>NW_006399774.1:1676479-1699154 GCF_000299155.1 Elephantulus edwardii | reverse complement strand
TCTGTTCAGCTCTTTAGTATCTTGAATTCTTCCTTGTTCTTTGGCTTCTCTGTGCTCCAGTGCAATATTCAGAGTTTCTTCTGACATCCATTTTGGTATTTTTTTCCTCTTCTGTCTTTGTAGTGAATGTTTGCACTCTTCTTGGGTGATACCCTTGATATCCTCCCACAACTCATCTGGTCTTCGCTCATTCATGTTCAAGGCCTCAAACCTGTTCCTGAGATGATTCTGAAATTCAGGTTGGATGGACTCAAAGTTATGTTTTAGTTCCTGTGGATTCCTCTACCCTCCCCAAAATATGTTGTTGTTGTTGTTGTTAAGTGCCATTGAGTCGTAGGCGACTCATAGAGACCCTTTGAACAAAAGTCTTCAACACTTGTGTGACTTTCATCCTTTCTCCAGGTTCATAGCGTTCCAGAGGCAAGGTGTTACGGAAGTGGATGCCACTCCTGCTTCCAAGCTTGTTTGATTCGGGGAGCTCCACCAAACACTGTCCGCCACGGGTAACAGTTATCGCATTTGACATATCAGTGGCACAGTGTTCAGCTTCACAGCAACCACAAGTTACTTCTGTATGGCACGTGGACACACCAGGGCTATACGACCTCGAAGAATGTTTGACCAAAAACAATGAAAAACAAGCCTGAATGCAGCAGACCCGAGGGCCCTTCAGTATTTTACCATTCCAGCATGCCCAAATGCTGGCCACCTCTGGGCAAGAGACCCCCAGTTCATCTGGCAAGTCCTCTCTGCTGACACCCACTTGTGGCAAAAAGAAAGCCACAAGTGCCCAAGCATTCCATCCCAGCCTCTCTTCCAGAAGCCAGAGACTTCTTGAAAAATTCCTCACCACTGAACCAGGAGGCAACATCATAACAAGTGGAGAAAAGATTGAAGTTGTCAACTATTTCATTTTACTTGGATCCATAATCACATCTGTGCTCACAATAGCCAAGAAATCAAAAGATGTGTTGCATTCAGAAAATCTGCTGTCAAGAATGTCTCCAAAGTGCTGAAGAGCAACATGTCAGTTTAAAGACTAAGGTGAACTTTCTTTTCAATTGATTGCTGTGTATCTGAGAGTTGGACGATGATTAAGATAGACTGAAGGTGAGTTTATTTCTTTGGATTGTGGTGTTGGTGAAGAGTACTTCGTATAGCACGGCCTGTCAAAAGAACAAGCACGTCTATTTTGAAGGATATGCAATATCCATAGTGTACCTTAGGGACAAAGAGAGAAAACTATGCCTCACTTACTCTGGACGTATTTTCAGGAGGAACCAGTCCTTGGAGAGAGACAGCACTCTGACAAGTGGAGGGTCAGGGCAAGACAGGAAGAGCCTCAACAGAATGGATCGACACAGTGACCAGATCCATGAGTCTATGGGAGATTATGATGATTTTGGACAGGGCAAAATTCATATCTGTTGGTGTTAGGGTCGTTTTGAGTAACAGTCAACTCTATGACACCTAACAACGATGAGAACAACAACATCACAATTCCCAATGAAATCTGGTGGCAAGTAGTGTTCAGAGCAATCTTTCGCTGACCCTCCTGCTAAGTGTTAAAAAACATTTATCAAAAGGTATACAACTTGTGTCAACTTTTTAGACTCTCTTTCTTTTTGCTTTCCTATGTTTTGTTGACTATAAAAAGGCATTTGGCTGTGTTTGTCATAACAAGTTATACACAACATTGAGAAGGATGGTAATTTCAGAACACTTAATTGTGCTCATGTGGAATCCGTACATAGGTCAAGTCAGTTAGACAAAACAAGGGACTATTGGGTGATTTAAAATTAATAAAAGTGTGTGTCGGTGTTTTATCCTCTCATCATCAATCCTATTCAATTTGTATGCTGAATCCTAGAAAATGGATTCTATGAAGAAAATTGTGACATCTGGATTGGAGGAAGACTAATGTACAACTTGTGATATGCAGATGGCACAATCTTGCTTGCTGAAAAGGAAAAGGACTTGGGGCATTTACTGTTGAGACTCAAAGGCTATATCCTTCATTATAGGTTATATTTCAAATAGAGAAAGCAAAAATTCTCACAATGCGATCAACAAACATCTTGATAAACAGATAAAGCATTGATTGTCAGGCATTTCCTTTGACTTAGATCCACCATCAACACCCATGGTAGGAAGCAACAACATTGGACAAAGCTGCTAGGAAGAATTGCTTTTAAGTGACAAAGAGCAAAGGGATCCCTTTGAAGGCCAAGGGACTGAAGTAATGGTGTTTTCAACTATTCAGTAAAAACTAGACAATGAATAATAAAGACCAAAGAGGAATCAATACCTTTTCATTATGGTGTTGGCAAAGAATACTGAACATACCATAGACTTCCAGAATGAAAAAATATCTTGGAAGAATTTCATCCAAAATGATACTTAAAAGTGAGAATGGCTAAATTATGTATACTGCATTGAAGCCAATGAGGGAGAGAACAGTTTAAAAATAATATATTTTAGGGCATTATGATTATCATAAGAGTTTGGAATGAGGGTTGCAGAGTGGAGTATACTCGGGGTGAGGGTGGGAGGTTGCGGGGGATTGTATACCAATGAAGGAATTTTTCTTTTACTTTTCAAAGAGAAGAGAGAACTGAGAGTGGGGTGGGCAGGGAGAAAAGTGCAATAATGAATGAATGGAGATCCAAAATCTCTGTAACTGTTCATTGAAATGAATAATAATAGTAAAAAGGGGGGGAAAGTGAGGATGGCAAGAATTTAACTCACGTGCTTTGCACAGAGAGCTCTGGTGGCTTAGTGCTAAGGAATTGTGCTCCTGATGCAAAGGTGCACGGTTTGAATCCACCAGCTGCCCTGTGAGAGAAGGATGAGCAGTCTCCACTGATTGATTGCCTCTGAAAACTCGCCGGAGGGCTAGCCGTGGGTCACTTCTGAATTGAGAGTACACAACAGCAGCAACTTTGGACGTGTTATCAGAAGCAGCAATTCCCAGAGAAGGACATTATGCTTGGTGAAGTAGAGGGCCAACTCAGAAGAGCAGGATCCTCAATGCAGTGCAGCGACACAGTGACTACAATAAGCTCACAGAGCAACGATCCCAAGGACTGCTCGGGACAGGCCAGTGTTCCGTTCTAGGAACTGACTTAGCATCACCTAACAACCATGATGGTAATTTTGCAGATTTCTCCCTAAAATCTTATTTCAAATATTAGATATTACTTCAGTGAGTAAAAATGAACCATGTGGCGTTGCTAGGTGCCGTTGATTTGGCTCAGGCTAAGAGTAACCTCCTGTGTAACAGCTCTGCGCCGTCCTCACAATGTCCGCTCTCCTTAAGCCCATTGCAGCAGGCACCGTGTCAGTCCATCTCCTTAAGGGTCTTCCTCCTTTTCCCTGACTCTCTTTTCCAAGCATGATGTTTTTTTCCAGGGACTGGCCATTCCTGACAACATGCTCAAAATACGTGAAATGAAGTCTTAGTATTCCTGTGTCCGAGCAACATTCCGGCAACAACTTTGCCAACACACACTTGTTTGGGGTTTTGGCACTCTTTGGTTTATTCAGTATTTCTCACCAATAACACAACTCAGAGTGAGCAGCTCTTCAGTCTTTTTTATTCATTGTCCGATTTTCTCATGCATATTATGTGATCAAAAATACCAGGACCCGGGTCAGACTCAACTTACAGACTTTTTCAAGTTACTTTGTTGAATCCAGTTTGTTTCCTTTTATTAAATTATTCAATAAATATTTCTTGAACAGTGAGCATGTGTAAAATGTTAACATTTTGTGCAAATGTAGAAAACCAGGATATCCTTGAGAATATATAAGTGGTTCAACCATGGATCCTGTCTGGATGGAGCCTTCAGTGTAAATGTAAAACATCTAGGTTTGTTTGTGCTGTGGTCCTGTCCACAAGGGGGTGGCTTTCAAGAACAGAAATTGATTTTCTTGTAGTTCAGGAAGCTAGAAGCCCAGGTTCCGAGTACTCGCTCTAGGAAAAGTCCTTCCCTCTGTTGACTTTGGAGGGAAGTTCTTTGTCTCTTTCCGCTTTCTAGCCTCAGTGTTCCTTGGAGATCTTCAAGTGGTATCTAACCCCCTGTCCCTCCCAGTCCTCATTTGCTTCTTGTCTCAGTCTCTGTCTTGCTCCTTTTAACTCAGAAATTATTACATTACAAACACCCCCTGTACTGACACGGCCTTGTTAAAATAACACAGAAAACACTCTTGCTAAAATGGTTCATATTTATAGACAGAGGCAGGGTATCCAACAAGCAAAGCATGGGTTTACTTACTAATCCACAGTGAAGAACTTTCACACAGTTTTTCTAAACTAAGTATGTGCAACAGAATAGTAAGTGCCAATGAGCATATGTTTACCTTGTTTATTGGATAATCTGTCCCTGTCAGGAATTGAAAATGTGGAAAAGAGGCTTTCATTTTATGAGAAGATACTGAGGGGTAGAGAGAGAGAGACAGAGGCCAGACAGACCTAGGAACAGAATATTTTTTTTTTTAAATATATTTGTTTCCATATGAAATTTGTACACATTGTGTTTCATTTATATATATTGTGCTCACACATTTATCCATTCACATTGTGTTTCATCTCATCATTCCCATATATTATGTTTTGTAAAATTAATCACCATTAATCCACGCTCACTATTACCCCGTCTTTCCCCTTCCTTTCAGGTCCCCACTGAATCTTTTCTAATTCCTTCACTGCCTCCCTCTGCCCTCCAAACTCTGAAACCTCATGATTTCCTCCCCTCCCCACACTGCCCCTGCCCTGTCTCCATCTGGACATTTATGCATATCTTACTAGTTATCCTTCTGCTTTTACAATAATGGTCTCATGCAGTATTTGTCCTTATGAGATTGAGCTAGTTCATTCAGCGTAATGCTCTCTAGACTTTGGCATGTTATGTAGTATTTTTTAAAGTATTGTTCCTGAGTGTTGCATAGTACTCCACTGTGTGAATATTCCACAGTTTCTCAATCCAGTCATTTGTTGTTAGACATTTTGGCTGTTTCCATGTTCTTGCTACTGTGAATAATGCTGCTATGAACATAGATGCACAAATTCCTGCTTGTGTTTCAGTTCTGTTTTTCTCGAGGTATA
The DNA here is from genome assembly GCF_000299155.1 of Elephantulus edwardii. Classification (NCBI taxonomy): domain Eukaryota; kingdom Metazoa; phylum Chordata; class Mammalia; order Macroscelidea; family Macroscelididae; genus Elephantulus; species Elephantulus edwardii. The sequence continues at coordinate 1,694,047 of NW_006399774.1, read as the reverse complement.
TTTCTAGCAGTGGAATAGAAGGATCATATGAAATTTCTATGTTCATTTTTTTTTTAGAAATACCAAACTGCTCTCCACAATGGTTGTACCACTTTACAATCCCACCAATAGTATATGAGAGTTCCAATCTCTGCACATCCTCTCCAACATTTATTGCTTGCTGGCCTATTAAAATTTGTCATTGTTACTAGGGTGAGATGATATCTCATTGTGGTTTTAACTTACATCTTTCTTATTGCCAGTGATTTTGAACATTTCTCCATGTGTCTGTTGGCCATCTGAATGTCTTCTCTGTGAAAAGTCTTTACATAACTTTTGCCTATTTTGTAATTGAGTTATCAGTCTTCCCCCACCTCCTGGCCTTGTGGAAGTCCTGTAGTGTTCTGTAAACTTTCGTTATGAAACCTATGTCTGACCTGTGGCATTGTTGTTGTATACTATAGAGTTGGAACTGACCCACAGTTGACCCTTCTGTGGGTTTTCTGACACAGTTAATCTCACAGGAGCGGTTGGTAGCCTCAAACTTCATGCTTTTGGGATTGTCTTGTAGCTTCTTGTCATTAAGTCACCAGAGCTCTCTGGTGGGACATACCTGGCCCTATTACCCCAGTCACCAAATTACCAAATGCTTTCCCCCATTCTTTAGGTTTTATTTTTACCCTATTGCAAGTTTTTGATATGCACAGAAACTTAATCTTTAAAAGGTCCCATTCATCGATGTGATCCTCTCCTGTTTGTGCATTTCTGATTGTATTTGCCAGCCTTCTTATACCATAAGCTAGGACTTCTAAGTTTGGTCTCATTTTTTTTTCTCATGATCTTTATGGTATTGGACTTTACCCGTAGGTGTCTGATCCACCTTGAGTTGATATCTGTGTATAGTATGAGATGTGGATCCTCTTTCAGCTTTCTGCAGTTTCGCCAGCATCATTTGTTTGTATATTATGTTGTTGTTGTTGTTGTTATGTGCCGTCGAGTTGCCTGCGACTCATAGCGACCCTATGTAGAACAGCCCTAAACTCCGCTCTGTCCTGTGCCAATCGCACTGTCTCTGACACTCCCAACCCAGTTATCCCAGTCACTGAATCAATCCACCTCATAGAGGACCTTCCTCTCCTGCGCTGTCCCTCCACCCTCCCAAGCATGATGTCCCTCTCCAAGGACCGGTCTCTCCTCACAACATGTCCAAAGTATGTTAGACGGAGCCTCAGAATCCTTGCCTCCAAGGAGCCACCCGGTTTAACCCTTTCCAGGACAAATCTGTTTGTTTTCCTAGCAGTCCATGGTATTCTCAATACTCTTCTCCAGCACCACAGCTCAAAGGCATCAACTCTCCTTCTATCCTCCTTGGTCATTGTCCAACTCTCTGATGCATAACAGGTGATTGCAAAGACCATGGCTTGTATCAGACGCACCTTAGTCTCCAAAGAGATACCATGGTTTAATTTCTGGTTCTCAATTCTTTTCTAGTGATCTGTGTGTCTGTACCATGCTATTTTGGTTACTACTGCTGTGTAGTAGGATTTTTTTCTTAGTCATAATTTTTTTATGACCTACACATTGAAATTCCAACATATAAACATCGGTGTAGTAAGTTTTGAGATCAGGGGGTGCTATACCTCCCACTTTATATTTGTTTTTCAGAAGCACTTTATTTATTTGGGGTCTCTTTCCTTTTCAGATAAACTTGCCACTTGCCTTTTCCATCTCTTTAATAAATGAATTTGGTATCTGTATTGGAATTGCATTAAACATGTAGATTACTTTTGGGAGGATTGTCATTTTTCCTGTATTAAGTCTTCCTGCCCCTCAACAGGGAACATTTTCCCATTTAGTTAGATCCTTTATTGTTTCTTGCAGTAGAGTTTTTTAAGTTTCCTTTATAAAGGTCTTTTGTGTCTCTAGTTAGGTTTATTCCCAAGTAGCTGAATTTGTGGCTGGCTATTGTAAATGGTATTGTTTCCTCTGTTACTGTAGACTAACACAATGGATTTTTGTATATTGATCTTATATCCTGTCACTCTACTAAATTGGTCAACTAGGTATAACAGTGTTTTTGTTGAGTCCCTGGGGTTTTCTGTGTACATTATCATATCATCTCCTTGGAGCAACAGTTTTACCACCTCTTTGTCACTTTGGATGCCTCTTACTTTTTTCTCTTTTTGTATTAGGAGCAGAATCTTTCCTGAGGTGCATAAATGTGAATTTGCTTGGTGCAGAGCAGTAAGCAAGCACCAGCAAGCGTGTACTTAGCTTCTTTGTTGGGTAGCCCAACACTTCCCCCAGGTACTGGGGTGAGGACCCCAAACAGATATTGTAGGGTCATAATTAAATCTACAACCAGAAAAGAAAAAAGTGCAAGTCATCATGACTGAAAGAGCAAAATTGTCTCAAAAAAAACACACAAAATAGTTCATTAGAGAAAAGTGCAACAATGAATGAATGGAAATCCAAAGTCTCTGTAAACTTGAAATTAATAATAAAAAAGATTTAAACAAAAAAACCCAACCAGTTCATTATAGAGTGTAGAATTTCAGAGGATGGCAAGGTGAGATGCAGCTGAGATGATTGGGGGAGACTTCTGGGAGGAGCTGGGATAAAAGCTTGGATCTGACCCAGGGAGTTATTTGTCCCCAGAAGGACAAGGGCATGCTGGGAGGTGGGACAGGGACAGCCCTGCAAGCTTCAGACAGAGAACAGAAGGCAGTGTCCTCCAAAGGCTGACCCAGACGTCTCCAAACAGGAGGAGGAAAAAGAGGTCAGTGCCCTGATGATTTATCAACCCAACCATGTGATTAAGTCAGAAGGTGGGGTTTATTTTTCTTCCAGGTAATAGTACCCTTACTCATATCCCATTCATTTCTCTGCCCACTGCAGCCTGAATTCTAAAACTAACAAAAACTCCTAGTTACCCCACATAACATCAAAAGGGCAACATTTGTGCAGGGATTACGCATAGAAAGGCAGAAGGGATAGAACAGAAGGTTAGTGGAAATAAGAGAGGGAGAAAGTGAAAAGGGTTTGCTTCCATTGTGGTATTGCAAGTAATGTCATAAAACAAAATGTGCATCAATATTTGGATGGAAATCAATTTGCTTTATAAGCTTTCACCCAAATCACAACAAAACACCCCAGACTCTTCTAGTTACGAATCCAGGGATTCCTCTCCACTTTGCATTCTGTACCATTCTATGTGATCAACCTTTCTCTGCCTTCAAATGTTCTCCTCTCCTCTCGTGATGCTTCTTTCTTTGCCTCTTACACTTTGGTCAGGTTGTCAGGAGAGGTTTGTCCTTGGAAAAAGACATCCTGCTGGAAAAGGTGGAGGGTCAGAGAAAGAGAAGAAACCTCCCAAAAGATGGATTGGCACAGGGACTATGTTGTTGTTGTTGTTGTTGTTGTTAGATGCCATCTAGTCACGTATGACCCACAGTGACTCTATGATGACAGGTCTGTACCCTGTCCTGTGCCAACCTCACAATCTCTGACACACTTGAGCCCATAGCAGCAGTCGCTGTCTCCTCCAGGAACATGTCTGAAGTATGTAAAATGAAACTTTATCAGCTTTATCACCAAGGTTCACTCTGGCTACACTTTCTCCAAGACATATTTGTTCTTTTGGCAATCCACTGGATATTCAATACTCTTCTCCAACACCACAACACAAAGTCATCTTCTTCAGTCATCCTTTACTCATTGACTAGCTCTCACATGAATAGTAAGTGCTTGAAAAGATCATGACCTTTATCAAGTGCACCTTACTCCTCAAACTGATATTATTGTGCCTCAATAACTTGGAGAAGTCCCTGAGTGCAGACTTACCCAGGGTAGCAACTTCATCTTACTTGAATCCTCAATCAGCACCCTTGGTGCCAGCAATCAGGAGATCAGGAGACGTATGGCAACGAGAATAGTGATTATAACAAGGCTCAGTTACATCAGAGATGGTGAGGATGGCGCAGAATGGACAAAGTTCAAATGTGTTGTTCATAGAGTTGCTATGAGTTATCGTTGACTCGATAATATCTAACAACAATAAGATCCTCACCCTAACATCCCTGGTCTCAATCACATGATTTCTCACTTACAATAGAGATCCCTCTGTCGTCCCTCTTTTCACCTTGGTCGCCTCTCAGCTTCTCAACAAAGCCCTGTTGAAACCTCTGACACTTTCCCTTTGCCTGGCATACTCCAAGGGTTCCAGCTCATTCAGATTCAAAGTTCTTTTCCTGTGCCTTCTATGTCCTCAAGACTGCCCATTCCCCTTGCCTGGCACCATTGCGCCTGTCCAGAAGTCTCCATGGCCCCATGTTCTTCCTTGAATCTGCCACCCATCTGTCAGCTTGTTGGATTGTGTGACAATCCCACTTTCTATATCCATCCTGTTGATTACCATCCAGGCCGTATCCACCTTGAGGCTCTCCCAGGAGTGCTGCTGTGGTTACCACTGGCCCCAAGTCCACATACATGTGTGGTTTTGTCAGATTCTAGTTTTCTATTGCTACTGACATAAATAAGCACAAGCCAGGTCTTAGTGCACATTAATCTTCTGGTTTTGCAGTCAGATGTTTGGCACTAGCCTCAGCAGACGGAAACTGAGGAGTCAGCTGGGCTGTAGTCCTGGCTGTCAGATCTTGGGGAGGAGTCATTCCTGGCTCTTTCAGGTTGTTGAGTGAATTCAGTCTCTTGCTGATGTATGACCAAGCTCTTCTTTCCTTGCTGGTTATCAGATGAGGGTCATTCCAGCTTCTTGAGTTGTTTACAGTTCCTTAGCTCCCGGTCTCTTTCTTCCATCTCCAAAGCCAGCCAGGACAGGTTGAATCCTACTCATGTTGTGTCTCTGATGCTTCATTGTGACATCTTTTCTGACCACACTGTTGAGGTTCTCCACTTATACATCTTTATATTGTCTGATTGAGCCTTCACCTTTAACTCTGGATACTATCTCTATTTTGAGGTCTGTTCGCTGCAACTGAAGAGGACCTGAAGTGCTTACTGCAGAAGGTCAAGGACTGTAGTCTTCAATATGGATTGAAGCTCAATATCAAGAAAACAAGATTCTCACCACTGGGCCAATTGGCAGCATCAGTATGGATGATGAAGAGATCGAGGTAGTTAACAGCTTTAGTTTGCTTGGCTCCACAGTCAACACTCTTGGTAACAGCAGCCAGGAAATCAGGAGACAAATTGCATTGGGAAAGTCAGCTGTGAGGGACCTCTCAAGAGTACTGAAGCGCAACGATGTCAGGCTGAAGATTAAGGTGCACCTGATGCAGGCTATAGTCTTTGCAATTATGTGATATGCATTGGACAGTTGGACAGCGAATAGGGATGATAGAAAATTGATGCCTTTGAGTTGTAGTGCTGGAGAAGAGTGTTGAATATACCATGGACTGCTAGGAGAACAAACAGGCTTGTCCTGGAGAAGGTGAAGCTGGAATGCTCCCTGGAGTCAAGGGTTCTGAAGCTTTGTCTGACATACTTTGGGCATGTTGCAAGAAGAGACTGGTCCTTGGAGATGGACATCATGTTTGGGAGAGTGGAGGGGTGGTGCGGGAGAGGAATACCCTTGATGAGATGGATTGATTCTGTGAGTGGAGTGGTGGGAATGAGTGTGTTTGAGACAGCACAGTTGGCACAGGATAGAAGGGCGTTTAGGGCTCTTGTACATCGGGTCGCTGAGTCACAAACGACTCAATGGCACATAACAACAATCTTAAATCCTATTTTAATCTTAAATCTTTATTTTGAGGTCTGTAATCTTAATAGAGAGTGCTCTGGTGCTGTTGTCTGTAGGAAGAAGTAGTGTAGTGAGCCCCTAAATGCCACCTCTCTGATGGCTGGAAACCAACAGTGGTTCTGCAGGAGAAAAATGGACACTCTCCGCCTGGACAGCAATAGGTTAGAATCTTAATTGGGGGAGACATGATTGGACATTTTGCACAGTCTGGGAAGCTCTACAAGACTCTCTGTTCTATCACATAGGGTCACCTTGAGTTGGAATCAACACAATTACACACAATAATATTAATGCAAGGATCCCTGGTAGGACAACAGTTAAATGTTCCATTGTTAACTGGTTGGCAGTTTGAACTGACCCAGAGGAGAGATACCTGGCAATCTACTCTCATAAAGAGTGGTGGTGTTGATGTGTACTCTTAAGTTGGAATTGACTAATAGCTGCCCCTCCAGTGGGTTTTCAGAGGCAGTTGGATTGACAGCGCACATGGATGACAGAGACAAGTCTTTGGAGAGGGACATCATGCTGGGTAGAGTGGAGGGACAGCGCAGGAGGGGAAGACCCTCTATGAGGTGGATTGATTCAGTGACTGGGGTAATCGGGATGGGTTTGTCAGGGGCAATGAGATTGGCACAGGATAGAGCACGGTTTAGGGCTATTGTACATAGGGTCGCTATGAGTCGAAAACGACTCGACGGCACATAACAACAACAACAACAACAACAGTGTTTTCTTGCTCTGTCTGAACAACAGCTTCTTGGGCTAGATATAGGTTTCACATGAGTACTATTAAGAGTTCACAGATTCCCATTTTTCTAAATGTTAGCCAAAGCTTATTATGATCCAGTCAAATGTCTTTGCATAGTCAATAAAGCAAAAATAGGCATCCTTCTGGTGTTCTCTGCTTTCAGTCAAGATCCATCTGACTTATATCTACCTATATCAGCAATGGTGTCATGACTTCTTCTGAATCCAGCCTGAATTTCTAGCAGTTCTTTGTAAATGTACTGTTCTAGTAATTTTTGAAAGATATCCAGAAATTTTACTTGCACGTGACATGAATGAAATTGTTTTGTAAATTCCTCATTCTATAGGATCATGTTTTTTGGTAATGAGATCAATTACTGATATTTTCCAGTCAGTTGGCCAGATAGCTGTCCTCCAAATTTTCTGGTATAACTTGATGAGCACAACTAAAACTGCGTCTGTTGAAATATATCAATTGGTATTCCATCAATTCCTAGGGCCTTATTTTATGCTAGTGGTTTTAGTGCAGCTTGAATGTCTTCTTTCATCATTATTAGATCTTGATCAGATGCTACTTCCTGAAACGGTATTGTGTTGGCCAATTCTTTTTGGTACAGTGACTCAGTATTTTCCTTCTATCTTTTTTTTTTTTAGTTGTGTTTCATTTCATATCCACAATGATATTTTTTAAATGTGTATGTGTGTTTTGCACTCTCCTTCACTGACATTATGCTTCATATATTTTCTGGATCATTCAGGATTTTGTCCATGGCATCCTTCAGTATTAGAACTTGAGGCTTGAATTTATTTTTCAGTTCTTTCAGCTTGAGAAATGCTGAATGAGTTCCAGTACCACTAATGTTGTTGTTGTTAGGTACCGTTGAGTTACTCCAACTGGTAGCAATGCTGGAAACAGCAGATCTGAACTTTGTTCTATCTGCATTATCCTCCAGCACATTGTGGTGGCCAGGGTGTCAATCCATGTCAATCTACTGACCCTTCACCTTTTCCAAAATGACGTCTCTTTCCAAAAATTGTTTCCTCCTGAGAATATGCCCAAAGTAAGTGAGATGAAGCTTTACCATCCTTGTCTCTAAGAAGCTCCCTGGTTGTACTTCCTTCAAGACAGATGTGTTCGTTCTTTTGACAATCCATGGATTATTCAATGCTCTTCACATACGTCACGGTTCAAAGGCATTGATTCTTCTTCAGTCTTCTTTATTCACTGTTCAACTTTCAGATGCATATGAAGCAACTGAAAATACCATGACTTAGATAAGTTGCACCTTAGTATTTATGCTGACATCCTTACTCTTCAAAACTTTTGAGAGGTCCTTGACAGCAGATTTGTTCAATGTAACATATCTTTTTATTTAGTAGCTGTTTCTACGATGGTTGTTGATTGTGGATCCAAGTAAAATGAAATCATTGACAACTTCAATCTTCTCTCCATCTACCACGATGTTGCCTATTGGTCCAGTGGTGAGGATTTTTATATTCTTGACTGATGCTGAGGTGTAAGCTATATTGAAGGGTGTGACTAACCTTTGGTTTTCTGCAGTAAGTGTTTCAAGTCTTCTTTACTTTCTGCAAGCAAGGTTGTGTCACTTGCCTAACACAGGTTGTTGTTGAGTCTTTCTCCTTTCCTGATGCCACATTCCTTTTCATAAAGTCTAGCTTCTCTAATGGTTTGTTCAGTGTACAGGTTGAACAGGTATGGAGAAAGGATATAACCCTGATGCACACCTTTCCTGATTTTAATTTTAAACCACGCAGTGTTTCATTGTCTTATTTGGACAACTATTTACACTACTAATAATCTTTCCAGATATATCAGATTATGTTCTTGTAATAGACAAATAGGCTTTACTTTTCTAGACAAATTTCTCTATTTCGTCTTACGATAAATAGAGAAAAGATTAAAATTGTCAAGGCTTAATTTTCCTTTGGTTCACAATCAACGCTCGCAGTAGCAGCAATTAAGAAATTAAAAGACATGATGCATTAGGCAAATCTGCTATTAGGGACCTTTTCAGAGTGCTAAAGAACAAGAGGTGGGGTAAAGGTCAAGATCTGTCTCATCCAAGCCATGTTCTTTTTAATTGTTTCTGTGCATGTGAAAGTTGAAAATGAATAAGGAGGTTTAAAGAAAAATTTAGGCTTTTGGCTTGTAGTGTTAGGAAAGAGAATTGAATATCCCATAGTCTTCCAAAAGGACAAAAAAAAAATCCATCTTGGAGGAAGTGCAATCAGGGTGCTCCTTAAAGTCAAGGATAGTGAAACTTAGTCTTCCATGCTTAGAGCATTTGTTGTGAGGAGAAACCAGTTTTATGCTGGAAAAAGTGGAGGATTAGCAAAGGAAAAGAAAACCATCAAAGAGAAGGATTGACACAGAGACTTAAACAATGTGCTTGAGCTGTCGGAGATTGTGCATATGGACAGGGGCAGGGGAGGGGTATGGTCTCTATGAGGCATAGTCCTGATGACAGCAATAGTGTGTAAGAACACAATTCTTGTTCTTGCCAATTTTCAGCCTTGGTAGCTTTTATCAATATTAGCCATCCTGTCAGATGTATGTTACTGTTGTTGTTATGTGCCATCGAGTCACCCATGACTCATAGCAACCTTATGTACAATAACTCTGAACCCTGCTGTACCCTGAGCCAGTTTCACTGACTCTGACTCAACTAGCCCCACCGCTCCCATTATTGTATAAACCCATCTTATCTGGGATCTTTCTCTTCTGCCCTTCCAAGCATGATGTCCTTCTCCAAGGATTGATCCCTCCTGATCATATGCCCAAAGTATGTGAAATAGAGCTTCAAAATTCTAGCCTCCAAGGAGAAACTTGGTTTCACCCTCTCCAAGACAGACTGTTTTGTATTCTTGGCCATCCATGGTATGTTGAAGACTCTTCTTCAGCACCACAACTCAAAGACATCAATTCTTCTGTGATCCTTGATGTTTAGCATGTAATTGTGAATGGGGTTAGTTCCTATTTCCTTGAAGATTAACCAGTAGAGAGAGCACTTTCCCATATACTTCTTAGCCATTGTGTGACATCCTTGTGAGGGGACAGCATCAAATCTTTTGTTCATTTTTTCTTTGCTGTTGTTTGGTGCCATCAAGTCTGTTCCCATACACAGCAACTGTACATAAAGCAGAACAAAACACTGCCCACTACTGCGGCTCCTCGTACAACAGGGCGGAGTTTTCCCCACAGGAAATGTTTACAAAGAGATGACACTAATGTGACTGCCACTATGAAGAAAATGAGCGCATGCCAAGGTTCTCCCCTCATTCTTTCTTCCCTTTTAGTAAAGTTTGACAAATAGTGAAACCAAAACAATAACTCACACGTCCTTTGTGGTCAACTGACTGGAAAAGATAGATATTTGTTCCCATTCCAAAGAAAGGTGACCCAAGAGAGTGTGAAAATTATCTAACAATATCATTGATATCACATGCAAGCAAGATTCTGCTGAAAATTATCCAAAAACGTTTGGAACAATATGTCAACAGAGAACTGCCAGATGTGCAGGCTGGATTTAGAAGAGGTCGTGGTACTAGGGATATTATAGTTAATGTCAGATGGATCTTGGCAGAAAGCAAAGAATACCAGAAGAATGTCTATCTGTGCTTCATGGACTATGCAAAGGCTTTTGACTGTGTGGATCACAACAAGCTGTGGCTGACTCTGAGAAGAATGGGAATCCCAGAACATTTGCTTGTGCTAATGTGAAACCTATACTTGGACCAAGAGGCAATTGTCAGAACAGAGCAAGGAGACCCTACATGGTTCAAAATCAAGAAGGGGGTCCATCAGGGATGTATTCTGTCTCCATACCTTTTCAATCTGTGTGCAGAACAGATCATCCGAGATGCTGGGCTGTACGAGGAGGAATGTGGCATCAAGATCGGTGGAAGAATCATCAACAACCTGTGTTATGTGGATGACCCAACCCTCCTCACTGAAACAGGTGGACCTGAAGTGCTTGCTGCAGAAGGTCAAGGACTGAAGCCTTCAATATGGATTGAAGCTCAACATCAGGAAAACGAGGATTCTCACCACTGGGCCAATTGGCAGCATCAGTATGGATGGTGAAGAGACTGAGATAGTTAACAGTTTTTGTTTACTTGATTCCACAGTCAACACTCTTAGTAACGCAGCCAGAAAATCAAGAGATGGATTGCATTGGGAAAGTCATCTGTGAGGGACCACTCAAGAGTACTGAAGAGCAATGATGTCAGGCTGGAGACTAAGGTGAGCCTGATCCTGGCTATAGTCTGCCAATTACGTGCTGTGCATCAGAGAGCTGGACAGTGAATAGGGATGATAGAAAGAGAATGATGCCTTTGAGCTGTGGTGCTAGAGAAGAGTGTTGAATATACCATGGACTGCTAGGAAAACAAACAGGTTTGTCCTGGAGAAGGTGAAGCCAGAATGCTCCTTGGAGTCAAGAATTCTGAAGCTTCGTCTGACATACTTTGGGCATGTTGCAAGGAGGGACTGATCCTTGGAGAGGGGCATCATGTTTGGGAGAGTAAAGGGACGACGCAGGAGAGGAATACCCTCGATGAGATGGATTGATTCTCTGAGTGGAGTGGTGGGAATGAGTATGTTTGAGATGGTGAGGTTGGCACAGGATAGAACAGCATTTAGGGCTCTTGTACATAGGGCACTATGAGTCTCAAGGAAATTGATGGCACATAACAACAACTTAGTGCTTTAGGTTTTACAAAGTGCTTTCTAATCCACTTTCTCATTCTGTTTTTATAGAAGCAACAAATGACAATCAATGGGTCTAGTCTTATTTTCAGCAAAAGTAAGAATCAGGATAGAAGGCATGTCTTAAGAGTAATTGCACTTGGGCTAATCAGCAGCATCATTTGTAAATGTGGTGATTTTTCTTTGTCTCTCACCACTAGCTCTTAATTCGGTGATTAATATGATCTATGCTTGCCGAAAGCCAAGCAAACTCTCCATCTCCTGATGCCGAAAGGCATGCTGCCTTCTAGGAGCTGGCATTTAAATCAGGAAGACATATAAATCTACAGAAACCAGTGACGGTAAAGTATCAGGTGCAGCACTGAGAGCGAACTTGTATTGTTGAGAGCAGCGGGCAGGTACAGCCAGGCAGACAGATATTTTCTGAGAATCGTAGGACAATAGCTTCTTCCCTCCTTAATACAAGCTTGCTTCATTCCTCCCAGACCAGACACTAATTAAATTAGCTCCTTTACTCTGATGCTTTAATAAGGAATTGTACTTCATGGAAAAGATACCACTTTGTCCTCGGGGACTCTGTGTGTGTGTATGTGTGTGGTACTAATGTGTATGTGAAATGAGCAACTGTTGAAGGCGAACAGTGAACATACATAAAATCCTCATTAAAATTCACAGGCTAAATGCTATGCTGGCTTTCTTGCTGTGTGACATTTTAAATGCCTGCACACCATAAAAATATACGACCTCTGTTCCCATCACGTTTATGACCTTAAAAGACAAGCCAGCAAAGGTAAGATAGAAATGAAAAATATAAATTTAATGATCCTCTTCCTACAGCCATCTCAAAATTAGACTCGTATCTCATAGGAAGGGAAATTGTCTCCTCGTTTGACCATTGTAGTCAAGTCCACTCAGATGGATGATTGGACCAGCAAACGTGGTACCTATAGAAATCATGTGGGGGTTGAGGATTGAATTGTAGCCTCCAAAATATGCATTGGAGTCCTGATTCTTCTACCCATGGATGTAATTCCATTTTGGTGTTCTTTGGGTTTTCTCTGTTGTGTTCAGGAATTTCATACCAGTAGAGTTGTTGTTAGGGGCTGTTGGGTTGATTCAGACTCACAGCGAACACTATGCCTCAAGCTCACAGCCTAACCTGGTCCTACACCATCCTCAGTCTCTGCTCTGCTCAATCTCACTGTTGCGGTCCTCTGTCAGTTATCTCCTTGAGAGGTTTCCTCTCGTTTGTTGCGCCTCTACTTGCCTGAGCATCATGGTCTCCTCCTAGCGTCTCCTGATAACACCACAACATGTGCAAAGTACATGAGGTGAAGCCTCACCATTCTCGCTCATGGGAGCACTCTGACTGCACTATTTCCATGATGCCTGTGTGGTTGTTGTTAGATGCCATCAAGTCACCTACTGCTCAGAGTAACTCTGTGAACATCAGATCTGAACCTTGTCCAATCCTAGAAGGGTAAGGTACACCCAGAACCCTTTTTCCTTTTCTTTATTTTTAATTATAAGGAGCAGCTCAGACACAGACAAACAGACACAATGAGAGGAAGATGGACAGCAGATGAGGATCGCCCAGGCCCCAGAGGAGGAAGCAACTGACAGCACTGAGACTCATTTGCCCACTAATCTTGTAAGTGGTAAGAAGATGAATGTGTCCTTTCAGGCGCCACTTGCTGTATTTCTGTGACAGCAGCACCAAGGAACTCCTGGTCTTTGCCCTGGTTTTAAACCCACAATCTCACTCAACCCAGATTACCATCTGGAGCTGTTTCCTGTTACCATCTTTCTGTAACTATTGTGATCTTCTGCAGCAGATTGGCCCAAAGCAGTATGTGCTTTGAATTCTTCACGGCTGCTTCCGTGAGTGTTGATTGTAGGATGGTGCATGTCAGGCCGTGTTTGGTCTGATGTTTGTACTGTGCTTACAACAGGGTCACTAGATGTTGGAACTGACTTGACAGCAACATAGCAGTATTATGTTACTACGTAATGCATCTAGAGTCCCTCAACATGTGTCTTTCCTTTTCTTTTTTTTTTTTCTTTGTCTTTCCTTTTCTTGTGGACCATTCTGGTGGCCGAGTGGGTGAGGAATTGTGCTGCCAACCTAAAGGCACACAGTTCAAATCTACCAGCTGCTCCACAGGACAATGATGGGCTGTCTCCTCCTGTGCAATTTTCAGCCTCTGAAGGCTGCCTGCAGGGTCAGCTATGAGTTGGTTCCAACTCAATTGCAATAAGTTTGAGGTGTGCTGTTGTGTTTCTTCGTGTTTTGTTTTTCTTTTTTCTTTTGGTCATTCTGCTCACTATCCATTCCTCTCCCCTGAAGGCCATGGCCCTGGCCTGTGCCTGGGAGACTGTGTGGCTCAGGTCTAAACAATTCACCACTACCCTTTCTTGGTGTCTGGATGAGTCTCCTAGCACTGATATGACAAAGACAGAGAGGCTGGAAGCAGTGGGCCTGCATTGTCTCAGGGTTCGCTCTTGAATCTTCTATTGGCTAGAAGTCCCAGATCAAGGACTTGGGCAGGACCGTGCTCTCTCTGAAGGCCCTCAGCTCACAAACTCAGCTCACTGCCATCAAGAGGAATCAATTAATAGCTGACCCTCTAGCGAATGTTCAGAGGGAGGCCTTAGATCACATAGGAAGATATTGCCATTCCTTCTTCCTCAGAGGGCTGGTGGATTCGAACTGCCTTTGTTAAGGTTGGCAGCACAACTTCCTACCCACTAGGCCTCAAGAGCCCCTGCAGAAGGCATTTCCTTGCTTTGTGACCTTCCCAGGTTCCTAAACCCAGAGGCTATAAATCAGGCTCACCGCTTGCTTTACGGAAATGCAGAGCTGAGGCCGCATCCTAATGACATCATTTGGCCTTGCTCCAGCTGTCTCTGAGCGCTCTGGCCTGTTTGATTACGTGGCCCACCACTACCCACACTGCCTTTCCCGCCCTCATTCTGGTGTTCCCTGAAGCTCGGGCAAGCTGGATTTCCTTAACTAGGAGCTAAGAGACCCATGACTCACACACAAAATTGGATTCATTGCTTTATAGTCTATTCATACTTTGTCTCCTTTATTGAACCTTTAATAATCCACTGTGGAAGGAGGAGTGGCATCCACTTCCATAATAGCTTGCCTCCGGAAACCCTATGAACCTGGAGAGAGGATGAAAGGCACCCAAGTGTTGAGGGCTCTCTTTCATAGGGTCGCTATGAGTCACCTGCGACTCGACGGCACTTAACAACAACAACAACAAATCTACTACAGAGTATGGACTTTCTCTTCTCTCTCTTCTCAAAGAATTCAAAGTCTACGTCACACACAATTTTAAGCATTGTGCTGTACGCACTACTTACTCTTCCAGCCTTTCAGAAATAGTGAGTTTGGCTTTCCCATCCTAACCTCCACCAGCGCCCTTCAGCCACTCTGCCCCACAACACGTCCAGTCAATGTCCCTAGCTATCCTCCAGTCAGTTGATTCATCTGACTGGGTTCTCCCAGCATACCTGGTAAAGGTTAAGTTACTTGCTGAAGGTCTCATGGTGGTATTTAGATGGCTTACTTATAGAATTTGCCTCTGTACTGGTGGGCATAAAATTTGGCTGCACGTGGCCCAAATTTCAAAACAATAGTGGCTCAGATTAAATAGCATTTATCTCTGTTTAATGTAAACGAGTGGAGGTTGGCAGCTTTCAGAGTGGAGGCCGGCGCTTGAAGCTCGATCTCTGGGTCTGTCCCATCCAGTAGCTCTGCCGTGATGACTCCCACTGCCGGGCTGACCTGTCTCCTGATTCAGGATGGCTGCTGGCACTCTCATGTGGGGAGGAAAACAGGAGGGAGAGTGACATTCTTGCTTCCTGTTAGGACTTCCTGTCAGAAGTCACCCTTGTCATTTCTGCCTTCACCTCAATGGACAAAACTTAGTTGGCTACCACCAATTGCTGTTGGGTCAACTCTGAGTCATAGTGACACCATGTGCATCAAAAGAGAACCAGGCTCTTAAAGGTTCAGCAACTGATTTTCCCCAAGTAGATTGCCAGGCCTTTCTTCTGAAGTGCCTTTTCTGGATAGACTTAAACCTACAACTTATCTGTTAACAATCAAGTGTGTTAGTACTTTCAGTCACTCTCACTCCACGCGGTCAGATCCCATGTGGCTCTGTAGGACAGAGTTCCATTGGCTTCCAAGTTCCTGGGCGCTCACAGAAGGAAATTACCTCATCTTTCTCCTGTGAAGCAGCTCGTGGGTTTGAACTGCCAATCCTTCCACTAGCAGGTCCATTTTAGACCGCCGCACCACCAGGGCTCCTTTCGGTCACACTGGAGCCCTGATGGTGTAGTTTGTAATGCTAGTCAAAGTTTGACAATCGGAATCTACCAGCCGATCCCCAGGAGATAGATGGGCAGTCTCCTTCAGCCGAGATTTAAAGCCCCTGAAACTGGATAGAGGGCTGGAATGAGTCGTAATGATTCGGCAGCACAGAGCTGAGCTGAGCAGTCCTCTGAGTCTAGGGCTCAGCTCAACGTCTCCTAGGGTTGCTTATAGTTTCATATTTGGGCTGCGTCTTCCCGGGAGGCCTGAGAGAGAGCTCCTGGAGGTCAAGCATTGTGCTCCGTTCTTCTTTTGCATTCCCAGCTGCTTTCATTTGCTTTTAATGTCCTGTACTGATGAAAATAAATTTACACGTGGTAAGGAGAGGAGGAGTTGTCAGGAGAACGAAAGTGTTGTTGTTATGTGCCGTCGAATCACTTGCAACTCATAACGACCCTATGTACGAGAGTCCTAAATGCTGCTCTATCCTGTGCCAACCTCACCATCTCTGACACACTCACTCCCACGTCCCCGAGTGTGCACAGCCTAACTATTCCACAAAGACACCTTCTGCTGGAAGGCAGGCACCAGCTCATGCTCAGGCTTTGAAACCACACAGATCAGTTTGAGAACCTGGCTTTTCCTCTTAGGAGCTGGGTGGTAATGGAAAAGTGACAATTCCTTGAACTTTATCTTCGTCATCTATTAAAATCAGGGCTTTATCGTCCTCTTTACAATGCGCGTGAGAGCTGGACAACATGTGAAGAAGACTAAAGAAGAATTGATGTCTTTGGGTCGTGCTGCTGGGGAGAGTACTGAATACCCCATGGGCTGACCAAAGGACAAACAAGTATGTTTTGGAGGAAGTGAAACCAGGATGTTCCTTATAGGCAAGGATGGTCAGACATCATCTCACATATTCTGAGCATGTTGCCTAAGAAAGATAATCCTCGGAAAAAGACATACTGGGAAAGGCAGAGGGTAAAGAGAGAGAGTAGGACCCTCCATGAGAAAGACATAGTGATTACAACCATGGTCTCTAGCTTGTTAGAGAGCATGAAGATGGCACAGGACAGGGCAAGATTTTCTGTTGTCCTTAGAGTCTCAGTGCGTCATGGTTGACTCAATGACAGCTAACAGCAACAACCACAATCATCTTGGTGTTGTGAGAATCCCAAAGATGAACTGTGTAAGTGCTCAACTCTGTCAATCACTCATTCTGTTCTTCAGTCTTAGTAGGAGATAATGGGTTACCTGCTGGGCTGCTAACTGAAAGGTTGATGGTTCAAATCCACCAGCTGGTCTAGAGAGAACACAGGCCCGGCTTTGCAAGCAGCTAAGTCAGAGAACCAGGGTTACTCCTGGACATGAGACCCAAGTCCTTGATTTGTGACTTTGGCTGCTCAATGTGAGTCTTCATCCTTCAGAACCACAAAAAGGGTGACCTGAAACACAATGAAAACAAGGACCTAAGACGAATTCAGCTTTGTTCACGGGACTCAGCAAGCAGCCTTCCCTGGAAAATTTCTCTGCAATGACTTGCAAATAGCAACTGTAACTTAATTACTCAGACGGTTCCAGGAACAGCCCTGTCGCCTCTGCATCTCCCTCTTCAGGGACATACACAGTGTTCCCAGGGTGACTTTCAGCAAGTGATTTAGAAGGTTATTGTCATTTGAATATTGGAGAGCTGGCTCTGGGTTGTCAGAATTAAAAGAGGATCAGCCCTTGGCCAGGAAATTATGATCCTCTCGTAAACAGAAGGAGGGAATTGCTCCTGAGAAGAATGCTCCCATTTACCCTCACACAACAGCAAAGCCATTTAAACAAATAAGTGCTCCACCCTCACTCATGGTATTTTCAATTGCTCTTTATGCATTTGAAAACTGGACAAGGAATAAGAGAGACTACAGAAATGTAATGCCTTTGCACTGTGGTGTTGGTGAAGAGTACTAGATATACCATGCCTGCAAACAAACCTGTTTTGGAGCAAGTGCAACCCAAGTGTTCTTTCTTTTCTTTTCT
>NW_006399774.1:1651968-1676331 GCF_000299155.1 Elephantulus edwardii | reverse complement strand
TCTCTCTCTCTCTCTCTTTCTCTCTCTTTCTTTCTTTCTTTCTTCTCTCTCTCTTCCTCCCTTCCTCCCTTCCCTCCCTCCTTCCATCCCCCCTCCCTCCCTCTCTCCTTCCTTCTCCCTCTCTCTCCCTCCCTCCCTTCTCTCACTCTCTCTCTGTCTCTCCCCCTTCTCCCTTTCTCTTTCTCCATTTTCCCCTTCCTTCCCTTCCTCCCTTCCCTCCACTCCTTTCCCTTCCTTTGTTTCCTTTTTTAAAGTAGATTGGCGTTCCTACACCAGAAGTTGAACCTGGGCTGCCTGGGTGAAATCCTAACTTCTAGACCAAGTATTCTTAGAGGCAAAGATGGTGTAATTTTGTCTCACACACTTTGGTTATGTCATCTGGAGGGGCCAGTCATTGGAGAGAGGCATCGTGTTGGAAAAGGTGGAGGGTCAGAGAAACAGAGGAAGGCCCTCAGTGATGGATTGACACAGTGACTGTAACAATAGGCTTGAGTATGTTGGAGATCATGAAAGTGAGACAGGAAAGGAAAACTTGAGTCATATGGGAGGAGAGTGGAAGCAGAGGGTAAGGATGGATGGGAGGGGTGTTTAATCTTAGGGTGGCACAATTTGATGGGTGAAGGAGAGGGTGAAGGAAATGGGAAAGATCTGGGTTGAAAAACAATGTATTTAAACTTTGTAAAAATAATAGTTGTTGGTGGGATGATTGTAAAGAAGGAAAAAACCCAATTTCATAATATAAATTAATAAAATAGAATGTAAATGAAGGGCTGTATGGAACACAGTGTACATACATGAAACACAATGAATATGAATGATAAAAATTTTAATTAAAAAGAAATAGCACAGAAATGATAATAATAATAACAATGAGCCTAAAATGCTCTATTTCATTCCTTCCTCCAACAAACTTCTTTTTTCCACTTTCAACACATTCTTCAGACTCACCTAGTACCACACAAGAAACTTGACTACAGTTTTATTTGTTTGATGAAAATGGGAGGGAGAGATAGTGAGGATTTGCAGTGTGTGTGAGATTCTGAAACAAGGGCCTGGGGAAGATTGATCATCTCAGCCTGGGTCCTGCCAAATAGGGTAGAGAAGATAAATTC
This sequence comes from Elephantulus edwardii, assembly GCF_000299155.1. NCBI lineage: Eukaryota > Metazoa > Chordata > Mammalia > Macroscelidea > Macroscelididae > Elephantulus > Elephantulus edwardii. The sequence goes on along the minus strand of NW_006399774.1, from coordinate 1,675,219 downwards.
TGTTAGTTACAGAAGACAGAATCTTTCACAGCAGTTTGTGAAACGGTAATTAGAACTCCGCCTCAAAAACTGCGTATTTTCTTTGGGTAGAATCCTTTGAAAGAGTTAACTGTTCTGTCTTTCCCCTGTTGTTGTAGCAGTTGATCCCACAGACAACAAGGAGAATCATTGCCCAGTGGTCCACCTTCCTCACAATGGTTGCGAGGTGGAGTCCATTGCTTTAGCTGTTGTGTCTATCCATCCCCTTGTTTTCTCCCTCCCCACTGCCCTTCTGCTTTTCCAGACACATCTTTCCCCAACAGTCGGTCTTTTCTGATAACAGGTTTAAACTAGGTGAGCGAAAATCTTGCCATCCCTGATTCTAATGAACATTCTAATTGAAAAGTTCAAACTTACTACAAAGTCCAGAAGCAACACTGCTGAGTATATAGCAGATGTGCTTGATATAAAATGCACACTTCTGTGAAAATGGGCTGAGTCTCAATTGATGTGAGCCCTGAACAAAGGGAAGTAGTTGTTGAGTCTTTTTGAGTTGGAACTGACCCATAGCTGACCCTCCTGTAGGTTTTCAAAGGCAGAATATCACACAAGAGGAGATTGCCCATCTTTCTCCCAAGGAGCAGCTAGTGGATTAGAACTATGTGCCTTTGGGATTGCAGTGCAGTTGCTTGCCACTAGGTCACTAAAGTATATATCCATTCTATATTGGCTGGTATTAAATACCTAAGAGAACAAACAGGTTCATCCTGGAGTGGGTGAGACCAGGCTGCTTCTTGGAGCCAAGGATGCTGAAGCTTCGTCTGACATACTTTGGACATGTTGCAAGCAGGGACCAATCCTTAGAGAGGGCCGTCATGTTTGGGAGGGTGGAGGGAGGTACAGTGCAGGAGAGGAAGACCCTCGATGAGATGGATTGATTCAGTGACTGGGCTAATAGGGGTAAGTGTTTTACAGATAATAAGATAGGCATAGGATAGAGCAGGGTTTTAGGCTTTTGTACATAGGGTCATTATGAGTTGCAGGTGACTCGATGGTACTTAACAACATATTGGCCAGTAATAGCTCTCCCGGACTATCTCTCCACCCTTCCAAGCATGATGTCCTTCTCCAAGGACAAGTCTTTCCTGGCCACATGTACAAAATATATGAGACAGAGTTGCAGAATCCTAGCTTCCAAGGAAGAGACTTGTTTTCACCCTCTCCAAGACAGACTTATTTGTTTTCTTGGCAATCCATGGTATGTTCAAGACTTCTCCAGCATCACAATTTGGAGGCATCGATTCTTCTTTTGTCATCCTTAATTATTGTCCAGCTCTCTGATACATAGCAAGTAATTGCAAAGACTATTACCTGGATCAGGCACGTCTTGGTCTCTAGACTGACATTATTGCTTTTCAACACTCAGGAGAGATCCGTGACAGTAGATTTTCCCAGTGCAACTCATCTTTTGATTTCCTGACTGCTGATGCTAAGAGTGTTGATTGTGGAGCCAAGCAAGTTGTAACTCTTAAAAATATCAATCTCTCCTCCATCTATCATGGTGCTGCCAATTGGCCCAGTGATGAGAATCTTTATCTTCTTGAGGTTGAGCTTAAATCCATATTGAAGACTACAGTCTTAACCCTTCTGCAGCAAGCACTTACAGTCTTCTTCAGTTTCAGCAAGCAAGTCTGTGTCATCTGCCTAACATAGATTGTTGATGAGTCTACCTCCAATCCTGATGCAACATTGCTCCTCATAAAGTCCTGCTTCCTGAATGATCTGTTCTGCATATGGATTGAAAAGGTGTGGAGACAGGATGTACTCCTGAGGTATTACTTTTCTGATTTTGAACCATGTAATGTTTCCTTGTTCTTTCCTGAGGACTACTTCTTGTTTCAAATATAGGTTTTGCATAAGCACAATCAAGTGTTCTGGGATTCCCATTCTCCTCAAGGTTAGCCACAATTTGTTATCTACAGAGTCAAATACCTTTGCATAGTCAATGAAACACAGATAGACATTCCTCTAGTACTCTTTGTTTCCTGCCAAGATCTATCTGACACTGACAATAAAGTCTCTAGTGCCACGACCTCTTCTAAATTCAGCTTGTATTTCTGGTAGTTCTCTGTCAGTGTACTGTTCTAGTCCTTTCTGGATGATCTTCAGGACGATCTTGCTAGCATGTGATATTAATGATATTATTTGATAATTTCCATACTCTGTCAGGTCAACTTATTTTGGAATGGGAATAAATATGTATCTTTCCCAGTCAGTTGGCCAAATAGTTGTCCTCCAGATTTCTTGGCACAATTTGGTGATGACTTGGTTTATCAGATCATTTGGGACCATTACATAGCTTCCACATTTTATCATCACATACATGCATTTGGAGTGAGTGAGGGGCAAAATTCAACCCCTAGCAGTAGGCAGCAACAGTAATAACAGCTTTGGAGTTATTGGACCAATATGTGGTTCAGAAATGAAAAATATCATGGCTTTGTTCAGTTGTCACTTGGTCTTCGAAGTGTCTTTCTTGTTCTATGGCACTTCCTTCTGCAGCAGAAATGTCCATTGTGATACGTTGTTTGCTTTCTTGACTACAGTTTCCTTGGGTGTTGACTGTAGATCTAAGTAAACGGAAATTATTAATCATTTCAATATTTTCACCATTTGTTGTTATTCTGCACCTTGTACTATGAACTGACCCATAGCTTGCCCTCCAGTATGTTTCAGAGGCAGTAAATCACACAGGAGACTGCCCATCTTTCTCCCTCAAAGTAGCCAGTGGATTCAAACCAGGTGCCTCTTGGTTGGCTATGCGACTCCTTACAACTAATGTACCAGAAGTCTCTATTCAGTTTCTCTATTCAATGGTGATTGGTCCAGTTGTGAGAATGTGTGTTTTCTTGGGGCTGAGGTGTAATTTATACTGGAGACTGTAGTCTCTGAACATCATCAGTGATACTTAACTGACATTGCAGGTGCTGTCCATGATTCTGACTCACAATGACCCTGTGGAACAGAATAGAACTGCCCACTGGGGTTTCCTCAGCTCTGCTCTTTACAAGGAGCCCTCATGGTTCAGGGGTTAAATGCTTGGCTGCTTAAGACATACAAAGCACGCTGAGAGAGAAAGATGTGACAATCTGTTTCTCTACAGGGCACAGCTTTGGGATCCTGTTGGGCGGTTCTACTCACTTTTCTAGTGTCTCTATGTATTGCAATTGCCTCAACAGCAATTGTACTCTATGGGTAGGGTCACAATTCCCTAGTGGGTAGAGAACTCTACTACCAACCAAAACATGGGCAGTTCAAATCCCCTCCCTGCTCCTTAATTTCCTCCTGCAATTTAGAGTCTCATAAAACTCCAGAAGGGTAAGCTATGAGTTAGTTATGACTCAACATGTTGAGTTCACTTCAACAGCAACTAGTTTGATTTCGATCTTACAGGAGCCTTTCTCCAGGTCTTTTCTCCACCAAGGGAATTCTGGTGTCCTTGTGGTTGAGAAGTTGAGTTGCCAACCCAAAAGTGGGCAGTTAAAATTCCACAAGAGAATGATGGGAAATCTCCTCCTGTGTGATCTGTAGAAACTTGCTGGGGATAAACTATAAATTGATTTCAACCTGATGGCAGGGGGTTTTGGATTTTCTCTACCAGTGATCCTTGGGTAATGGGATAGTAATTGGATCTTCTGGTTCTTACTAAAATATGAGTTCTTGAACTGAGGCATGTGAGAAGAGATCCATGGCACAGCAAATGATCACACAGACACTCTCTCTCTCACACACACAGGGAGGGGGAGAGAGAGAGAGAGAGAGAGAAAATGCTTCAATGAGGAGAATGGGAAATGCAGAGACATAGAGGTAAAAATCCTTACAGAATGACTGAGCATTGTGAAACACTTGTCTGGTCAGAAGGAGGGGGTCTCTGTAAGAGTTACTGTGGGACAGGAATTGGAAAGTAAGGTGAGTCAGTGCCAGACCATACCAGGTTCCTGGTGAGCTGGGTTACCTGCACACAGTGTAAATGATGGCTCCATGTTTATGTGCTGACTCTTCCAGAGAGAAGCAAGTGAGAGCAGAGATTACAGAAGACTCAGGTTAAGATTGATGGATAGATGCTCCAATTTCTGAGACAGACAATGGCATAAATAAAGGGGGTGGCAGTAGGAGAAACTGTATGGAGCAGGTGGGGAGAGGGTCTATGTGAACTCCTTATTCTTACTGCATGACTTTCCTGCAAAACTAAAATTGTTTGGGGGAAAAAAAGGAGTCTACTAATTAAAACAGAAAACTAAACCCCCCAGAAAGTAAGGGGTAAACTAAGAGAGTTTCAAGAGAAAGAGACCAGGCAATGAAATTAAACGTTTGGATTTTTTTTTTTTTTGGTTACTGATTCAACAAATCAATTAAAAATAGACAGTAGCATGAAATAAGGGTGATCTGATGATGACTGTGATGTAGATGAGCAGGCAATGAGCAATTCTCTCATCTCATTGTGAGTAACAATGTCATTGGAGTTATGTAAGAAAATGCTTACATTTTAAAAGACATTTCTTAATGTCTGAGAAGCAGAAAAGGATTGTTTTCTGTAAAGCAAAGCAAAGCAAAGTGAAACTAAATGAAACAAAACTAAAAGAAAAGAAAAGGGTTATACAAGATTGTGAGATACTATAATAATGTTATAAAACAAAAAAACCCCCATGTAAATCATTGGATAAAAATCCAATATAGTTGGTAACGTTTCACTCAAATAAAAATGTGTACGAAAAGAAAAAAATAAGATACGAAAGAAAGAGTAAAAATGGAATAGACCAAAAACTGTGAAATGTCTTGGTAATGGTTGAACTGGATGGCTTCTTATGCCATGCTCTAGACTTGTGTTATTGTTGTTGTTAGGTGCTGCCAAGTTGAGTACGACTCACAGGGACCCTATAAACAACAGATCTGAGCACTGTCCTGTCCAGCACGATCACACTTGAAACCACTGCTGCAGTCATTGTGTCGATCCACCTGGTTAAGGGTCTTTCCTCTCTTACGCCACCCCTCCACCTTTCCCAGTACAATGTCTCTGTTCAAGGAATGACCTCTCCTAGCAACATGCCTGAAGTAAGTGAGAGGAGGCTTTTGCATCTTTGCCTCCAAGGAGCACTCTAGTTGTGTCATCTCTAAGATGTATCTGTTTGTTCTTTTTTGCAGTCCATGGGATATTCAGTACTCTTCTCCAACACCATAGCTCTGACTCATCAATTCTTCTTCTGTCATCTTTCTTTATTTCTTGTCTGTCTCTCAGATGCACAGCAAGTGATTGAAAACACCATGGCCTCAGGCTAACCAAAGAATAGACAGATACATCTTGGAGAAAGTGCTGTCAGATTACTCTTTGGAGGCAAGGATGGTAAAGCTTCATTTCACATACTTAAGATATGTTGCTAAGATGTCTGTACCATGGAGAAGGACAGATATCATGCTTGTAATGGTAGAGGGATGGCAAAGGAGAGAAAGCCCCACACCAGGTGGACTGACACAGTGACTGTAGCAATGAAATGGCACGAGTGTGTCACAGATTGTGAAGATGGCACACAATAGCACAAGATTCAGATCTATTGTTCATAGGGTCGCTATGGATAATACTCAACTAGAAGGCACCTAACAACCACCACCACCACCAGTCCTTCTACTTTGTTTACAGCTTTTGTATTCCAGTAACCAATTATTATTAATGCTTTTGATTTTATGTTCTGTCAACATAAAGAAAACAAAAAATCTTCACTTCTGGACCAATAGCCAACATCATAATATATGGAGAACAAATTGAAATTGCCAATGGCTACATTTTGCTTGGCTCCACAAATCAACACCCAAAAAATCAAAAGTGATGTTTTTTTAAGAATACCTGTTAAGGACCTTTCCAAAGTTCTCATGAACAATGACACAAGTTTAAAGACTAATGTGCATATGATCCAAGCCATGATACTTCAATTGCTTTATATGTAACTGAAAGTTGAAAAATGAATAAAAATAACAAAAGAAAAAAAAAACACACCATGGCCTGAATCAGGTGCACCTTCATCCTCAAACTAACACTGTTGCTCTTCAGTAATTTGGAGAGCTCCCTGACAGCACACTTACCCAATGCAATACATCTCCTGATTTCTTGACTGCTGGTACCAAGTGTATTGATCGTGGACCCAAGTAAGACAAAGTCGTGGACAGTTTTGATATTGTCTCCATCTAGCATGATGTTGTCTGTTGGCCCAGTGGTGAGAATTTCTGTTTTCTTGACACTGAGATGCAAACCATATTGAAGGCAGCAGTCTTTGATCTTCTGTGGCAAGTCCTTCAATTTCTCCTCACTCTCAGCAATGCTGAGAACATGTGAAGAGGTTGGAGACTGCTATATCACTGAAACCCAAGCTAAGAGCCTTTGCCCAAGTTTGTTAGACAACTGCGGGTGAGGAGGTTACACTTGGCAGGACTGAGAACTTAGTTACACTGTTCTAAAGCCATGAGGCTCAAGGCTGAGGTGCCTGTGAGCACATTTCAGAAGCTGTTCTGACCGTATTCTGCTATTAACCTAATTTATAACCTTTTGACTTCCCCAATATGGTTCTGGATGGTCTGTGAGCTACCACATTAGATTTTGGACCTAGTAAGTCAGTAAGTTTGGTATTGAGATGAGTGGAAAGTGGTACAGGAATGTGAGGGACGTGCCTGACCTCGTGAGAATTGGTTTCATGTTATTGACGCTGTTGATAGGGACAGTTTCCTTTTGTTAAGTTGGTAAAAGTCAGATATGTCCCACACACGGCCTTTGCTTTTTTTACCAGGTACAGCACTGATCTGTCAGTTTATTGTATTGGGAGAATTCATTGTTCAAATTTATTTTATATTGGTTTGCACACAAAATTCATACACATTGTGTTTCATTCATTTACACTGTGCTTCATATAGTACTTCATTCACATTGTTTCACACAATCATTCAACATTGTGTTTATAGAATAAATCATCATAAATCATGCTAACTATTCCCCCATCTTTTCAAGTCCCTTTTGGATCTTTCCCATTCCTTCACTGTCACCTCCCTGCCATCTGACCCCTGAACTCTGCTAACCTAGTGATTTCGCCCCTCACCCCCAATTTCCTGCCCCATTGTCTCCCTGTCTTTCCCTTTTTTGGGCTTTGGTATACATCCTGTTATTTTTACAATAATGGTCTTATCCAGTATTTGTCCTTAGGAGACTAAGTTAATTCACTCAGGGAATTCATAGTTCTTTTTAGTATAGCATTTGTCTGTAAGTTTGCTGTACTGAGGTAACTTGTGGGTTGCTGTGATGCTGAAAGCTATGCCATCAGTGTGTCAAATGCTACAAGGGTCACCTATGGTGGACAGGTTTTAGTAGAGCTACCAGATTAAGATAGACTAGGAAGTAGAATTGGTCATCCACTTCTAAAATTAGCAGGCCTCTGAAAACCCTGTGAATAATAGAGGAAAATGGATAGTTTTAGTACTAGAAGTAGAGCCCAGATTAGAAGCCAATAAAAATGAGGAGAAATAGCTGCAAATATCCTTTAATAGTTAGAGCATGGAATATATGAAGAATGAATATTGGAAAATGTAGAAGTTGTGAAAAATGAAATGGAACACATGAACATTGACATTCTAAGCATTAGTGAGATGAGATGGACTAGCTTTGGCCACCTTGAATCAGACAATCACCCAGGTGTATTATGCTGGGAATGAAAACCAGAAGAATAATGTTGCATTCATAGGTAAAAAAAATAATTCAAATTCTATCTTTAAGTACAATATTGTGAGTGATGGGATATTATCCATTCACATACAAGAAAGAGCTGTTACTATTATTGTATATTATTCAAATATATTCTAGACTTGTTAGTAGAGTTGAACTTGTTCATGAAAATGAGGAAACAAATAATGTCCACCTGATGCTCTGCCGGAGAAGGAGGGGCCATCTCCTCCTGTACCAGTCAGATCCAATTTGACGGTATGCACACACACAAACAAAATAATAAAATAAAAATTTTTAAAAATCAACAGTTTAAAAAAAAAAAGAAACAAATAATGCAACATCTCAAAAAGGATGAGAGCTGAGAATGTAGTTAGAAAAGTTCAATTGACTTGTGACTTCAGGACAGAAAGGGGCCCAGGGAAGCTTTGCTAGAAAAGGTAGAGCATGATGGTGGGGTGCTGGGTATGGTGATGGTAGTGGAGGTAGAGGTTGTGGTGGATATAGCAGGGGTGGCGGGGTGATGGCAGATGTAGTAGGTGGTGATATTGGAGGCAGATGTGGTGGTAAGTGTTGTTGCTGTTATGGAGGTGGTAGTGGGGGGTGGGGTAGTGATGGTGTTGGGAATAGGGTAGTAGGGGTGGGGTGATGATGGGGAAGTGGTAGAAGTGGTGGTATAGTGGGGTGGTAGGGTACTAGGGAGAATGGTGGTAGTGAATGGGGGTATGGAGGTGTGGAGTAGTGGAGAGAAGTCATGTGGTGGTAGGGGGTTGTCCTGAGGTGGAGGGGTTGTATAGTTGAGAAGGAAGTGAGGGGTGGTGCTGAGGTGGAGGTGTGGTGGTAGTAGTAGTTGTTTGGCAGTATGTTAGCTGTGTGGTGATAGTGGTGGAGTAGTGTAGTTGCGATGGCATGGAGGGTGGTGTGGTGTGTGGTTTGGTGGTGGTGCCATGGTGTGGTAGAAGGGTAGTTTAGTGGTGGTAAGGTGGTGGTGGGGTGGGGTGGGTGGTGGTGATGGTGGAGGTAGGATGGTGGTGAGCTGACAGTGGTGCTATGATGGTAGTGGTATGGCTTTAGTGGGGTGGTGTTTTATGGTATGGGGTGATGTGGTGTGTAGTGGTGGGGGGTGGTGATTTGGCGATGGTATGGTTGTGTAGTGGTGTTAGGTTGTGGGGGTGTGGTGGTTGAGGTATGATAGGGATGGTAGAATGCTGGGGGATGGTGGTAGTGGTGGAGTGTTGGGGTGGTAGAGCTGAAGGGTGGCTGTGTGGTAGTGGTGGGGGTGGGTGGTATTGTGGTGGTAGTGGTGTGATGGTGGGATGGGGTAGAGGGTGAGGTGGACTTGTGTGGTAGTGTTATGGTGGTGGTGGTACAGCAGTGAGGGAATGGGGTGGTGGTGGTAGATGGCAGGGGTTGGGTAGTGGTATTATGGTGAGGTGATGGTAGTGGTGGTAGGGTGAGGTAATTCAATGGGTGTGATGGTGATGGGTTGCGTTGGACTTGTTGGATGTGGTGTTGTGATTGTGGGGTGAGTGTGGAGTAGTAGGGGTGGCAGGTGTGGCAGAGGCAGTGCCTTTGGTAGTAGGAGCCGTGGGGGGTGGTGGATGTGGTGGGGGTGTGGTTGTGGTAGATGGCGGTGTAGTTTAGGGGTCATTGGGGTGGGTATGTGGTGGTGGGAGGGTGTTTGTTGGCATGGTGAGGAGGTGGTGGGGTGGGGAGGTGGTGGGTTTCATAGGGATAGGAGGTGGTGGACAATAGTGGTTGGTGTGATGGTGGTGTTAGACGTGGTGATGGGTGGAGGATGGATGGGGTGATAGGTGATGATGGGGAAATTGAGGGATGGAGGTGGGGTGAAAGGGAGTTGTTGGAGGTGGGAGTTGTGATGGGGTTGGGGTGGAGGGATGGTGATAGGGTTGTGGGGGGTGGGGGTGGTAGGTGATGATAAGGAGGTTGAGGGGTGGTGGTGAGAGGGCAGTGGAAGTGGTGATGGGGTTGGTGGGAGTTGGGGTGGGGGAATGGTGAGTGGGTGGTCTCTCACTCCAAGTTCACAGTCAGGGTGGCCTCTGCACTCAGTGTGGAGTTTAGAAGTCTGTTGACCTCTACAGCACTCGTTCCTTCTTTGGATTGAGTCTGGGAAGCACTGAAGCTCCTTCCTTGGGCTCCCTCAGCCCACAAGTGACCTGCTGAGGACAGACAGCATCAGAAGACGCAGACGCTTCTGCAACATAAGCTGCGAGTTTGTGGTAACTCAGCAGTTCTGGGTGCTTCAGGCTGGGAGTGTGAGAAGCAGTGATTCTGGATAAAGTTTGTGCTGTTTGTTTTCCCAGAGATCAAAACACTGCCTCCCTTCTGTTAACACAAGCCGCCGGCCTGGAGTTGATCTGTATTTCATTTGCACTGGGTGGTCCTGGGTTGACACCGTGCCCTTTTTTTCTTACCAGAGGAACTTGGGAACTCAATCCTTTGTTCCATATGCTTCTGAAACAACCTGCCTCCTGCCGTTGGCCCCACAGTTTCAGTGTGGATTCTGTGCTTTGAAACCTCATCTAACGTTGCAGTGAACAAGGGGTCCTTCTATTCAGCCTAACATCCAGGGTTGGAAGCCCGTGTCCCGGCCACACTGGGCTGGCTCATGGGAAAGCTGCAGAGCTTCAGAGAGCAAAGTCCTGATTCCATCCTTGCCCTTCCCTCTTCCTTTTCCTCTCATCCTCCCTCTTTTATACCTCCTCTTCTTTTCATACAATGAATGTTCATTTATTGTGATGAAAAGATGCATAACCAAACACATGCCATCTCATTTCTACATACACAATTCAGTGACACGGACCAAATTCTTCAAGTTGTCCAGCCTTTCTCACTATCCTTTTTCACATCATTCCATCATCACTGCTGTTAATTCGGTGTCCCCTAAAACCAGAAAGCTCAGGTGGCTTACTGGTAAGAAGCTGTGTTTCAATCTCAAAGGCATGTGGTTTGAATCCATCAGCTGTTTCTCAGGAGAAGGATGAGTCACCTTCTGTGGGATCCGCCTGCTGGAAGGTCAGCTATGGGTTGGTTCTGACTTGACAACAACAGCTAAGCAAAAACTTCCTCCTACATCTCTTCCATCCTGGTGACCAGTAAAACTTGGGGGTTCTACATGTTTGGGGCACATGGCCAGGAGAGATCAGTCCTTGGAGAAGGACATCATGCTCAGGAGAGTGGGGGCCAGTGCAGGAGAGGAAGACTTCAGATGAGATAGATTGATACAGTAACTGGGGCAATGGGGGTTGGTGTGACAGAATTAGTGAGACTGGCTCAGGACAGGGAAGGCTTCAGAGCTGTTGTACATAGGGTCGCTATGGGTCGTAGGTGACTCAATGGCACATAACAGCAGCAACAACAACAACAACACAGTTGCTTATTTCATATTAACTGAGAACATGTAGTATTTTCCTTGTACCTGCTATCTTTCTCTCATCATGGCGTCTTCTAGGTTCAGCCATGAGGTGGCATGCATCAGGACTTTTTTTCTCTTGTTGACTGTGTTGTATGACACTATCTGGATATATGACATTCACTCACCTGTGCTGGGTGTTTGGGCTGTCCCCAGCTCTCAGCTCTTGGGCAACATGTTGCAGTGAACTTTGTGTGCAGGTTTCTGTTGTTCCTGCCTTTACTTCTGGGTAGAGAGTGTAGCTGTGGCCCTCTCCCCTGCCAGATCATAAATACAGTCCTACTGAGACCAGAACAAATGGAGCCCCTTTGTGGAGGAGTGGTGTCTGGGGGTCATAGCCACATGTTACCTGCCTGCTTCATGGAGGTCTCCTCTCCCACCCTCGGATGGAGTGTGGGGGGTGCGGATTAAGACAGAAGCTGCAGTAACAGCTCTGGGGAACCTGAGCACCCCTTGTTTTGGAAATCCCACTGCAGGCTGGAATTCATCAGCAGGAGACCGCTCTACTTTGTTCACTATGATCGCACACAGTGGTGGCCCGTTTGAACCTGCTGAGGAATGCACCTCTCAGGTACCTGCACGGTGGAGCAAGCCCAGAAACACAGGTGCATGAGCAGGTGGCACGCTCTCCTGACCAATCACAACTCACAGGGTGCACCTCCGCCTAGGCCAGGCCACCAGAGGTTAGAGTGCTCACCTGTGGCCTCCTGAATCTGGAACCACCCTGTCACCACACGAAGAAATAGACTCCTTCACTCAGTTACTTACCTTCTGTGATTCTTGGGTAATTTGGGAATAGCTTCTGAAGCTAAGCAGGTACTCTAAGCTAAGCAGGTGCTCTAACCCTCTTCTCATTATCTTGCTTTCATGTCCCTGGAATCTAAAGTCAGCTCTTACTGACAACCCTGATCGTACACAGCGTGCATGAAGAATCACTATTACGTGGGCATTCTGAATGTATTCTGTCAGTGGCTGTATAGAACAGAATACATTTTAGACATTATGTGTCATGGTGAATGTAAATGTACTTAATTTTGCCCCTCAGAAAGGGACGGATGCAAAGCTGTGAAAATTGTGCCCTGGACAGTCCACCTCTGTGAAGTCCTGCTTGACACAGCCAACAGGCTGGGATTCTGGAGCTCCAGGCAAGGCCCCTGCTCAGGCAGCCTCCTGCCGAGATTGTGCATTTCTCAAGAGCCTGATGAACTTTCTTCAAAAGGCCAGATCATTGTCTCTTGAGAATCTAACTCAAAACTGACTCGGGGCTTGGAGGGAGAGGATTCCCATTTTAAAGTCTTCCAGGTACAATTATGCATCTGAAGGTCTGGACTGTTGCTCATCGCGACCTGGTCATTTATCAGTCTTTTCTGAGTCTTTCTGATGCTGGTCCAGAGATAACCTCAGTCAGACGCGACAGGGAGGTTAGAGACGTAGAGGTGGGGCTAGAAAAGCTCAGCTCAGCAATCCTGACTTGCAGGCGAGGCACAACAGCCAGAATGTTCCGACAGAGGTGCTGATGAAAGGCAGGCATCTTCTGTTGTACGGTCACCTTCCTTTCAGGCCTGGAACGGTAGAGGGTCAGTACAGAAGAGGAAGACCCTGGATGAGATGGATTGACGCAGTATCTGTGGCAATGGGGGCAAGAGTGTCAGAAACAGTGGGGTTGGCTCAGGATAGGGCAGGGTTCAGAGCCATTGTTCATAGGGTCAGTATGAGAGGTAGTCAACTCGACAGCACATGACAACTACTATTTATCTACTTATCTGTCTGTCTATCTATCTATCTATCTTTCTCTATTTTAATCCACCAATGGCTTGTCTTTTTTTTTTTTTTTTTGACCACCAATGGCTTCTTAGGAGAAAGATGGACGATCTTCTTCTGTGCATTTACAGCCTCCAAAAGCCCACTGAAATGAGTTGAGTTGCAGTCTACCAACACAACAATCATCTATCTATCTATCTATCTATCTATCTATCTATCTACCTACCTACCTACCTACCTACCTACCTACCTACCTACCTACCTACCTATATTGGTTCTGGGCCAGGGACTCTGGTGGCCTAGTAGTAAGGAGCTGGGCAGTTTGAATCAACCAACTGTTCTGAGGAAGAAAGAGATGTTATCTCTTCCTGCATGATCTACTGTCTCTGAAAACCCACCAGAGGTTCAGCTATGAGTCAGTTCCAATTCAACAACACCTAACAACATCTACCACTCTCTGTAATTCAAGGTAAATATTTTAAACCCCCAAGCCATCTTTGCCTCAGTTTCTTCATCTGTACAATCTACTCACTCGTTGTCAAGTTGGAACTAACTCACAACCAGTTGTCTGGTGGAACTTTGGAGACTGTAAGTTGCATGAGAACTGATTACCCATCATTTTGCTGATGAGTGGATTTGAACCAACAGAGAGGCAATATCTCTGGATTAGCAGTACAGCTTCCTACAGACCACACCATTAGAGCTACCATCGTCTGTCCAAGAGGGATAAGAGCTAGATCTTGTAGGAAAATGCAGTGTAGTGTAGTAAGTCTATTGTTCAAAATGCCTTTCCTAAGACATTGTCCTTGACGTGGTCACATGGCTAGGCAGGAACACAGAAACAGGGTGTGGTAGCCTATTCATAACGAGATTGGCTAGTTTGGTCATCTCGCTAGGTTTAAATTGAGGAGGTTCAATGGCAGACATTTGGAAATCTCACTACCAGCAAGAAAGAGGAAGCGGGGAGTGCAGTGTGTGTCCGTGGGGCCAGAGATTCCTGCGCCAGTCAGACCAGGAACTACATGAAAGCAGCAGCAGCGCCAGCGGAGAACCAAATGTGAACATGGAACAGAGCTGACTTGTGATTGTGGCCGCACAGGCCAGGGACCTTCACCCAAGCTTTCTGGAGGATTGAGGAAAGACGCTCTAACTGGCTAAGACTAAGGAAACTTCCTAACACTGACCTAAGCAGGGAGGCTAAAGGTCGGAGGGCCTGCAAACACACTTGAGAAGCTGCCTGGACTGAGGAATTGTATCTTGCTGCCAACCTGAACCGTAGCCTGTTCACTTCCTTAATGAAATCCATAAATGCAAGTATGGTTCCATGAGATCTTTGTCATTGTAACAGGTTTCAGACCCAGAAGCAGTAAGACTGGTGTTTTAAGTAGTGAAGGTAGGTGCATGAGGGTGGGAGACCATATCTGACCTTACAGGAATTAGTTTATACAGTGGATGTTGTTGATGGGGCAATTCCCTGGTGTGAGGTTAACAGAGATCAGATACTGCCATCCCTGCCTTTCTTCCCTCTTTTTAAAAGAAAGATAACACACAGTAAAGAGTTGATTAATTACTGTAATAAATGAACCACATCAATCAAAAGTAATTAATGTTCTAAAACAGTCTATCAATGAGTGTATGAAAAATCAGTATGAATTGTAAACCTTTACTTAAATGAAAAAATAATTTTTCAAAATTTTAAAAAGAATAATAGCTTATAATTTTATTAAAAACATAAAACTAAATGTCAAGAAAACAAAGATTCTAACCACTGGGCCAATTGGCAGCATCAGCATGGATGGTGAAGAGATTGAGATAGTTAACAGTTTTTACTTGGCTCCACAGTCAACACTCTTGGTAACAGCAGCCAGGAAATCAGGAGATGAATTGCATTGGGAAAGTCGGCTGTGAGGGACCTCTCAAGAGTACTGAAGAGCCACGATGTCAGGCTGGAGACTAAGGTGTGCCTGATCCGGGCTATAGTCTTCGCAATTATGTGCTATGCATCAGAGAGTTGGACAGCGAATAGGGCTGATAGAAAGAGGATTGATGCCTTTGAGCTGTGGTGCTGGAGAAGAGTGTTGAATATACCATGGACTGCTAGGAGAACAAACAGTTTTGTCCTGGAGAGGGTGAAGCCAGAGTGTTCCCTGGAGTCAAGGATTCTGAAGCTTCGTCTGACATATTTTGGGCATGTTGCAAGGAGGGACTGGTCCTTGGAAAGGGACATCATGTTTGGGAGAGTGGAGGGACAGCGAAGGAGAGGAAGACCTTTGGTGAGATGGATCGATTCTGTGACTGGAGCAGTGGGAATAAGTACGTTTGAGATGGCTAGGTTGGCACAGGATAAAACATCATTTAGAGCTCTTGCACATAGGGTCGCTGTGAGTCACAAGTGACTCGATGGCACATAACAACAACAACAACAACAAAAGTGACTTGCAAAACCCTTAGAACACATTTAGCATACAATAAGCATTATATTGTTGTTGTGTTGAGTACTGTTGAGTCAGAAGCAACCCATAGCTGACCCTCTGGCAGGTTTTCAGAGGCAGTTGATCGCACAGGAGGACATTGCCCATCCTTCTCCCACAGGGCAGCTGGCAGATTCTGGACCATGTGCATTCGAGATTGCAGTATAGGTTCTTACCACGAGGCCGCCAGAAATTCTCACCACTGGGCCAATTGGCAGCATCTTGATAGAGAAGAGATTGAGAATGCTAATAATTGCAGCTTGCTTTGTTCCACAACAAACACTCTTGGCACCAGCAGTCAAGAAATCAAAAAATAAATTGCTTTGGGAAAATCTGCTGTCAAGTACCTTTGTAGAGGACTGAAGAGCTACAATGTCAGTCTGGAGACTGAGATGTGTTTGATCAAGGCCATGGTCTTTGCAGTTGCTTTGCTGTGCATCAGAGAGCTGGACAGTAACTAAAGATGACAGAAGAAGAATCGGTGCCTTCGAGTTGTGATACTGGAGAAGAGTCTTGGACTGCCAAGATTGAACAAGCACGTCTGACCTGGAGAGGATGAAAACAAGCTGCTGCTTGGAGGCAAGGATTTTAAAACTCCATCTCACATACCTTGGGCACGTGACCAGAAGGGACCAGTCCTTGGAGAAGAGCAACATCAAAAAAGGTGGAGGGACAGCACAGAAGAGGAAAACTGAGGATGAGATGGATTGACTCAGTGACTGAGGTGATGGGATTAGGTGTGTTGGAGATGATGTGGGCTGGGTTCAGAGCTATTGTACATAGGGTCGCCATGAATCACACGTGACTCGATGACACATAACAACAACAAGCATTGTAAAGGTATGAGATAGGGAGCTCGAGTGGCTTGTAGTTGTTATGTGCTGAGTGGATCCAGTAAAAACTGACCCATAGCTGACCCTCCAGTGGTTTTCAGAGGCAGTTGATCACACAGGAGGAGATAATCCATTTTTCTCCTGCAGAGCAGCTGAAGGATTCAAACCATATTTCTTTGGGATTGCAGAGAAGCTTCTTACCACTAGGCCAAGGAAGTTTGCTGCCAATGCAGAAGTAGGTACATGGTTTGAATCCACTAGCTGCTTTACAGGAAAAAGATGAGCAGTCTCTTCCTGTGAGATTTACTGCTTCTGAAAACCTGGGGCCAGCTATGGGTCAGTTCCAACCTGACAGTACTCAACAACAAGTACTATCTATTATATTTATGAGGTTCCAGAGTGATGCAAAAGTTTTGGCACTTCACTATTAGATTAAATGTTGGTGAACCAAACACCCCCAGTTATGCTTAAAAGAAAGCCTTAGTAATTGACTTCTGTAATGACAGAGCCACTGGGCCAACTGAGAGCATCAGTATGGATGGTGAAGAGATTGAGATAGTTAACAGTTTTAGTTTGCTTGGCTCCACAATCAACACTCTTGGTAACAGCAGCCAGGAAGTCAAGAGACGAATTGCATTGGGAAAGTCAGCTGTGAGGGACCTCTCAAGAGTACTGAAGAGCAACAATGTCAGACTGGAGCCTAAGGTCCTTCTAATCCAGGCTATAGTCTTCACAATTACGTGCTATGCATCGGAGAATTGAACAGTGACTAGAGATGATAGAAAGAGAATTGATGCCTTTGAGCTGTGGTGCTGGAGAAGTGTTGAATAAACCATGGACTGCTAGGAGAACAAACAGGTTTGTCCTGGAGAGGGTGAAGCCAGAATGCTCCCTGGAGTCTAAGATTCTGAAGCTTCATCTGACATACTTTGGGCATGTTGCAAGGAGGGACTGGTCCTTGGAAAGGGACATCATGTTTGGGAGAGTGGAGGGACAATGCAGGAGATGAAGACCCTCAGTGAGATGGATTGATTCTGTGATTGGGGTGGTGGGAGTGAGTGTGTCAAAGACGGTAAGGTTGGCACAGGATAGGGCAGGGTTTAGGTCGCTATGAGTTGCAAGTGACTTAATAGCAACAACAATGACAGAGCCAAGAAAACCATATGGAGAAATCAGATAATAATCAGCGTCAGAATCAACGCAATGGTAAAATTGTTAGACTTCAGTTTGTTTGTTTGTTTATTATAACTCTTGTATTTAGAATGATATACCCCAAAATATTAAATGTAATGCTTCTGCATGGGGAAATCACGAAGGATAGTTCCTTTTCTGTTGGGTAAATTTAAGCTACAGCAATGAACTTGAGCATGGAGATAATTGTAAGGAAGGCACAGGACAGAGAAAGATATTTTGGTTGTCAGGTTGCTGTGACCTGATGGCTTCAAACAATGAACAATCTGGGGGAGGGTTGCATTTCCTTGGTCTCCATAATCTCTGTGTGCCCAGCACAGTGCCTGGCCATATAATAGCTTTTAATAAATGTCCCCTTCCACTGTTAGAATTGCACGGGTTGATTGATATTTCTCCCAAATAACCACTGTCTTCACTAACTCTATGAACTTTGATAAATGTCAATAGTTGTAGAGGGGCTTCAGGCCTTTTGTTCATAGGGTCACTACAAGTCATGCTCGACTCAAAGGCAATCAACAACAACATGCAACAGAAGATATTTTTATATGTTCCCCATTTTCATAATTGTTTTGTTCTCATCTGGACAAAAAAATGAGTTGAACGAGACAAAACAAAGCTTAGTAAATAGCCATGAGAATGTTTCTCCCCAAGCTGTTTAGCTCCGTGAAGAGTTCTGGAGAATTTAGATAAGAGGCTCTAGACCTACTCTGTCAAGTGGGGCCCATCTCAGGCTACACTCTGTGGTTTACCATAAAAAACAACAAACAAATTACCAGTTAATCATCTGCATATGTGGCATGAGTCCTGGTGGTCCCCTGGGAAAGACGAATCAATGGGATTTTTTACAGAACTCAGACCTGAGAGGAAGCAGTGAAAGCTGCAGTCAAGTATGTAAACAGCCTTTACTGCTTAACAAAAGTTGTTGGTGCTAGAATTGTTCAGCACACGTGGCTGAGCTGCCTCCAAACCAGAGCAAGCCGTTTAAGGTAGAACACAGCCTTGGCCCATCTCGCTGAGTCCTCGTAATCGTTCACTGCGTTTGTACCTGTGATAGCAGTCGTGGAGTCAATCCAGATTCCTGAGAGTCTTCCTCTCTCCTGCTGACTCTGCTTTTCCAAGCGCGATGTTCCCAGGGACTGTTCCTCCTCACAACATGTTCAAAGCAGGTGAGACAAAATCTCCCTACCTTCACTCGGAAGCGAGGATTCTGGTTGTCTTTCTGCCAAGAGAGACTGTTCTTTCTTCTAGCCTCCCGCGCTTGACTTCCAGTCTGGGCCCTACCTCCAATGCTCTATCTGAGTTCTTTCACCTAAATTAATTTACTTACTGTTTTTCACTCCAGAACATGGAATTTCTCTGTGAGTCCAATTCTAATATTATGTATTTTTTTAAAAACCCAAACAAACCACAAACAAACAAAAACCAAAAAAACTTCTCTGTACATCATGTTCAATTTCTTTTGTCAAAGTATATCCAAGTCTTTCATATCTTTCATGGCTAAATCCCACCATATCCACCGTGACCTAGGTGAACTTCATTTTGAACTGTTTTATACATGGTTTGTACATGTTGTTGTTTTTGTTGTTATGTGCCGTCGAGTCGCTTGCGAATTATAGCGACCCTATGTACAACAGCCCTATACTCTGCTCTGTCCTGTGCCAGTCGCACTGTCTCTGACACTCCCATCCTGATTATCCTAGTCACTGAATCAATCCACCTCATAGAGGGCCTTCCCCTCCTGCGCTGTCCCTCCACCCTCCCAAGCATGATGTCCTTCTCCAAGGACTGGTCTCTCCTCACAACATGTCCAAAGTATGTTAGACGGAGCCTCAGAATCCTTGCCTCCAAGGAGCCACCCGGTTTAACCCTTTCCAGGACGAATCTGTTTGTTTTCCTAGCAGTCCATGGTATTCTCAATACTCTTCTCCAGCACCACAGCTCAAAGGCATCAATTCTCCTTCTATCCTCCTTGGTCATTGTCCAACTCTCTGATGCATAACAAGTGATTGGAAAGACCATAGCCTGTATCAGACGCACCTTAGTCTCCAGAGAGACACCATTGCTCTTCAGTACTTTGGAGAGGTCCCTAACAGCAGACTTTCCCATGGCAATGTGCCTTTTAATTTCCTGGCTGCTGGTGCCAAGACTGTTGACTACAGAGCCAAGCAAACTAAAGCTGTGTACCATCTCAGTCTCTTCACCATCCATCCTGATGCTGCCAATTGGTCCAGTGGTGAGAATCTTTGTCTTCTTGACATTGAGCCTCAATCCATATTGGAAGTTGCAGTCCTTGACACTCTGCAGCAGGTGCTTCAGGTCTTCTTCAGTTTCAGCAAGCAGGGTTGTGTCATCCGTATAACGCAGGTTGTTGATAAATCGTCCACCAATCTTGACCCCACATTTCTCCTCATAGAGCCCAGCCTCCCGGATAATTTGTTCTGCATATAGGTTGAAAAGGTAATTGAAGACGCAAAAAACCGCACGCCATTCATTCCGGCAGGCCGCTCAGAGGAGGGGTTAGGTGGGGCAGCTTAGAAGCCAGCCTCCGACACCTCCCATCTCCCCAGGTAACAATAAATATATATATTCTTATATATCTCCATACCTTCTCAATCTATATTGGGTCATTGTGGAATCTGTGCTTTATGAGGAGAAATGTGGCATCAGGATTAGAGAAAGACTCATCAACAACCTGTGTTATGCAGATGACACAACCCTGCTTGCTGAAACTGAGGAGGACCTGAAGCTCTTGCTGCAGAAGGTCAAGAACAGTAGTCTTCAATATGATTGAAGCTCAACATCAAGAAAACAAAGATTCTCACCACTGGGCCAAGTGGTAGCAACATGATAGAAGAGATTGAAGTTGTTAACAATTACAGCTTCTGTGGCTTCACAATCAATATTCTTGGCACCAGCAGTTAGGAAATAAAAACATGAATTGCACTACGGAAATCGGCAGTCAGGGACCTCTCCAGAGTACGGAGAAGCAACAATGTCAGTGTAGAGACTAAGGTGTGCCTGATCCCTGCCATGGTCTTTGCAATCACTTGCTATGCATTATAGAGCTGGACAATGACTAAGGATGACAGAAGAATTGATGCCTTTGAGTTGTGGTTCTGGAGAAGAGTCATGAACATACCAGGATTGCCAAGAAAACAAATAGGTCTGTCTTGATGAGGGTGAAATCAAGTTTCTCCTTGGAGGTTAGGATTTTGAAGCTCTGTTTCACATCCATTGGGCCTGTGGCCAGGAGAGACTGGTCCAGTATGGACATCATGGGCAGAAGGGTGGAGGGACAGTGCAGGAGAGGAAGACCCCAGATGAGATGGATAAATACAGTAACTGGGGCAATGGGATTAGGTGTGTCAGTCAATGAGACGGGCTCAGGACAGGGCAAGGTTCAGAGCTGTTGTACATAGATAGGGTCACTATGAGCCACAGGTAACTTGATGATGCATAACAACAAGAATATAGTATATATATATTCTATGTACTTTTTTAAATTGTGATTTGAGTGAAAGTTCACAGAATGAATTGGCTTACCATTCAATGACTCCTACACATTCTATCTTGTGCCATTGATTACAGCCTCCCAAATGTAACAGCATCCCACTTCTTCCCTGTGTTGACTGTTTCCATTTGTCATCCTTTTTCCATCCTCGGAGTTTCATCCTTGGGTGAACTCAGCCCTTTTGATCTGGTGTGGCCGATAGTTCTAAGGAGTGTTATCCTTCTTGGTATTATTGATCACCTGGTTGTTGTTATGTGCGCCAAGTCCCCTAAAGACAGAGGGAAGCTAAGGTCTGCGCTTCAGTTGTTCCAGAACTGTTGGCCTCCTGCTTTACCTGTTTTCTCCTACATCCTTGGTGCTCTGTCTCGTTATTAATACTTATTAATATACTTTACCCTCAGTCTGCAACACAGTGGATGCTGGATAGTGGATTGAATGCGACACACTCTGAGTCGTCCTGCCATAGCCATGTAGGTGAGGTGAAGGCAAGTGAAGCCGGGGAACTGGTGTCCCTGTGCTAGAGATGTTCACTAGAAAGACATCATTCAAGAGAGGAAAATCCAATTTTCATGTAAATTACCCAGATGGGCCTCAAAGCTTCTTTAAATTCAGCAGAGAAATAATTCTATTCTCTACTTTGTGTCATTTAGAGCAGGTCAGGTTGACATCCCAGCCCCTAGGCAGAGACCAATGGCATTTACCAAACCTGAATTCAAGTAGAGTAAGGTCAGATTGATTGAAAATTGATGAGGTCACTAGCTTTTGATTAGCAGATGGCTGCTAACATGCTGTGGCATCACAGAGCTCCCTAGAGGCGCCACGTTTTTATACATTTGTGTTTGTCCTTTTAGGAAGGCAGTGCCAAACATCTGCTTATAGATCTAGAATCTCTCTGTAAGATCAGTTAGTAACATCTTTGTGGTTTCAAAGTGACCATTTTAAAAGCACCTATTTTAAGGAAGATATTTAGGAACAGATGACAGTCTAGAAAATCGAGTGGAACAGTTCTGCTCTATCACGTGGGGTCACTGGGAGGTGGGAGGGGTTCAATGACACCTAACAGCAACAACATCCTTCTTTTCATTTTTTAAAGTGTAAACAGTAAAGGGAGCTCTGGTGACCTTGTGGCAAGAAGCTGCGCTGCACTTCTAAAGGCACACAGTTCAAACCCACCAGCTGCCCCACAGGAGAAAAATGGGCAATCTCCCATATGATTAACTGCCTCTGAAAACCCACCAGAGGGTCAGCTATGGGTCAGTTCTGACTCTACAGAACACAACAACAACAACAACAAACAGTAAACACATCCAGGATCGTAAAGAACAGCATTGGATGCTAGACTCAATGCTGTTTGGCGAACTCAAGGATAAACAACGTATCTCCACTTCTGGACACTTTTGAGAGCAGAGAGGTTATGGTCACAGGATCTTTGTTTTACCAGAGTATCCATTTCTGAAGATCGGAAGTGACCATTATCTCTCCTGAGAGATCAGATTCCCACAGGCCAGTGGGGCATCTTCAGTGGCTGCCTCTCACGCCCAGGTCATGCAAAAGCAGGTTGCCTCATCTCCCTCCGCTAACAATGTTACCATCTTCAGTCTATAACCTTGACTCTTCCTTACCTTCCATCTCCCTATTGCCTGTGACTCACCCCAGTATTGTCCACAGCGTGTCCTGGATCAGTGGTCCCCACACATTTCTGTGTGTCAGATAACCTGGGAGCTTAAAGAAGTTCAAATCTGGGGGGTCCCATTCTCGGAGATTCGGAGTCAGTGAGTCCAGAAGAGACCTAGGATCTTTACAAGAAGATCCACCCCAGAGTACCATCCCCACCTGCCTGCCTTTGCCCTCCTGGTCTCTTCTGGCAGAAGGTCATCCTTCTACCTACCTCCGCTGGACAAATCTCTTATGTGCTACTGTGTTTACTGCTCCCCAACTGTGGGGCTCTGGGCAAACTGCTTACCCTTTCAGAGTCTGTAGAGGCACTTTCGCTTGTTTGTTTAATGAAAGGGGAAAACCACTATCTTATTTAATTTTGTATTATTTTTAAAATATCAATTTATATTCTTGTTTTTAAAATATACACAACCAAACTTTTACCATTTTAACCATTATGGCCCTTGTGGTAAGAAAAGGCACTGTTGTTGTTGTTGTTGTTATGTGCTGTCGAGTCGTTTCCGACTCATAGCGACCCTATGCACAACAGCCCTAAACCCTGCTCTATCCTGCGCCAACTGCACCGCCTCTGACACACCCATCCCGATTACCCCAGTCACCGAATCAATCCATCTCAGAGGGTCTTCCCCTCCTGCGCTG
>NW_006399774.1:1649980-1651397 GCF_000299155.1 Elephantulus edwardii | reverse complement strand
CAGGGTTGTGTCATCTGCATAACAGAGATTGTTAATAGATCTTCCACCAATCCTGATGCCACAATTCTCCTCATAGAGCCCAGCCTCTTGGGTAATCTGCTCTGCATACATGTTGAAAAGGTATGGAGACAGGATGCATCCCTGGCGTACACCCTTCCCAATTTTGAAACTGCACTACAATCCTAAAAATACATGGTTCAAATCCAACAGTTGCTCCATGGGAGAATGATGGGCAATCTCCTCTCACACAACTTCCCACCTCTGGAAACCTGCTGGAGGGTCAACTATGACTCGGCTTCAACTCACTGGCAGCTGGAACAACAACAGCCATGGTTAAGTGTGCAATTCAGTGACCATAATGACATCCATCAAGTCGGGCTGCCTTCATCACTATTTCAAAAAGCTTTTCATCACTCCCAGCAGAGGCTCAGGAAGCCTTAATCAGTAACTCTCAGTTCTCCTCTCTGCCTGACTACTAAACAACTTTTGTCCACATGCAAAAGACCTAGATTTTTCACCTGAGGCTCTTTCCTCATCTGTAAACTCAGTTTAGTAATAATTACCAGGTAGATCTGAGGACTTAGTGAGAAAAAATGTTTATTAAAACATTCCCAGTCAAATGCTCTGTTTGTTGACATGGGTGGCTACACAGGCATTCGCTTTGGGACAGGTCGTTGAACTGTGTATTTATTTTTGTGCATGTGTGCTGACTGCCATAAAAGCGTGAGGAGAAATTGTCTAGTCCAGCGTTTTCCTCCGAGTCTTTATTAAGAAGCTAAATAGTGGTTCTCTTTCCTCCTTTTCTCTCCTTTTCTGCTGCAGGCAGATATCCTGAAGGTGTGCTGGACAATGAAAGCAGGAATGACAGATAGTGATTCACAAAGGTGTACACATGCAGGGAGCAGCATGGAGAGCAGTAACAGGAGGCGTACGGGGAGCAATGCGCAGCTTCCACGTGGAGGTTAAAAACCAAACAACAGGTTACTTGGCAAGAACCCAGGTGATGCATAGTGCAGGGCTGTGCATTAGAAGAGAATTGCTCTGAGAGGGAGCTCTGGTGGCCTGGTGGCAAGAAGCTGCACTGCAATCCCAGAGAAGTGCAGTTTGAATCCACCAGATGCTCTGCTAGAGAATGAGGGACAATCTCTTCATGTAACAGTCAGATCCGATTAGACAATACACATACCCAAAATAATGATAGATATAAAGAAAGGAAAAGAAGGAAAGAAGGGAGGAAGGAAGGAAGGAAGAAAGAAAAGAAAGAAAGAATTGTTCTGAAAAGTTAAGAGATTTCAGCTGGATCAAAACCGGAAAGGAAGGGAAGGAAGGGAGAAAGGGAGGAAGGAAGGAGGGAAAAAGAAAAGGAAAGGAAAGGAAGGAAGAAAGAAAGAAAGAAAGAAAGAAAGAAAGAAAGAAA
>NW_006399774.1:1643131-1649880 GCF_000299155.1 Elephantulus edwardii | reverse complement strand
AAAGAAAGAAAGAAAGAAAGAAAGAAAGAAAGAAAGAAAGAAAGAAAGAAAGAAAGAAAGAAAGAAAGAAAGAAAGAAAGAAAGAAAGAAAATGATTCTGAAAAGTTAAGAGATTTCAGCTGGATCCAAACCTGAACGGAGTCAACAATCTATCTCGAGTAGCAAACTCTTTGATCCTCTGCGACACAAGATAGAAATTGAAACCCAGTGTGATGTTTCAGTAAAGGAGTGATGCTCAGATGTTGACCAGTGCCATAGAGTAGGCTCTGATTCATGTTGTCTGGTGTCGTCAAGTCATCGATGACTCACAGTGACCTTATGAGCAAGAGATGAGAACCTTGCCCTATCCTGAGCCATCATCCTCATCCCTGACAAGCTCAAGTGCATTGTCACAGTCCTTATGTCAATCCAGCTCATCGAGGGTCTTCTGCTGACTAGCTACCTTTCCCAGGGAGCTCTGGTGCTTTTAGAGGAAAGGAGTTGTGCTCCCAACCCAAAGGCATGTGTTTCGAATCTACCAGCTGAGTGGACATTGGGGGAGGGATTGTATAACAATGAAAGAATTTTTCTTTTACTTTTCAAAGAGAAGAGAGAATTAGGGGGGAGGGGGAGGTTGGGCAGGGAGAAAAGTGAAACAATGAATGCATGGAAATCCAAAGTCTCTAAACTTTCATTAAAATTAATTTTCTTAAAAAAGAAAACAAGCAAGTGAGGCAGTCTCCTCTTCGGTGATTTACTGCCTCCACAGGTCAGCTATGGGTCGGTTGCGACTTGACATCCATAACAACTACTCTCTTTCTCAGCATGTCTTTTTCCAAAGACTGGCTGCTCCTGACACTAGGTTTAAAGTATGTGATACTCATGTCAACTGCATTTACCGCAGAAGGAAACGCCGCTCAGCTTTGCACCATGCTCAGTCGTTGTTGCTCTAGTCCACTGCGCGCACTCTGTCAATGCACCTCATTGAAGGTCTTCCCCTATTTTTCCAAGCTTTGTGTCATTTTCCAGGGACTGGAGCCACCTGATAACTGTCCAATGTGAGATGCGGTCTCACCGTCCTGCTTGTAAGGAGCTTTCTGGCTGGATTTAGTCCAAGATAGCCTTGCTCCTGCCCTGACAGTCTTTGATGAGGTCAAAAGTTTTCATCAATGCCATAATTCATTTTTAAAAACTTTATTATTTTTTTCTGTGTACTGTCAAATCAGATCTGACTGTTACAGGAGGAGATTGTCAGCCCTTCTCCAGCGGAGGTTCTGGTGGATTCAAACCGCGCACCTCTGGGATTACAGTACAGCTTTCTTGCTACTAGGCCACCAGAGCTCACCCATCAGTGCCATAATTCAAAAGCATCAATTCTCCTTTGGTTTTCCTTTTTCCATGCCCAAGTTTTGCATGTGTGTGAGGTGAATTGAAAATATCAGAGCTTAAGACAAGCACACCATGGTCTGCAAAGAGACATCTTTGCTTTTTTAACACTTTCAAGAGGTCTTTTACAGCAGATTTACCCAGTAATGGCTGTTGTTTGATTTCTTAATTTCTGCTTTCATGGGTGTTGACTCCAGATCCAAGTAATATGAAAACCATGCCAGTTTCAGACTTTTCTCCGTTTATCATGATGTTTTCTATTGATCCATCTGTGAGATTTTTTTCTTTCTTTATGTTGAAGTATAATCCATATTGCAATAAGTGCTTTACATCCTCTTCAGTTTTAGCAACAAAGTTATGTCATCTACCTATCACAGGCTGTTAATGTTTCTTTCTACAGTCCTGATGTCATATTCTTCTTCATTTGGTCCACATTTTTTGATTATTTATTCAGCACACAGGTTGATTAAATATGGTAAAAGAATACAACACTGTCACACACCTCTCTTGATTTAAGACCACACAGTGTTCCCTTGTTCTGTTCAGAGGACTGCTTCTTGATTGTGTATGTGTGTGTGTGTGTGTTGCGCGCATGCACGCGTGCGCCATCAAATCGGATCTGACTGGTACAGGAGGAGATTGTCCCTTCTTCTCCAGCAGAGCATCTGGTGGATTCAAACCACTCACCTCTGGGATTGCAGTGAGCTTCTTGCCACTAGGCCACCAGAGCTCGCTTGCTTCTTGATTCTTGTATGTGATACACATGAGCACAATTAAGTGTTCTGGAATTCTCATCCTTTGAAATATTATTCATAATTTATTATGCTCTACACAGTTAAATGTTTTTGCACAGTCATTAAGCACAGGCAAACATCTTTCTAGAGTTCTCTGCTTTCAGCCAAGATCCATCAGGCATAAGTAATGGCATCCCTTGTTTCATAACCTCGTCTAATTCTAGTCTAGGTATCTGTTACTTCCCTGGAAAAACTTCTGCAACTGTTTTTAAAATCCTCTTTAGAAAAATTTTATTTGCATGTGATACTAATGATATTGTTTAATAATTTCCACATTCTCTTGGATCACCTTTTTAGGAATGGGCACAAATATGGATTTCTTTCAATCCTAAATTTCTTGGCATGAATGGGTGATCTCTCCAGGACTACATCTATTTGTTGAGAAACTGCAATAGAGATTCTGTCAATTCCTGGTGCTATGTTTTATTCCAATGCCTTCAGTGCATTTCAGACTTCTTCCGCCAGTGGTATCCATTCCTAGTAGATGCTACAGCCTGAAAAGGCTGACCACTCACAGTTCTTGGCTGCACAGTGACTATGTCTTCCCTTCCTGGTTTTTTATATTCTCTGCAATCTTCAATGTTTTGCTGCTACAATCCTCCAGACTTTTCTTCTGTTCTTTCAGCCTGAGAAATAAAAAATGTGCCTTTCCCTTTCATTTTTTTAAACTCCAGGTCTGACACATTTTAGTTTAATACTTAGCGTTTTCAAGCTGCTCTTTGAAATCTTCTAGCAGCTCTTTTTACATCATCACTTCTTCCTTTGTTTTAATTACTCCGTGTTAAAAAGCAAAAGCTTCCTTCTTTACAAAAGGATGTCTCTGTATACACTCATTTTGGTCTTTCTCTGCTGTATTTTAAGTAACCCTTTCCTTTCATCTGGCATGATGTTCTTGATATCATCCCACACCTCATCTTCAGTCAGCAGTATTTAAAGCATTAAGTCTGTTCTGGCATGATCTCTAAATTCAGGTGGGTTATACTCAACTATTCTTTGATTCTTGTGGAAAAGCCAACAAAAGCAAAACTCATAATATGAGATTTAAATGAAGTGAGATGCACATATCCTGAGAAGTCAATGTAACAACTGGTTTCTGCATCATTCTGTTGGATCCCTGTTGTAAACACTCAACACCAGAGGTCTCTGATTAAGATAGGTCTACATCAATGATCACGTCCAGGGTTAGGCGATCAGGATCTTAAAATGAGTAAAAAACCATGTCAAATGAAGATTTGTAGATGTTCGCTTTTAACAAAGACTTGGAGACTGGGAAGACTACACATACTTGACAGAATTTTATCAAAATTCATTAGATTTATTCTATAGAATTTCTCAAGGTAAGGCTAGAATCAGTGGGTGAGAGGCAGACTTGCCATTGGCTCGGGCTCCGGGGGACCCCTCAGGGTGACTGCAAAGAGCTGTACACTTTCAATAGTGAACGTTTCAGAAATAGAGCTCCAGGCCTTTCTCCTGAGGTATCTGTGAGTGGACTTGAACCTCTAACCTTCTTGTTAATAGTCAAATGTTTTAATAATTTGTGCATAATGTAAAACTAGAAAAAAATAAATGGGAGTCTGGAGAGGCAATTTTGCCCCCCCCCTTTTTTTTTCTTGTCATGTACCATCAAATCAGTTCCTGGCACAAGAGGAGATTACCCCTCCTTCTCCAGCAGAGTACCCAGTGGATTCGAACTGTGAGGCTTCAGGATTGCAGTGCAGCTTCTTACTACCCAACACCAGAGCTCCCTTTGGAGAGGAAATTTTTGAATCCTATCAAGGAAGAACATAATCCTGGATGTAGGCTCTTGAGTATGGCCTGGATTGTCTGTCTAATATTGATAGAATTTAAAGAGAGGCTCTGTTGCTACACATTGAGGTCACCGAAGATTGTATTTTTATTATAGACTGCATTCTCTTTTCAATCCCTTCTCCTTTGTAGCCTCTGAATCACTAATCTTTCACTCATTCCTTGCTGTCTGATTGGAACTGACTCACAGGTAACCAACCCTCCAGCGGATCTTCAGAGACTGTCAAGTGCAGGGGAAGAGGCTGTCAAACTTTATCCCTCACAGTAACTGGTAGTTTTTTGGGTTTTTAAAAAATTTCTTTTTATTAATTGCAATGAACATTTACAGAGATTTTGGATTTCCATTCATTCATTGTTGCACTTTTCTCCCCGCCCACCCCCCACCCCCTGTTCGCTCTTCTCTTTGAAAAGTAAAAGAAAAATCCTTCATTGGTATGCAATCCCCCCCCCCCCCCACCCCGAGTATACTCCACTCTACAACCCTCATTCCAGACTCTTATGATGCTCATAATGCCCTATAATATATTGTTTTTAAACTGTAACTGGTAGTTTTAAACATCCTGGCGGCACAACTCCTTGACCTCTTGTTGTTTGCCATAACTGACTCATAGCTGACCCGCCAGTGGGTTTTTATTTTTATTTAAAATAAACAAGTAAATACAATACAGCCTTGATTCTCAAGAACTTTTAGCACACCATTTGGAATATAAGAAGAGTAAGATTTAAGTAGGGAACATGATCTAAGAAGATATAAAAGTATTGCCATCACACCGTGCTGAAACAGTGAGCGATGTTTTGGACTGTAACTGAAAAGTCAGCTGTTTGAAACAGCCTGGGGCTCCAAAGGACAAAGACCAGGCAGTC
The DNA here is from genome assembly GCF_000299155.1 of Elephantulus edwardii. Lineage (NCBI taxonomy): Eukaryota > Metazoa > Chordata > Mammalia > Macroscelidea > Macroscelididae > Elephantulus > Elephantulus edwardii. Next base: position 1,645,051 of record NW_006399774.1, on the reverse strand, counting down.
TGGTTTTATATTTACAACCTCACAAACCCTAAGAGGCATTTTGATCTATAGGGTCATTATGAGGTGGAACTGACAGAAAGGTAGTAGGTTTGGGGGTGTAACCGTTGACTGGACAGAGCTCAAGTCATTGTCAATAGGTCATAATCACCTCACAGCTCACCCTCCGGCAGGGTCCAGGAGACTGTTGATAACACAGGAGGAGACTGCCCGCCTTTCTCCCGTGGAGCAGCTGGTGGATATGAACTGCTTGTCTGTAGCCGTCAGTGCAGCTTCAGAGTGGTCACGATGACCTCATTAAAAAGCACGCTGCTCTTATCATGCTGCTGTGGTGGTATTGAAAGTGGACTTTCCAGAAATTATCTGATGTTTTTGTAATGAAACACTAATTAGAGGAAAAGGAAAATGGGGGCGGGGAGCAGCCTTTTGCTCAATTATGAATCTTATATCTGTATGAAGTTCAATGTAGAAAGATTTTACAAATAATGCCGTGGTTACTATTCTTAGAATCTAAACATTACTGTATTGAAAGTATTTACAGTTATATGTAAAACATGCTATCCTATGGTTTAAATTGAAAATAAACACTGTTGTTGTTAAGTGCTGTCGAGTCGCAGGCGACTCATAGCAACCCTATGAAGGAGAGTCCTCGACGCTTGGGTGTCTTTCATCCTCTCTCCAGGTTCATAGGGTTCCCGGAGGCAAGCTATTACGGAAGTGGATGCCACTCCTCCTTCCAAAAATAAACATTACTAAGCCTAAAAAAAAAGTATTGCCATCAGTTGGAATGCATTCAGATGCGAATGACAAAATAAAGTAGCTCAAAGCAATAACTAATTGTATAGTAAAACCCCAAAGGGTTTCTTTTTTAAATTTAAAAATGTTTATTATTCTTAGAGTGAAAGTTGACGAGGCATATTGACTTGATTCGCATTTGTGCATATTTTTTCCATGACATCACTTACAGTATGTGCAATGCCTGATCATCATTCCTCTCTAATCATCCTTTTTTTTCCTTTCTACTAGTTTATTTTTTTTGTTATTGTTTTTTTATTTTGTGTTCATGATTATGAGGCTTACTACAGAAGTTAACAAGTTATAACTTAGTTGACAACAGGGTACAATTTCTCAATCAGACCAAATTCTGAACTGTACTTGCCCTTCAGCCATCAATCTTGCAGCTTTAGGCCACACTAACCACTTGAAGAATTAAGAGTAAAAGGTGGTCAAAATGTTGTCATTTAAGAAGCTGCTGCTGACTACTATGCATTTTATAACAAAAATGTAGAATATGACCAAGAAATATCCTAACTACTCTTTTTCTCCCCCAGTAATTCATTGTTGCACTTTTCTCCCTGCCCACCTCACCCTCCCCCCAATTTGCTCTTCTCTTTGAAAAGTAAAAGAAAAATTCTTCCAATGTTATACAATCCCTCCTCACAGTCCACGCCACTATCCAGCCTTCGCTCTGGACTCCTGTCATGAAAATAATACCTAATCGCGTAACGCTTTTAAACAGTTCTCTCCCTCATCTGTTTCAATGCAGTAGACGTTATTGAACCCATCTTTCTCAGTCTCCCCCCAACCCCGAGGTCCATCCTGTTCTACAACAGTGGCACTATGCAGTATTTGTCCTTTTGTAACTGAGATACTTCACTCAGCATAATGTCTCCCAGGGTCACCCATTTTGAATAATATTACATGAGTTCCTTGTTTTTCAAAGCAGCGTCATATTCTGTTGTGTGAATATTCCAGAGCTTCTCTATCCATTCGTTTGTTAATGGACACTTAAGTTGTTTCCAACTACTTGTTATTATGAACAAAGCCACAAGAAACATGGGTATGCATACATCTGCTTGGGTGTCAGTTATGGTCTCTTTGGGGTATATTCCCAGTAGTGGAATTGCTGGGTCAAATGGTATC
>NW_006399774.1:1616993-1643031 GCF_000299155.1 Elephantulus edwardii | reverse complement strand
GGTCAAATGGTATCTCTATTTGCAACTTTTTGAGAAAGTGCCACACCACCTTCCACAGTGGTTGCACCATTTTACACTCCCCCCAACAGTGAATAAGGGTTCCATTTTCTCCACAACCTTGCCAGCATTTGTTGTTTGCTGTTCTGTTAAATTTCCCTATTCTTACTGGCGTGAGATGATACCTCATAGTTGTTTTGTCTACTACTTTATTTACAAAACTCAAATATAAATTCGAACAAATTCTTTCAATTTCCCTCATCCCCCTACCCATCAAATTGTACAACTCAATGTTTAATCCCCCCTCCCCTGCACATTCACATCCCTCTGCTTCTAGCCTCCCCTACCCCTCCTGGATCCTTATACTCATTCTACAATAATTATACAATATTTATCCTTATGGGGTTGAGTTAGTTCACTCAGCATAATACTCTCTAGTCCCTCCCAAGTTAGGTAATAATTTACAAAGTTATTGCTCCTGCGTGCTGCATAGTATTCCATCCATAGACACCAACATGGCAACAGCCTTGTTGTCTGATTTTCATGTTCTTGGAGTCTCCACTGCCCTTAATTTCCTGGCCCCTTCCAGCCCAGCTCATGGGCCCAGGGAACCCAAAACTCCAAGGTGTGTGGGTTCTCTGTGGCCCAGGGTCCAGGCAGGAAGCCCCAGCATCTCTTTCTGGCTTCCTCTGTGAATCAGGGGGCCTGGGGGCTTTAGTCCAGCAGCTATGGGAAAGGTGGCCGAGATGCCAGGAACTCACTACATAGGAGCTTTTGGACAGCACACGAGGGAGTTCAGGGACAGCCTGTGCTTGACACTCAGGCCTGGCTTGCAGATAAGGCTGTGACATGGCAGCATATTGTATCCCTCAGCCGTCCAGAAACCACTGAGAGAGCTCATAAAGCAACTCATTTTTCCTCCCACTGAAGCTCAGGAATGCCCTTCGAGAGCTTGTGCTTAGATATCTGGACGATTTGCTTCAGAAACTGTAAATCAGAGCCTCCACGTGATCCTCGCCCAAGGCCAGCTGGTCACGTGCAGTTCTCTGGGGGCCTGATTGTCCCTGTGGTGCTAAGGGACAGGGCTGCGTGGGTGGAGACCTAGGAGGTTCTCTGGGAGGACAGTGAGTACCTCCTTCTGCCCTCCTGAGAGTCCTTGAATCCCCTGCAAGCAGGTGTGTCTTCGCCATGGTGGGCTTTCTGCTGCAGGCTGCTCTCCCTGCATATCTCCGGGTTTCCGCAGAAGGCAGCCGTGTGTGTGTGTGTGTGTGTGTGTGTGTGTGTGTGTGTGTGACACTGCTAAGTCTCTAGGTGTGTGCAGGCCGATTTGATTTGCAAATCACACCTCTCTTTGCAGGATCATTGCAGTCATTCTGATTGTGGTTGGTCCTCCCTACAGGAAAGATTCTGCTTCATGTCACCCCCAGGCCCTGGGAATATGGCCTTATTTGGGAAAAGGGTCTTCTCAGGTTAAATAAGTTAACCCTTTCACGGCTGAATTACTTTCTACCTTGAATTTTTTTTTTTTTTTTGGTTGAGACCATGCTTTTTCAACAACAGAAGACACATGGAATGAAATTAAAATTTTGTTGTTGCTGTTGTTGTTTGTTGTTGTTATGTGCCGTCGAGTCGTTTGCGACTCATAGCGACCCTATGCACAACAGCCTTAAACCATACTCTATCCTGTGCCAACCGCACTGCCTCTGACACACCCATCCCGATTACCCCAGTCACTGAATCACTCCACCTCATAGAGGGTCTTCCCCTCCTGCGCTGTCCCTCTACTCTACCCAGCATGATGTCCCTCTCTAAAGATCTGTCTCTCCTTACAACATGTCCAAAGTATGTCAGGCGAAGCCCCAGAATCCTTGCCTCCAAGGAGTAGCCTGGTTTAACCCTCTCTATGATGAATCTGTTTTCTTAGCAATCCATGGTACACTCAATACTCTTCTCCAGCACCACAGCTCAAAGGCGTCACTTCTCCTTCTATCCTCCCTAGTCATTGTCCAACTCTTTGATGCATAGCAAGTGATTGTAAAAACCATGGCCTGTATCAGGCGCACCTTAGTCTCCAGAGAGACACCGTTGCTCTTCAGTATTTTGGAGAGGTCCCAAACAGCAGACTTTCCCATCGCAATACGTCTTTTGATTTCCTGGCTGCTGGTGCGAAGAGTGTTGTAGACTGATGCTGTGAACAATTTCAATCTCTTCACCATCCATCCTAATGCTGCCAGTTGGCCCGGTGGTGAGAATCTTTGTCTTCTTGACATTGAGCCTCAATCCATATTGAAGGCTGCAGTCCTTGACCCTCTGCAGCAAGCGTTTCAGGTCCTCCTCCGTTTCAGCAAGGAGGGTTGTGTCATCTGCACAATGCAGATTGTTGAGAGATCTTCCACCAATCATTATTTAAAAAAAGCAAAAGAAAAAAAAAAGAAATGTAATTATTGACATTGATAGATGTTAGTAATTTACTTGAATGAAAAGACCATTGAGGTTGATGTCCTAAAAGATACAGATGTATAGGTATAACGTATGTGTAATTATATACATATATACACACACACACACACACACACACACACATATATATATATATACACATACATATATACATACATGTAGGACAAAATTCTACGAGGGAATAATAACAGTGGTTTTTCTTGAAACAGGGGATGTTTCATACACTTTCACTTTTCTGAGTGGTGCAAGTCCTTAATGCACTTGGCTGCTAACTAGAATTTTGGATGTTCAGGTTTACTCAGACCTGCCTCAAAAGAAATCTACTTTAAGGGGGCGGGGGGAAGTCACTATTAAAAATGCTACAGAGAAGTTTTACTCTGTGAGTTAGAATTGACTGACTCACCAGATCCTAGTATTTTTACTTTTCTGTATTGATCTTCCTGCCCGAGTGGGTTCTGACACCCAGTGAGGCCCACTGGGCTTCCAGTGAATTTTGATGGGAGGACATGGCTCATTTTCCTCCCTTGGGGCGGAGGGTGGGTTTCAACCTTTGACCTTCTGGTTAGCAGTGCAACCCAGAACACAACATGCTGAGAGCCCTGGTGGCATAGTGTGTAACATATAAGACTGCAAACCAAAAGGTTGGCAGTTCAGATCTGCCAACTGCTTCCTGAGGGATATCTGAGGAAGGGTCACTATGATTTGAAACTGACTGGCGAGTCTTTTGCTGTTGTTTATATTGTTAGTAATGATTTATAACTTATAATAATTTATAATTTTTAATAATGTTGAAAGTATTTGTATTATAATAAGTATTTGTATTACAATAGAATAAAAAGTATTTCTATTATAATTTATAATTTGTAATAATGTTAAAATATTTGCAGCAAAGAGAAAACCCATTACTACTGAGTCTGAACCATCTAGTAACTGATCCTCCACTGTGTTTCTGAGGCTCTAGATTGCACGGGAGGAGACCAATCCTGTTTCAGAGCTCCAGGTGGATTTGAACTGTCAGACATGGCCTGTGGGTTAGCAGGGTCTAGGGACTATGACACTAGGGATCCCTGTGTGCAATCAAAGCTCATCTCTGTCAGGTCATAGCTGATCCTCCAGAAGTTTTCACAGGCTGTGAATCGCATGGGAGGAGATTCCATCTTTCTCCCTCAGAGCAGCGAGTGGGTTCATGTTACCTGAGAGACACCACCTTTGATTAGCAGTGCAGCTCCCCCCAGTCTGGGCCGCCATGGCCCCCTCAAGGTACAGTGGTTGTTTTGTGCCATTGAGTCGGAACTGACCCCCGACTGACCCTCTAGCTGGTTTCTAGAGGCAGTAAATCACATGGGAGGAGACAGTCCATCCTTCTCCTGTAGAGCAGCTGGTGGATTCAAACCCTGTGCCTTTGGGATTACAGCACAGCTTCTTACCACAAGGCCATCAGGCCTCCCTTATATTTGTAATAAGAATACAAAAAAAGCAATGAGAATATTTTCTCCCTTTGGTGAAAGAAAAAAAATCATAGAGGAGGATGAGATTTTGCCGTGTAGAAGGCTGAGGGTGATGGGCAGGGAAGGGGTGGGCCAGCACCAGGACACCCTTGCTCCTGGGGAGTCAGAAAGAGGCAGTGGAGGTCGGGGTGCCTGCAGCAGGCTAATGAGTCAGGGAAATTTGTAATGAGACGAGTGCAGGGCTTCTCAGTGCCTTCGTCATGCTTATTAGCTGCTGTCAGTTCTGTTTTGAGTGAAGGTGACCCCATGTGTGCAGAGCCTCACTGCCTCACTGTGGTTTCCAGGCCCACTTCCCGTGGTGCCTCTGGGCTGGTGGGCACCAACTGCCAGCCTCTCAGTGAGCCTGGAATACTTAACGGTGGTCTCTGTAAATCTCCGAGAAGGGATGGGTTTACAGCTCTCCTCGCGCCTTATGTGGTGGTTGACCAGGAGGACGCACAGGATCCAGGCTCAGGGAAACGCAAGAGGGGGCATTTCTGAATAACATTAGACACAAAACAGCCCAGTTATGTGGAGCGCCAGACTGCCCAGATATGAAACGAGGGAGTTTTCAGTTTATATATTGCTGAGAAAAGCCAGCTGCCCACAGAATACACCCACGGAATACACACAAGCAACACAGTCCTGAAACAATAAGAGAAGTCTGCAGGCTAAGAACGGGAGGCCTGGAGCTGGTGGATCCGGTGGTCATTTGGACTCTGCGTTTGAGGAGGAGCGTAGAAGATTTTGAGGAGAGCAAACTCAAACTTCCCTTGAGCCAATGGTGACCCTGCAGGACACAGCAGAACAGCCCCAGTGGGTTTACAAGGCAGAGATCTTTCCAGAAGCAGAGAGCCAGGAGCACCTGGGGTGGGGGGGGTAGTGGCCAGCCTTTTTAGTCAGCAGATGGGAGCTTTAGTCACTGCATCGCCAGGACTCCTGTTCTTGAGAATCTCTCTCTCACATCGCCATCCAGGTGGGGCCCACTCATAGCTGACCTTCCGCTGTGTCTCCAAGGCTGTGGTTTATTAGCAGAACTCCCTACAGATGAGGCCACCAGAGATCCTGTGAGAACAGTGACAGTCAGTAAAACGACAAGACAAACGTGAGAGGGAGTCCGAGTCAGTGAAAGCAGGGCAGGGTCTGGTTTGATAATTTGAACGTAACATGGGCCTGAGTATTTGTGGGAGTGAAAGGAAGCCGTTCCTTGAGCTGGCTGGTAGACAGGAGCGGCCTTTCCCGCAAAGCCAGGCGTGAGCTTGCTTGACGGTGCCTGCTGCTGCGTCCACACGGTGCGCCTTCCCTCCTTTCCTCTTCTGTCCACTGCTACAGGCACTGACTTTGGGGTCTCTGTATTTTCTTCTCCCCCAGCATGGTGCAGTTGTTGCCAGCAGCCACCCAATGGGAGACTCTGCTCACAGCTGAAGAAGTGCTGTCCCACAGGCACCAGCCCCATCACAGAATCCAAACCACCCCCCAAGAGATCTGGAGGCCACGTCCCCATCTTTAATAATTTATTTTCATTGTTGTTGAAAATATAACACCGCAAACATTTGTCAATTCAAGCGTTTCTATATGTACAATTAAAAAGAAAAGCTCACACAAAGCCTCCACAGTGACCCTGCTGCAGGTTTGCTAGGCTTGAAAGGAGGGTGATTGTTCATCTCCTTCTAACCAGTCAGCCTGTGGCTTGAACCACCCACCTTTCAGTTAGCCCCCTGAGCTGTTCTCCACTACACCACCAGCCCTCTTTCTGTACAACTCACTGACGTTAAGAATATTCTTGTGATTGTACAACCGTTCTCACCCCCCTTCTTCTCTGGACCATCCCGTCCCCTTTAATATGAAGGGAGCTCTGGTGGCCGAGTGAGAAGAAGTGGCACAGCTACTCCAAAGGCAGGTGGTTCGAATCCGCCAGGCGCTTCGCGGGAGAAAGATGGGCATTCTCTCCCCATGCGATCTGCAGCCTCTGCAAATCCACTTCACAGTCAGTTATGAGCTTCTTCAGACTTGAGGGCACAGGGGCAACTTCGGTGTAAGGGGTGCTCTGGAGGTGGGGTCCGTAGAGCTGTGTTGCTAACGCAAAGGCAGCACCTCGCTGGGGGTTCGAATCCACTAGAAGTGCTGTAGAAGAAAGCTGGGTAATCCTCTCCTGAAGGATTTACAGCCTCTGAAAGCCCGTCAGAAGGTCAGCTATGAGTCAGCTTCAACGCAAAGGCTGCGAATGAGCCTTACCACGAACTCCCTGCCCTAAGGTCCTGGCTGAGCCTCCCATTTGCTGTCGCCGGTTTGATTCCACATAGACAGGAGCACGACGTCCAGGCAGAGCACTACAGCTTTCACTGGCCATTTTCAGACGTGGGGTTGCCAGGCCTTTCTGCCTAGTCTTTCTGAGTCAGGAAACTGCTAGAACGTCAGCATTGGAAACAATGCGTAAGCGTCCACCACGGGGTTGTGGCCCATCTTTCTATGGGGAGACTGGTGGATTCAAGATACCTGCCTATAGGTTGGCACCACAGCTCTGAACGGACTGCACCAACAAGACGCCCTCAGCATATAAATGGTGGTTGTTGTGTGCCATCGAGTGGGAATGGACCCATTGCTGAGCCCCCCAGTGGGTTTTCAGAGGAAGTAAGCTCATGGGAGGAGATTGCCCATCCTTCTCCAGCAGAGCAGTTGGTGGCTTTGAACTGCTTGCCTTTGGTATTGCAGCATGGATTCTTACCACTGGGCTATTTGCAGCAAATGAATGAGTCAAAGGACACTACTAATAGTTGAGTCACAGACATTATCCAGGCCAAACTGGGCACACATGCATTCAGGATTACAGCCCTTTGGGCCCTAAGCTCTCTATTATTTTTTTCTTTTCCTTTGATGGAGGTCAGCAATCAGTTGGTTCTGACTCCATGGCACATGAAAACATGCCATCGTAGTATGTTGTTGCTGTTGTTAAGGGCATCAAGTCAGACCTGGCTCGTAGCTAAACCCCTCTGAGTTAGTTTTCAGAGAGGTAATAAATCACAAGGGAAAAGATGGCCTTTCTCCCTCAGAGCAGCTACTGCTCATTCAAAATGTGTGCTTTTGGATTGATGCCTTACCATGAGGCTACCAGATCTCCCAGGACCTATCCCCTCGTGTCTCTCTGTGCACCAAGCTCCTCCCCACCCCCCAGCACTAAGGTTTCAGTGTTCCTGTGCCACAACAGAGCTTAGTCATAGTGACAGACTACATGACCTGGAAAGCTCAAAATCATTACCTTCTGGACCAGCACAGGAAGATTTCCAGTGCCAGGGGCCTGCACTACATGATGACAGTGGAAGACTGCATGTAATGTTTCCTCCAAGAACGGTAAAGCCATTGTGGAAAGTGCAGCCTGGATGGCTGTTAGAGTCACCAATCTCAATGCCAGACTGCACAGTGAAGAAAAGGAATAGAAAGCTTGTTTGCACGTTTTACATGTGCTAAATAAACTATAAAAACTGCCAAAAAATTATTAAGGGTCAACATCAATGAACGAGTGAAAACTGAACAGAAACAGGAACAGGAAGCAACATACAAGAATATTGAGGAAGACCAGAAAGTTCTGATCCAGGCGGCCATTGAGAGGGTCATGAAAATGAGAAGGTCCTAAAGCACCAGCAGCTGTTGCAGGAGGTGCTGGCCCAGCTGTCTTCACACTTCAAGCCGAGGGTCCCTGTCATCCAGAAATGCACTGACAGTCTGATCGAGAAGGAGTACCTGGAGTGAGTACTAGGGGAGAAGGACACCTACCTGGCTTAGCCTCCATCAGGCGCAGCCAGGTCCCTGCACTCATGATCACTCAGGGTTGACCTGTCCCTGCCCTCTGACTGGACACCATTTACTCTGAGTTAAAGAGGGGATGGGCCCTAAGGCTTTCTGCTTTGCATCCCCAGCACATGTGCCCTGGAGACCTGTGCACACCAGGGACATCTGTTCAGTCTACTTCATTTTTTAATGTGTGAGAATAAAGAAATAAATGATTTGGGTACAAATAAAAAAACAAACAAACAAAAAATACATGATGACAGTGGAGACAGAGGGGCAGCTTTGGGGTGGGGTTTGCACGTGAGGTCTCTAGCCTCATGTCTGGATAGGACTGTGTAGGAGAAGCTGAAGAAGAGAATCGATGCCTTTGAGTCATGCTGGAGAAGAGTACTGAATATCCCATGGACAACCAAAAGAACAGGGATGTCTTGGGGAAAGTGCAGCCAGAGTGCGCCTTGGAGGTAAAGATGGCGAAGTTTCATCTTTTATCCTTTGGATATATACCTAGGTGGTTCTATGCCTTGGAAAGAGACATCATACTTGGGAAAAATGGAGGGTCAGCAAAGGAGAGGAAGACCTCCAATGAGATAGATTGGCTCAGTTACTTCAGTAATGGGCTCTAGTGTGTCAGAGATGATAGAGTTTGCCCAGGATAGGGCAGGGCTCAGGTCTGCCATTCATACGGTGACTATGAGTCGTACTTGACTCATCAGTACCTATTAGCAACAATGTCAGAAGATTGAGGGTTAAGGTTAGAGATTCTACGTTTGGGGAAAGGACCAGCAAACGAGTGGAAGACCCTCAATGAGATGAACTGACAGTGTCTGCAGCAATAGGCTTAAACACAGTAGAGAAAAATCACTTACGTTTTAATCTATTGTACGTGGGTTCTTATGAATCAGAGATGACATCACTAACACAAACAACAGTAAAAGTTCCATTGCCTGAGTTATTACTGTTGTTGTTATGTGACGTCGAGTCGACTATGACTCATAATGACCCTATGCACAATGGCCCTGAACCCTGCCCTATCCTGAGCCAATTTCACTGTCTCTGACACACCAACCCTTATTACCCCAGTTATTGTGTCAGTCCATCTCATCCAGGGCCCTCCTCTCCTGTGCTGTCCCTTGACCCTTCCAAGCATGATATCTGTCTCTAAAAACTAGACTCTTCTGGCTACGTACCCAAAGTACATGAGACAGAGTCTCAAACTCCTTGCCTCCAAGGAGCAGCTTGGTTTCACCCTCTCCAGGATAGAACTGTTAGTTCTCTTAGCAGTCCATGGTATGTTCAACATTCTTCTTCCACACTACCGCTCAAAGGCATTAATTCTTCTGACATCCTCAGTCATTGTCCAGCTGTCTAATGCATAGCAAGTAATTGCAAAAACTATGGCTTGGATAAGGTGCACCTTAGCCTCCAGATTAACATCATTGTACTTCAGCACTCTGGAGAGGTTCCTGACAGAAGATTTTCCTAATGCAATCTTTTTATTTCCTGACTGCTGGTGCCAAAAGTGTTAATTGTGGGACCAGGCAAGCTGAAATTGTTAACAATCTTAGTCTCTTCTATCATGATGTTCTCAATTGGCCCAGTGGTGAGACTCTTCATTTTCTTGATATTGAATTTAAATCCATATTGCCAACTACAGTCCTTGACCCTCTGGAGCAAGTACTTCAAGTCCTCCTTACTTTCAGCAAGAAATGGCATGTCATCTGCATAATACAGGTTGTTGATGAGTCTTCCTCGAATCCTGATGTCACATTTCTCTTCATAATGCCTAGCATCTCATTCTTCATACAGATTGAAAGAATATGGAGATAGGACACATTTCTGATGTGCTCCTTTCCTGAATACATAGGTTAAAATCTAAGCCCTACTGTGCTCTGGACAAGTCGCCGCTTCATTTTCTGTGTTAGTTTCTGCATCTGTGACATGGGGATAGTATCTTGCTGCATAAGATCAGAGAATATAACCTTCAATATGGTTAACATCTCAGCATTAGGAAAACAAAAATCTTCACCACAGGACCAATAAACAATATTATGACAGATGGAGAAAAGATTAAAGTTGTCAACAATTTCATTTTACTTGGATCCACAATCAACACTTCTGGTACAGCAGTGAAAAAAAAACACCACATTTTGCATTGGGAAAATCTGCTGTCAAGGACCTCTCCAAAGTTCTAAAGAGTAAGGAGGCACTTTAAAGACTAAGGTGCACCTGACCCAAGCCATGATCTTTTCAATTGCTGCTTATACCTGTGAAATTTGGATGATGTATAAAGATGACAGAAGACTTTTGAATTATGGTGTTGGCGAAGAGTACTGAATGTCCCATGGACTGCCAGAAGAACAAACTACTCTATCTTGGAGGAGGTGCCACCAGGGTGCTCCTTAAAGTCAAGGACAGTGAAACTTTATCTCACATACTTCTGGACATGTCAGGAAGGGCCAGTACTTGGAAAAAGACATCCTGTTGGGAAAGGTGGAAGGTTAGAGAAAGAGAGGAAACCCTTAATGAGATGGGTTGACACAGCGGCTGTCAGAATGGACTCGAGCATGTCAGAGGTGCTGAGGATGCCGCAGGATAGGTCAAGGTTGGGGTCTGTAATTCACTGGGTCACTGTGAGCCGTAGTCGATTCGATGGCACTTAACAAGTATACAGTAAGTACTCAAGAGAGTACTGCAATTGCTGCAGAACCCGAGGGCTGCCTCTCTGAGTGTCAACCTGCATGGAGACCCGAGTTGTGGACTCACAGCATGTAGAGGGGGTGCCTCTCAGGCAGGCCAGTCCCTGACTCTGTGAGATTCCTTCTTACGAGAAAACATCGGTAAGGCTAGGGACAGCTGGAGACAACTTGGAAGTCTGGACATCAGCCACACTCAGCTTTGTCCTAAACAGAGCACTGTAGGCCCCCAACTTGGGATGAAATAAACAGGGAGGCAGCAGGAAGACATGGGCCCGGGATGGGGTGGGGGGAGTGGGGGTGTGGAGTGCTCAAGGCAAAGGGTGGAGCCTCTCTCCATCTGAGACTTCCCAAGGATGAAAGGAACTGGTTTTGTGATTTCTCATTGGGTCTCTGAGGTTGATTGCAAGTAGGTCCTTGGTGGTACAAATGGTTAAGTGTTTGACTATTAACCAAAAGGTTGGTGGTTCAAAACCACCCAGTGGTGCCTTGGAAGAAAGGCCTGGCAATCTGCTTCTGTGCCAACTTTGAGAATGCCATGGAGAAGTTCTAGTCTTCACATATGGGGTCACTGTGAATCAGATTCAAGAGCAATTTACAACAGATAGCGTGTCAGCTGGAGGTATCTGATGCTTATCATCTTCCTAGGGGGCCCCCATTCTCCTGGGCTTGTCTTAATTCTGTGTCTGATTCAGGCCATGGTCTTTCCCATCTCTTGCTTCGTATCTAAGAGCTGGACAGTGAATGAGGTGGCAGAAGAAGAATCGACACCTTTGAGCTGTGGTGTTAGAGAAGAGCACTGAACATCCCATGGACGGCCAAGAGAACAAACAGATATGTATCGGCGAGGGTGCAGCCAGAGTGCTCCTTGGAGGCAAAAATGATAAAGCTTTGCCACACATAATTTGGGCATATTGCTTAGAAAGGGACATCATGCTTGGAAAGGCAGAGGGTCGATGAGGGACAGGAAGACCCTCAACCCTGTGGATTGACACAGTGACTGGTGACTGCTACAGTGGGCTCTTGTGTGCCAGGCAGGTTGAGGACGGCACAGGATAAGACAGGGTTCAGGTCTGTTATTTACAGGGTCACTATGGGTCATATTCAACTTGATGGTACCTAACAACAACAACAGGGAGCCCTGGTGGCACGGTGAGTGACATGCTGGACTGTTAACTGAATTGTTAGTGGTTCAAATCGACTAGCTGCTCTACGGGACAGATATGGACAGTCTCCTTTTAAGATTTACAGCCTCAGAAACATATTGGCGAGTCACTCTGGGTCAGAATTGACAGTTGTGGGGTTTTTTCGTTGTTGATGTTGTCATAGAGTCATGTGGTATAATGTGACACATGCTGGGCTGTTAACTGAAATAGTACTGGTTCAAATCCACCAGCTGCCTTGTCAGAGAATGACGAAGCCATTCGCATTACGATTTACATCCTTGGAGGAGGGTCTTGATTCAGAACCAACTCCGCGGCAGTGGCTGGTTTACTCTTCAGTTTACAGGGCGGCTATGAGTTGGAATCAACAGCAGTGAGTGGCGGTGGAGTGAGTGGCGGTGGAGTGAGTGGTGGGTTAGAGTTCCCGGGTGGTGTAAATCGTGAGTCCATTCTGCTCACCAAAAGATTGCAGATTGGAGTCCACCAGAAGTACATCAGAAGAAATGCCTGGTGATCTCCTTGGGGGAAATCAGCCACTGAAAACCTCATGGAGCACTTCCATCCCATACACACGGGTTCACTGTGCATTGGCGATGATGACGCAGTGGCCGCCATGGCTTTGGGTTTTGCCATTGTTATGAGCAGATTCTTAGAGATGAGAAAGAATTGATGCCTTTGAGCTGTGGTGCTGGAGAGGAGTGATGAATATACCATGGACTGCTAAGAAGACAAAAAGGTTTGTCCTGAGAGGGTGAAGCCAGGCTGCTCCTTGGAGTCAAGGAATCTGAAGCTTCATCTGACATATGTTGGACATGTTGCAAAGAGGGAACAGTCCTTGGAGAGGGACATCATGTTTGGGAGGGTGGAGGGACAGACAGCACAGGAGAGGAAGACCCTCGATGACATGAATTGATTCAGTGACTGGGTTAATGGGAGTAGGTGTGTCAGAGACAGTGAGGTTGGCACAGGATAGAGCAGGGTTTAGGGCTCTTGTACACAAGGTCGCTATGAGTCGCAAGCAAGTTGATGGCACATAACAACAACAACAGGAGCAGATTGGCATCTACCAGTAGTGACTGCAATTTCCATTCTGAGAGCAAGGAGACTTTTTTTAAAAAAGAATTTTTATTTTGTACTGGTTTACTTACAAAGTTTGTATACATTGTTTTTCCACCAGCTCTTTCCTATTTACCAACCCCTCCCTCCACCATCAAATCGTGTGACCCTATGATCAACCTTTCCCCCCCCAACCCCCCCACTCTCACCCTCCCCCCTTGGATCCTCATACATCTTCTACAATAATGGTTTTATACAGTATTTGTCCTTATGAGAATGAGTTAGTTCACTTAGCATAATGCTCTCTAGTCCCTCCAAAGTTAGGCAGTGATTTCCAAAATCATGAGCACGGATACTTTTTTTTTTCTTATTTTTTTTTTACTATTATTATTTGTGTGTGTGTGTGTGTACCGTCAAATTGGATCTGACTGGTACAGGAGGAGATTGTTCCTCCTTCTCCAGCAGAGCATCTGGTGGATTCGAACCGCGCACCTCTGGGATTGCAGTGCAGCTTCTTGCCACTAGGCCACCAGAGCTCGCCGAGCACAGATACTTTTGACAGCCGGACTTCAAGTAATTGATAAGCGAATACTGTTATTGATGTGAAATTTGCCAGCTGTCCTCATTTTCCACCTCTTGGGTTTAAATAACCTGAGTCCCTTCTGTTGTTGTTAAGTGTGTGTTGGAGACTCCGCAGGACAGGATGCAGCTGCCCCTGGACCTTTCTCGGCCTCACTCTGACAGAGGATTGCCGAATCTTTCTCCTGTGGAGATGCCCCTGTTGCCGCGGACCATGTTTCCTTTTAAGATTTACAGCCTCAGAAACATATTGGCGAGTCACTCTGGGTCAGAATCGACAGTTGTGGGGTTTTTTCATTGTTGATGTTATCATAGAGTCATGTGGTATAATGCGACACATGCTGGGCTGTTAACTGAAATAGTACTGGTTCAAATCCACCAGCTGCCTTGTCAGAGAATGAGGGAGTCAAAATCTCCTCACAGGGAGGCTTCAAAGGCCGTCAATCGCCCAAGAGGAGATTCCCATGTTTCTCTTGAGGAGCAGCTGGTGGATTTGAACTTCCAGCCTTTGGCTAGCAGCACAACTCCTTATGAGTAGGCCACCAAAGCTCTCTTGTGGATCTCCTTGGGGCTCCAACCAGCCTTTCAACTTTTCACATGTCAAGGGCTTTTTTTTTTTTTTTTTTTTTTTTTTTACTGATGAGGTGATTTCGAGTTGAGAGGGCAGATTCATGATGAGGTATCGTGTGAGGACTGGTTAGTTCAGGCGGAGGAGAGAACATGAACCTCTTTAGAGTGTGTTTTTGATCCTGGGAACCTCTTTGATGCAGTCCCTTCCTCTGGGGTCCTCCCTAGACCTCTCCCCACGTGTTAAGGGCCAGTATTTGAGCTCTTGATGACCTGTGGAACCTAGAGAGCCCACCTAAGCTTTTTACTGCTGTGGTTTAGTGGGGAGCATGTATCCCACTTTTAATACATATTGCCATCTCGTGGGGGGGCAGTATACCTGCATGAATATAAAGAAAAGGGCCTCATTACACCAACCTCATTACCTGACACATTGGGACATGGACCACGAGGAGAACAAATAGGTCTGTCCTGGAGAGGGTGAAATCAGGTCTCTCTTTGGAAGCACAGATTTTGAAACTCCCTCTCACATACTGTGGGCATGTGGCCAGGAGGGACTAGTCCTTGGAGAAGGACATCATGCTTGGAAGGGTGGAGGGACAGCACAGGAGAGGAAGACGCTGGATGAGATGGATTGACACAGAGACTGTGTCAGTGGAGTCAGGTGCGTTCGAGATGGTGAGGCTGGCTCAGAACCTGGGCAGGGTGCAGAGCTGCTGTTCATAGGGTCAGAATGAGTTGTAGTCAATTCAACTGCACATAACAATTGTATCAAAATCCACTTGACCTCAAACCTCTTTTTTCTCTTCATTTCATTCAAAATGCCTTCAATTACTGACAGGATATAGTTTCTACAACAAAAATTCAAAGCAGGAAGTAATCTGATCTTGGAAGGAGTGAGGAGGAATGGCTCTTATCTATTTAGGTGTCCCTCTGTCCCTCCGGGTAAGGTGGGTGCTGGCTGTGGGGCAGGCCCTGTGCTGGGGGCACATACATTGGCTGAGCTCCTGTGATTACCGGTCCAGGTAGAAAGGGTGCACGTGAGATAACGAACCCCACGCAGGTGTGCTGAACGTGGGCCTCTGGCGCTCAGGTAGCATCCACCCAAGAGATGGCTGTGGGGTGATGTCAGTGCCTGGGAGAGCAGCTGCTCAAGAAGCAGGTGACTATAAAAGCCGCACTTCCCGGGGAGCTCTGGTGGCCTAGTGGCAAGGAGCTGCAACTACAATCCCAGAGACACTACAATCCCAGAGGCACACGGTTCGAATCCACCAGATGCTCTGCCGGGAAAGGAGGGACAAACTCCTCCTGTACCAGTCAGATCTGATTTGATGGTACACTCACACAAAAATATATTTTTAAAAAAAGCCGCACTTCCTGGCCATCCCTCCAGACCCAGAGGGCCATGGATTCTTCAGGTGTGTTTGGGACTCTGCAAAGTTCTCTTTGCCAAGGGCTTGCTCCTGCTGGATGCCACCTCTCTGGGCTAGCTACCCCACCTGGTATCCCCTTTGGTCCTCTTGGACTCCTGGCTGCATTCCTGAGCTTGCCAGGCTACCAGTGACCACTACCCGCTTCTATCCGTGACCTCTGCGAGTCTTAGTGGGCAGCACCTGGACTGCTCACTGTGTGCCCAGCTTGGCACTCAACGGCCTGCAACAGCGCTCATTAAACATCAGTTCCCTGGAAAGGTGGAGGAGGAGAAAGCAGAGAGGGCAGAAGACCTAGGAAGAAGTAGGAGCAACGGACGAGAGGGAAAAAAGAAGGGAGACAAAGAAGAATGGATAAGACCAAAGACCAGCAGTGTATCTTGGAACTCCATTGACCTCTTAGCCACCAATGAATGCTGTAAGAGACACCATTGGGTCCTGGCTTTGTCCCAACTTCCTCATCGATCTTCTATGAAACTTCGGACAACTTAATATGATTTTTGAAGCTTCATTTTTCAGTTTTAAAATGAGAATACCACTAGAGAGTCACAGCTTTGTTGCTGTCATTCCATTAGATGCTGTTGAGTCAAGTACAACCCATAGCGACCCTGTGAACAACAGATCTGAACCCTGTCGGACCCTGTGCCGTCCTCACAATCTCTGACACACACAAGCCCATTGCTGCAGCCGCTGTGTCAGTCCTCCTGGTTGAGGGTCTTCCTCTCCTTCTCCCTCACTTCACCTTTTTAAGCATAATGTCCCTTTCCAAGAAATAACCAGCAACTTTTGTGAAGTCAAATAAAACAATGTGTATAAATATGCTACAAGAAATTAGTGCCTGTTATAACGTAGACACCACAATTCCCCTTCCCAGTTCTGTGTTGTAGGCACAGAATTAAGGGGATGCTACAAAAATGTGCTAAATTGGTAGGAGGCATGTAAAGCCTCACCAAGTACATTTTTTGTTGCTTGTGCATTTTTCTCTCTGTGTCACAGATGGACTCTGTGTTGGGGACACTCATGACATTACTCTGTGGTTGGGGGAAGGGGCTTGGACTTCGCTTGCCCAGCCACCGAACACACCCCACTGAGCTATCCTGAAATTCTCATTTGTTAAGACTTCAGCATCTTGCTACAGAAAGCATTTCATAAAAACACCAGCACAGATATAGTTTAAAAATATGTCATGCTTCTGGTCAACCAGACACCCCTCTGTCTTATTTGTCCTTCTGTCCCTCCTCCAGCTTTGCCTGGGCTCCCCCTGCACTACCATGAAATATTCTCCTCTTCTCTCTCTCTCCCTCTCCCTCTCCCCCTCCCTCCCTCCCCGCCTCCCCCTCCCTCCCTCTCTCCTCCCTCCTTTCCCTGCTCTTCCTCCCCAGTTCCTCCCTCCCCTTCTCCCTCTCCCTCTAACCTCTCCCTCCATATCTGGGTGACTTCGCCTCTCAGATGACAGAAGGCATCTTTACGGTCATGGTATCCCAGAATGTGACATCAGCCTCTCACTCTCCCTGAGCCCTGTGGAGCCTGGTCTTTGCTGATCTGGACTCCAGTTGTCTCCTCTGCAGTCCACTGCCAGGCCCTCGTCACCTCCCACCTCCCCCGCTGGGCTGGCTTCACGTAGCCTAGACCAGCAGTCAGTGAGCTTTCTGGAAGATACATTTAGTGAAATCTCCCCTTTAGATATTAGGGCGGAAAGCCAGGGGGTTGTAAAAAGAATAAGGAAGCTCTTAGATATTCATTTGCAGTGGCTTCCAAGACATAAAAGTGAGACAGCGGGCAGCCTCTGCTTGCTAGTGGACACCATCATGAGCAGATTCAGGGGCAGATTCCTGGTCTTTCCCCAGCACCTAAAGGCCCCTCAAGGACTGTGAAGGCTGCAGTGGACTAGAGGGTAAGGACTGGCGGGCCAGGGCAAAGAGCAAGGGCAGCTTCCTCCCAGGTCAGGACCCTCTTTGTCAGCTTGGCCCAGAGGCTTCAACAGAGCAGGGCTTACCTGAGGGGAGGCAAAAAGGAGGGAGGACCTCAGGTAAAAAGCAACATACTTGAAAAAACTTGAGGTTTCAGACAGTGTTACAGGAATACGAGTAACAGGTATGTTTCCCTGAGCACCAGTATCTTTGACACTGACAACAGGTAGTCCTCCTGGCCCACGTGTTCAGCCTGCAGTGGAAACGACTGCAGAGGCTTCATCAGCTCTGAGAGCAGGCGAGGCGTGGTCTCCAGGAGGCCTGGGCGTGGAGCAGGACCTTGATGGTCTTGTGTGTTTCTCACCTTCACTGGGATACATCGTCGTCACTTTTCTATTGCTCTTCTCACAGAGAATATTGGAGTTTTCCTTCTCTGCCAGCGTCCCACCTTCTACAAGTTCTGGCTTTTACAAATCTTACTGTGCCCAGCAATTGCTCCCATCACAAGGGCTGTGTATGGCTTATGACTCTGACACGTCCCAGGCCACTGTTAATTATTGCGCTGCTGAGCTGGCCGCAGACATGTCTTCATTTGCCAAGAGGAAAAGGTCACCGTGTGAGACCTGATCGATGGCTTGCCGGGAGCTAATGCTTTTAACTGCGCGAGCGAGGAGATTAGAGGTCTGAGAGAATGCCGTGGACTCAAGAGTGCTTTGTGAGTTTTTTCACAGCCAAGACTCGCCCCAGGTAATTACTCCCCCATCTCCTGCCAACACCCTCTTATTTCCCCTAGAACATGTCACCCGGCTCTGTTTCTCTTTTTCTTTCCACAGGAATCACTATGCCATGTGCATGGGACTCAGATGATTCTTTATGGATTGCTTCTCCAGGTCCACTCTGGTGCCATCTTGGATGGTATCTCCTGCACGCCCCACACCTTGGTTTTTCACCTTGATGCCACCTGCATTATTTCTTCACCCCTTTAGCCCCCTCCTTGGCCACACTTCAGGCCTTGGCAACTGCATGGGTCTGGTCTCTAGAATCTTCCCACTGCTGACAGTTACAGGCATTCACTGGCTTGTGGCATCTCCGCCCCACGCTCCTCTCTGTCCTCCCACAGCCTCCTCGTCCTCGTTCACATAACTCTGGGTCTTCTTCCCTTCCAGATCTTATTAGAACACCTGTCATTGGATTTAGTGCCCAGTCCTGTATTTCTATGGTTAAAGCACTGGCTGCTGACCACAAGGTTATCATTCAAATCCTCCAGTCATTCCAAGACACAAAGAGGCGACAGTCTATCTTCTTAAAGATTTACAGCCTTGGAAACCTTGGAGGGTAGCTCTACTCTGTCTTCTTGGACCACAGGCAGTTTGATTAAATATAGAGTCAGAATTACCTCAACGGTGGTGTTTTTTGGTTAATCCAGGATGATAGAGATTCTCAGGTACCTTTTTTCCAAGTCAGATCCTAATCACAGTTTCTGTGTGGACATATCTTTTGGGTTCTGCTAACATTGTTGATTCATAGGGTTTTCAGAGACCTGCTATTTATGAAGGGGGTGGCAAGCCCTGCTTGTTAGTCTGTCTTAAAGCTCTGCTAAAACCTGTCCACCATGGGTGACCCTTCTGGCTCTGCCTTGGAAAGGGACATGGTGCTTGGAAAGGTGGAAGGCTGGTGAAAGAGAGGAAGACCCCCAACCAGATGGATTGCTACAGTGACTGCAGCAATGGACTGGAGCATGTCAGAGCCTGTGAGGATGGCCCAGGAAGGACAGCGGTAGGCTCTGTAGTTCACAGGGGCATAACTGACTGGGGGACACCTAACAACAAGAACATTACAGAACACATACGCTTGTTTTGGAAAAACAAATGAAAGCAGTGTGCTCCTTAGAGGCAAAGATGGGAAACTTCATCTTTGGGCATGTGGTCAGGAGGGGCACTCCCTGGGCAAGGATGTCATTCATGCAGAGAAAGATAGAGGGTGAGACAGAGAAAGGAAGATCCCCGATAAGATAGATTGACACAATTACTGTTACAATGGGTTTGAATGTATCAGAAATGTTGAAGACGGTGCAGGATCGACAAGGTTTACGTCTATTGTTCATGGGCTTGCTGTGAGTGGGAGTTGACCGAATGGCACCTGATGACATTATTCCATAATAACATTGTAGTGCTAACATTCTAACATAAGAACATTTTCCCAGAGGTGCACAGTTCGAATCCACCAGATGATCTGCTGGAGAAGGAGGAACAATCTCCTCCTGTACCAGTCAGATCTGATTTGATGGTACATGCACAAAAAATAATAAAATCAAATTTAAAAAAACCCCAAACCAAAACAAGAACATTGCCGTGCTCACGAAGAGTGCTGAATATACCATGGATTGCCAAAAGAACAAACACATCCGTCTTGAAGCAAGCGCAACTAGGATGTTCCTTAGAGATAAGGGCGGTGAAACTTCATCTCACATATTTGGGGCCTGTTGGTAGGAAATGGATATAACGCTGGATAAGGCAGAGAAAGAGAAAGATCCTCAATGAAATAGATTGATACAGTGGCTGCAGTGGGGGCTTGAACGTTGTGGATGTTGTGAGAGTGGTCTAGGAGAGAAGGTTTCTGCCTGTTGTTCATAGGATCAGTTTGAATTGTGTTTGGCTCAGCAGCACCTAAGAACAGCATTCAACCTGCGACAGGTACCAGACAAAACAAACGTGCCTTGGACACCCTTGGCCAGCATCAGGTCCTAGTTAATTATCATAAAACTTGTCTTCTTGCTCCGTCTGTTTCCTCCAGTTCACCCTCTGGGCACCACGGAGATGCTCTGTGGACCACGGAGGCTCGGTTGCATGCTTTAAAAGCATGCTTCCAAGAAGGGAGTGTGCACCAGCACCGCATTTCTGAGTGTTTCAGGAAACATCACCAGCCGTTCAAACAACAAAGAATTTGCTCCAATTTGTAGATTAGAGCAATTGAGATTCATTTGTCTTGGCGACACTGGCGCTGGCGGAGAACCTCCCCCTCTGCCATCTGAATTAGTGAATTAATGTCACATACTCCAGCTTCCACCCAGCCGATTATCTAATTGGATGCAAATTCACTGTGAATACTTAGCAAAGTGGATTTGGCAACTCCACAGTCCCTCTGAGGAAACAGACTTTCAACTGTTCAATAAGACAAAGTAGTTCCCCTCGACATGAGATCATTTCCATACACCGCCCGCACTTTGTCCTGCTTCATGCTATGTGGCTTCGCACAAGATAAGGAAAAGATGAGCTCAGACCCAAACCCAACTCCCTTGACCCTGGGCCTTACTTACCTCAACGAATGCGAACAAACAAGCTCCCAAATCAACACAGCCCCCAAACCAAAACAACCCTGTAATATCTCTTAAAAGATAACGAAACCTCAGTGTTCCTTGTAAAATGTTAATCCTCCATGATCCACTGAGGTCAGCAGTTAGACCCCTTAGATTTCCAAAGCTGAAAAACAGATCAAAATACCGATGGTTCCTGAGCTCTCCCCGCTGGAAAACTAATCGTGTTTTAAAAGCGATAAGAGCATAATTATATCTCCAAAGCCCAGACTGAGCGCCTCAGAGAGACTCAGAATTGTGGCCATGCTGAGTCTTTCTCACTGGGTCAGCTTAGGGTGGCCCAGTCTTCAACCACCCTGGGGCCAGGCTTGGGCTCTGCACAGGGCCCTGTCACTGCAGGGCTTTTGCTCAGATTAAGTCTTTTGATGTGGCAAGTGACAGAATCAGAAGTCAGACTGTTGTTATTGTGGTTGTGTGCTCTCGAGCAGGAACCAACTCCTAACTGACCCTCCAGCGGGTTTTCCTGGAAGGAGACTGCCCATCCTTCTCCCATGGAGCAGTTTGTGGACTCGAACTGCGTGTCTTTGGGATTTCAGCACAGCTTCTTACCACTAAGCTGCCACAGCTCCCCAAGACTTCTTGTTGTGTACTGGAGAGTCGAGACTGATCCACAGCTGACCTTCTAGGGGGTTTTCAGAGGCAGTTAATCACATGGGAGGAGATTGCCCATCTTTCTCCTATGGAGGGCCTTGTGGCCTCGAACTGCATGCCTTTGGGACTGCAGTGCAACTTCTTGCCACTAGGCCACCAGAGCTCCCTGAGACTAGAGAGATATAAATATAAAGAAATAAAAATGAAAAGTGTTTATTTTGGGTCAGTACCTGAGAAGTTTGGGCTGTTTTAGTCATGACTGAGTCCAGGGAGTTAAACAGCGTCAGAACACATCCCTCTCCCCGTCTTTCCCTCTCCTCTCTTTGATGGCTTCAGTCTTGGGGCCCCCTGTCTAGGTGGTACCCTCATAGCTCCTGGCTTCCCTCCTGTCAACACAGCCATCTCTGTGGAAAAATAGGGGGCCTTTCTCCTCCCTCTGCATTCTCCTGCCCACCAAAGCCCCAGGACTGGCTCCCATCAGCCTGATTTCACCACATTTCCATCCCTAAAGTAACACTGCAGAGCACACCTAGGCCTAGAGCCAGGGGTAGGGTTGGCTCCCCAGATATGCCTGCCTAAGGGTAGGGAGATACAGTTCCCCATGGCAAAGTGAGAGGCTGCTTCCAGAAAAGGAGGCTCAGATGCTGGACAGTCAAAGCAGAAGGCACCCACCACATACCAGCACGTGAGTCAGTGCCCAGGACAGGGTGAGACCATGTCTGGTTTTGTATTTGCAGTCTGCAGTAACAAAAAGAGCGCTGGCTTAGCAGTAATGAATTGGTCTGCCAACCACAACGTCAGGGATTTGAACCCACCAAGTGCAGCTCACTAAAGAGATGGGCCATCTCCTCCCATAAAGATATACAGCCTTGCAAACCTGATGGAGGGTCGCCAAGTCAGGTGTGACTGACAGCAGTGAGAGATAGTAGACAGGTGTCAGCAGACATAGCGCTTGACTGCAGATCTGAAAGGTCAAGGTTTCAAAGCCACAAACAGCTCTGAGGGAGAAAAAAAAACCCTGGCCCTCTGTTCCTGTGAAGACCACAGCCTAGAACAGGGACAGGGCAATTAAATCTGTTGCGTGGCATTGCCTTTAACTAGGATCAATGGCACACCATCGCCACAGCAGGTAAAACATGATGGCCTGGTGGTTTCGGAGTGTTTACTGTCCCTGGAGGAGATCTGGGTTCAATTCCCTGACTAGGCTCCTCCTGTGCAATGGTGACGCGTCTGTCAGCGGAGATGTCCCCGTGATGTTGAATAGGATTCAGTAACATTTCCAGCATGCACTAGGAAGAAAGACCTGGCGATCAGCTTATGAAGATTGGTCAGTGACCACTGGGACGGCTCAGAACTGGGCATCCTTTTGCTTAGTTGTGCCTTGGGATCCCCATAAACTGGAGGCCAACTGGACCCTAGCAATGGCAGTAACAAATAAGCTATCCCTCAGTACGTATGTGCTGTAATTTTTATTCAAAGATGCTGCTCCTGTCCCTTTTCAGGCAGAGTGCTGGTTGATAGAAGTTTCTGGAAAGCCTGTAACACTGTTCAGTCTGACTTTCAATGAGTGGCTGCCATCCAGCTTCAGGACATGTGTGTTGCTCAAGGTCATTGGCTCATCTCCCGGCTGACCGTCATCGTGGGGGTCGCCCAGCTCTGAAGCACCAAGAATGCCCCGACCCCTCCGTGCTTTGGCCTGTTCTGGGATCCACCTCGCAACAGTGTGTGCGCTGGAACAGGCTGACGAGGGAAGCTCTGTCACTCTTGGTTTGCTTGTCTGCCGTTGGAGGGCGTGGCCCCTGGACACTGATTCAGTCAGCACAGCTTGCTTGAGGTTGGGTGTTTTATTGTGTTTTTAAATTGTGGTTACATTTTTTTTTTTAATTATATTGGTTTGCTTACAAAGTTTGTATACACTGTGTTTCACACTATCCTTCATTGACATTGTGTTTCATACAATCCTTCCAATTTATTATGTTTTATAAAATTAATCTCCATTGAACTGTACACACGATCACCCTGTCTTTCCTGATCCCCATCGGCTTGCTGGAGCTTTGAAACCTTACAAGTGTGTTCTTTGGACTACATCCTTTACCTAAAACACCCAGCGCATGTAGAAGTGCACGCATACACACACACACACCACAGATGACGTCCGTGTTCCCTGTTAACAAAGGTCTACTCCCTATGTCTGAATCATTAACAAGACCTGTCTTTCTAGGAAGTTGTTTTCCTTCAGAAGTCAGAGATAGGATATCGGAATTGAAAGGTGGTTTTTAAAAATTGATCCTTTGTTCCATTGACTGATGAAATCCCATTTCTACTATTTCTTAGGAGAAGTAGCTGTTGAATGAGAGGTCTGTAGTTTGAATCCAACAGTCCCTCTCCAGGAAAAAGATGAGGCAGTTCAGTGACTGACAGCGTTGGAACGTCAGGGCAGTTGTACTCTGCCCTGGTGTGTTATGTTGTTGTTACGTGCTCTCAAGTCAACGAACACTCTTATCACCCTATGAACAATGGCTCTGAACATTGCCCTTTCTGAGCCAACCTCACCATGTACAACACACCTCCTCCCATCAACCCAGGCACTCACTGTATCAATCCATCTCATTCGGGTCTTCCTCTCCTGTGCTGTCCTTCTACCCTTCCAAGCACGGTGTCCTTCTCCAAGCACTAGTCCATCCTGGCCACATGCCCAAAGTATGTGAGATGGACCTTCAACATCGTTGCCTCCAAGGAGCCGCCTTATTTAACCCTTTTCCAGGACAAATCTGTTTGTTTTCCTAGCAGTCCATGGCATTCTCAATACTCTTCTCCAGCACCACAACTCCAAGGCAAGAGTTCTTCTTCTGTCATCCTTATTCACAGTGTTACTATGAGGAGAAATTAATTCATTTCTGAAATGGTAATGGATTTTGTTTTACACAATTTCTTGAGGATATGCCATCCACCATGTATAAGCACTTTCCCTGAAAGGTCACTGTCTAGATGGCTCCCAAATTCTTTTGCCAGCTGTCATTGGATTGAATTGTGTCCCCCTTAAAATACATGTATATCAGGGTATTATGTGGAAGCTCTATAATGACACCTCACCCCTACCCCCACCACGATTTGACAAACCAAATAGGAATATTAATGGTGGATCCCATCAAAGCCCAAATCAACTGTCAGGGGAGTTCTCTTAGGGTATGGCCCACCTCACTGGGAACGGAGCCTAGAAAAGGGGTTCAGGGCACCAACAAGAAGCAGTGCTTCAGAGTGAAGTGTGTCTTTTTGTACCTCTGTCTCACCAAGATGAAGCTCCCTGGAAAGGCCAGGCTCAGGGAGTCACCGGGAACATCAAACCCTACAGAGACAAAGGGGAATGAGGACTTTGCTTTACTATCAACAGACCATCCATAAATTGGACTTTGAATTTGGATTTCTAGCCTCCTGCATCCACTTCCTAAATATAACGTGCCTCCAGAAACCCTATGAACTTTGATAAATGTCGATGGTTGTAGAGGGGCTTCAGGCCTTTTGTTCATGGAGTTGCTATGAGTTGTGCTCAACTAGAAGGTAATCAACAACAACAATAGTTAAGAGAATAAATTTCTGTTTGTTCAGACCTCCACCAGTGACATGACTTCAGTTGTCAAAACTGAGGGGGACCTGAGGCATTTGCTGCAGAAGGTTGACTGCAACCTTCAATATGGATTGAAGCTCAATATCAAGAAGACTAAGATTCTCATCACTGGGCTGATTGACAGTATCATGACCGATGGTGAAGAGATTGAGATTGTTCACATCTTCAGCTTGCTTGGCTCCACAATCAACACTCTTGGTACCAGCAGCCAGGAAATCAAAAGATGAACTACAATGGGGAAATTTGCTGTCAGGGACCTCTCCAAAGTGCTGAGGAGAAATGATGTCAGTCTAGAGACTAAGGTGTACCTCATCCAGGCCATGGTCTTCACAATTACTTACTATGCATCAGAGAGCTGGACAATGACTAAAGATGACAGAATAATTGATGTCTTTGATCTGTGGTTCTGGAGAAGAGCGTTGAATATATCATGGGCTGCTAAGAGAACCAATCAGTCCATCCTAAAGAGGGTAAAACCAAGCTCCTCCTTGGAAGCAAGGAATTTGAAGCTCTGTCTCAAATACTTTGGGCACATGGCCAGGAGGGACCAGTCCATGGAGAAGGACATCAAGCACGGAAGAGTGGAGGGACAGCCCAAGAGAGGAAGACCCTGGATGAGAAGGATTGATATAGAGACTAGGGTAATGGAGGTAGCTGTATCAGAGATGATGAAATTGGCTCAGGAGAGAGCAAGGTTCAGAGCTGTTGTGCATAGGGTCACTATGAGTCGAAGTCGATTCAACAGCACATAACAACGACATTAAGTGCCATTGAGTCCACCATGCCTCTGAATCCTGTCCTGCCCTGTGCGTCTTCACCTTCTCCATCATACTCAAGGCCATTGTTATGGTCACTGTGTCAGCCCACCTTGTGCAGGGATAGCCTCTCTTTAGTTACCACTTTCTCTTTCCCAGCGTGATTCTTTTCCCAAGGACAGACTCTTTCTGACAACATGAACAAAGTATGTTGATGGAGTTTAATTATCCTTGCCTCTAAGGAGTACTTTGCTTATACTTCTTCCAAGGTAGATTTGTTTTTTCCATTCCACATAGTCTATGGGCTATTTAGCCTTCTTCACCAACACCGGAGTTCAAAGACATCAGTTATTCAGTCTTCCTTACTCATTGTCCAACTTTCAGATGCACAGAAGACAATGCAAAACACCATGGTTTGGATCAGATGCACCTGAATCTTTAAAGTAATGTCATTGCTCTTTAACATTTTAAAGAGATTCTTGCCAACAGGTTTTCCCAATGCAACGCACCTTTTGACTTACGTGATTGCTGCTACCATGGGTGGTGACTGTGAATCTGTTGTTGTT
>NW_006399774.1:1604892-1615828 GCF_000299155.1 Elephantulus edwardii | reverse complement strand
ACCCCTTCTAAACCCAGCCTGGACTTCTGGCAGTTCTCTGCTGATGTGCTATTCTAATCATTTTTGGATAATCTTCAATAGAATCTTGATTGTGAATCTAGGTAATATGAAATCCTTGACAATTTCTATCTTTTCTTCATCTATCATGATGTTGCCTATTGGTCCCATGCTGAGGATTTTTATTTTCTTCATGTTGCGATGTAACCCATATTGAAGGCTGTATGTAGTCTTTGATCTTCTGCAGCAAGTGTTTCAAGTTGTGTCATCTGCATAAGGCATTCTGTTAATGAATCTTCTTCCAATCCTGATGCGACTATTTGAATTCTTCACACAGTCCAACTTCCCAAATGATTGGCTCAGCACATACAGGTTGAAAATGTGTGGAGAAGTGATACAACCCTGATGCATACCTTTCCTGATTTTAAACCATGCAGTGTTCCCTTGTGCTGTTGTGACAAGTTTCTTCTTTCTGGTTTTGCACTAGCATATTCTCACCACTAGGCCAATTGGCAGCACCATGATAGATGGAGAAGAGATTGAGGTGTTAGTAATTACAGCTTGCTTGGCTCCAAAATCAACACTCCTAACCAGCAGTTGTTGTTGTTGTTATGTGCCGTCGAGTCGCCTGCATTGGGAAAAATCTGCTGTCAGGGATTTCTCCAAAGTACTGAAAAGCAACGATGTCAGCCTAGAGACTAAGGTGCACCTGATCCAGGAATGATCTTTGCAATTACTTACTATGTATCAGAGAGCTGGACAATGACTAAAGATGACAGAAGCAGAATCAATGCCTTCAAATTGTGGTGCTGGAGAAGAGTCTTGAACATACTATGGACAAAGAAGTCTTTCTTATAGAGGGTGAAACCAAGGATTTTCAAGCTCTGTCTCACATATTTTTGGCATGTGGCCAAGAGAGACCGGTCCTTGAAGACCAGTGCTTGGAAGGGTGGAGGGACAGTGCAGGAGAGGAAGACCCTGGGTGAAATGGATTGATACAATAACTTGGGTAATGGGGGCTGGTGTGTAGGAATTAGTGAGACTGAGTCAGGACAGGGCAGGCTTCAGAGCTGCTGTCCATAGGGTCGCTATGGGTCACAGGAGACTTGACGGCACATAACAACAACAATTCCTCCCACATCCATCCAAAGTTGCTCTCATGCACCTGAAAAAGACTGCAAATTTCTAGGAATTTCTCTTTGCCTCTTTTGAGGAGAAGATGATCATTTGTACAGCAGACAATTTCTTGGGCATCTCTTCACGAGTCATAGGCCCCCCCCTCTTTCTTTCAGACCAGGACCAGAGCAGGTTTCTGGAATGTGTGTATATGGTTTTGGTATAAACAGCCCCCAAGCTCATGTATCAATCTGACAGTCTAGACTCAAGAGTTTGCTTCCAAAAGAAAAAAAAAATTAGCTCGGATAGAAAGAATTGCAAACCTATAAATTGAGGTATGGTGTGTTTATAGATTTGGGCTTAAGTAAAACAATCTGAGAGTAAACAAAACTACAAGTTGGCATTGTAAAACCAACCTCTGAAGGGTCACTTGGAATGACAGGTCACTCTTCTCCCATCATTCATGCTAATGTGGATTTCCACACAGATGGTCAGCACTTCAGGACACGATGCCCACGGGGTGAGTTTCATCATTACTATCATCTTCATCTTCAGAAGCTGAAGCTCAAAGAGATTGAGCGATGGCTGCAAGGCCTCCAGAGCCCACACATCAGGGGAGGTGGGGTCCACTCTGACCTATTCTAGGTGACAATTTACAGCTGATTCACAGGAGCCTAATTGACTCAAACTAATGACCCAGACCTGCATCTCATCTCACAAACGAGTCCTGAGGGGATTTGGAGGGTAAATCCTGTGACTTTTCATCAGAGTTTTCTATAAGTCTGTGATATCTCCGCCTATTATGACCACAGAGAGTTCTTATAGTACAGCTGAAGGTGGTGGAGATTCAAACCCTCCACTGACTCTTCTGGAGAACAAAGACATAATTTGCCCAGGGCTTTCGGTTAATGTGGAGGGGTAAGCAAGATCAGAGAAGGCCTAAGTGAGTCATTAAAGCCAATTCCAAGAAGCTGGAGGAAGTTCATGGACCAATTCTTTTTAAAATGCCATAGCCATGTGTTAAAGTAAAATTAATGTGATTGAAAATGAAATGTATGTCACATGTCTATGATTACAAAATTCTACATCAAGTGTAGACATTTAGGAGTGATGGTCCATGGTGGGGGGGGCAGCCACTCAGGGATCCACCTGACCTCAACCCAGCCCCCACCGCTCTGACCCCACGCTCCAATAGACACTTCCTTTACCTTAAAAAAAAGTTTATAAATATTAGAGGCTGGGACTCTGGGGGGTCTTTGATGCATTTATAATTACAGAAGAACAATAATGAACGGATGGCTCAGGTTGGTGGCTCGGAGGTATAAATTAACATCATTGCTCCGAGCTCCGGCTTCTCTCACCTGGACCGCTTTAATTAACTCTTAATCAATCTTCCTGTCTTGGGGGTCCCTTTTCTTAATTCATCCTCTTCAGGGCCATGAGAGAGATCTTTGCTGAGAACAAAGACCCCCCCCAAAAAAAAGTCTACACTCTTTTTCTGTAATTGTTTTACTTGTGGTAAAAATATAGATCACAAAACATTCGGGCCAGCTCAGTATTGTTCCCATGTATAATTCAGTGGCATTGATTACAAGCATCTTGTTGGGCAGCCATGTCACTGTCCATTCCCATCGGAAAAAATCAAACACGAGCGCCCAGCGCCCTGAGCACTAAGTTCCCCTTGTCTCTCCTCTCACCTCTGGAAACCACTAATGCCTTTACTCTCTCTACGTTTTCCTATTTAATATTAATGTGATCATATAATGTTTGTCCTTTCAAAAATAGTTTTATTGTGATGAGAAGAAAGATAATGAACCATTTGCTTGTCAGCATTTGTTACATGTACAATTTATCGACGTCAGTTCTTTTCGTCACACTGTGTAGCCAGAGCCACTCTGCTAAATGACCTCATCCCTTTTAGCAGAGACTTGACGTCCCTAAGCAGTGACCGCCCTTCCCCCCCACTCCTGGTGGCTGCTAATACTGTGCTCTTAGACATTCACCTATTTCACATAGTTGTTGTTGTTGTTGTTGATTGCCGTTGAGTTGAGCACTCGTAGAGAACCTACGAACAAAAGACCTGAAGCCTTTCTATAACTATCGTCGTTTCTCAAAGCTCATAGAGTTTTCAGAGGCGTGTTGTGTAGGAAGGGAATCAGAATCATATAAAATGTGGCCTCTTTCAAATGACTTAATATAATGTAATATACTGTCTAGTTGGAACCCTGAGGTGGATTGATTCAGTGACTGGGATGGGAGTGTCAGAGACAGTGCGATTGGCACAGGACAGAGCAGAGTTTAGGGCTGTTGTACATAGGGTTGCTATGAGTCGCAAGCGACCCGACGGCACATAACAACAAACAAACAGCAGTTGGAACCCACCCAGTGGTGGCCTAGTGGCAAGAAACTGCACTGCAATCTCAAAGGCATTCTGTTTAAATGCCCCAGCTGCTCTGAGGAAGAAGGATGGACAATCCCCTTCCATACCATTAAGGCCTCTGAAAACCTAACTGCCTCTGAAAAACTTGAGGGTCAGCTAGGGGTCGATTCTGACTCAAAGGCACACAACAACAATAACATCATACTGTTTTTAAGACATACTCACATTACAGCATGCACCAAGACTTTTTCTCCTTATGGACAAGCCATACTTTGAAGTTCAAGCTCAAATCCACCAGCAGCTTCTTTCTTTGACGATATCATTTAAGACTCTATAATCTGGCCCAAACATCATCTTTCTTATCTATCTCTCACCATCTCTCATCAGAGCTCACAATTGCCAATCTTTGTCTGCCCCCTTGCCCCTCTCGTGAGAACAGGCTGGTGCCTCCTTCCCCTGTTAGCAGCAGCCTTGAGGCTCTCGAGAACAGGCTGGTGCCTCCTTCCCCTGTTAGCAGCAGCCTTGAGGCTCTCGTCAAGTCTTTGTACCTTGGAGCACCTCCCTCCCCTACAGAAATCAGCTTCCACACTGCATGCTGTAAGGGGACTTGTGCTGGGTTGTGCTTTCCAAGGAGGGCCATGCTTTTAAATATGCCTCCCACTCTCTCTGCATTTCCTTGAGGGTGACTGACAGAGTTTTGGTATTGGTAGTATATAGTCAGAAATCTACTTATAATGGTACCACCAAAATACTCTTCAAATTTGGACTTTATGGGCAAAAAGAGAGAATCCTAAGTCCTTGCTATAAATGAGATGTGTGTGTGTGTGTGTGTGTGTGTGTACTATTGCTGTTGTGGTTGTGTACCGTAGAGTCGGAACCAACCCATAGTTGACCATCTGGCGAGTTTTCAGAGGGGAAGAGATTGCCCACACTCTCCTGCGGAGTAGCTGGTGCCCTTGAACTGCGTTCCTTTGGGATTGCAACACAGCTTCTTGCCCCTAGGCCACCAGAGCTCCCTTGTGCGTACTATATTAAGCACAAGTAAATATAAAAGAGTACAAATGTTACTACTGGCTTGATAGAGATTGATTGGTGGAATTTCTAAGACCAGAATTCTCAGCAACCCTTTGAACTTGCAATAAAATTCACACCCACGGTTCAAACAATAGACAGGCCTATAACACGAACAGTAATAGGAGGAAGAGGAGGAAGGCCTCGATCTTTAGGACCATCAACCACAGGATAGCAGAGGGCAGCATCTACCCCTGATAAAGGCCAGAGGTGGGAAGAGGGATTAATGGAAACAGGAAGGAAGTGGGAACAGTTCAGTATATTGTGTTGTTATAATTAACGCCACAAAACAAAGTGTATATGAATGATCACACAGAAATAGACTGTGAGCACTCACGTAAGTTAGAAGAAAAACCAAATGTGAGTCAGAGAGGCTCTGATTCCAACCACCTGTCCTTCCGCACAGGGTTCTCCAGGGAGGAGCTTCACCCAGTCAGGGTGACGACGAGGAGAAGGGGAGTCTTGGTTCCTGCTGCTTGGACTTGAGCTGTCCCTCTCCTGGGCCCAGAGCAGCTCTTGCTCCAGACTGGGGTGATGCTGCTGGCATCTCCGTTTAAGAATCTGTCTCCATTTCTGCTACCACGATCACCCCACTCTGCTCCGCCTCCACCCTTTATTTGTTGATTTGGCTGATGACCTGCCTCATTAGGAGACCTAATTATCTAGGTTGCTTTTCAGTGACTTCAGTCAGCAACGATGATACTCCATGCTTTGACTGTATCCCCTGGGCCGTCAACAGGGCCAGTTCCGTGGTGCTGTTGTTGCCTGGCCCTGAGTCTGTGCTTTTCTTTCTGCTTCTCTTATCAACGCTGTGCGTCTTGCGGACTGCCTTCGTTCTGCTGTGGGTGAGGGAGACAGCTGAAGAGAAGGATTAGAGTCAGAAAGGCCAAGGCATTTGGGTGGACATCACTGAGGCTGTGTTCAGGGGAGTCATCGTTTGGTCATGTGAATGATGGGGAGAAGGAGCAAAGTAATGCAAAAAAATTACTTAAAGGCCCATCTGATGTCCTAGTGATAGGGAGCTTCCAACCCAAAGGCACATGGTTCAAATCCACCAGCTGCTCTTTAACGGAAAGATAGGCAATCTCTCATGTGATTTACAGCCTTTGAAAACCTTCTGGAAGTTCGGTCAGTAGTATGTTGGCTCAGTCACGTCCATTTCCCAAGTGTAGAGACTTAGTCACAAGTGGCGTGGTTGTCCCTGGGTCACCAGCTCTCTCCTCTGTCAGGTATAGCACCAGTATTCTCTTCTACATGAGATACAGGATTCTGCCTTTTCCTGGGAAGAGAGCCAAGTCTTAACTCCTAGGATCACTGCAGGACCTAGTCTATGCAGCTACGCTGCACTGTGATTGAAGGATTCTGAAAGATGGAAGAGGAATGGCTGGAGCTGGGAAGACATGTTTATTAAAATTCAGGTCATAGGCACTGTGAGGCTCCGGGCCAGCTGGGGCTCAGGAGCAAAGACAGAAAACAGACCACGTAGCTAAGGCTCCAAGCACCTGCCACAGAAATCGTCAAGTGAGGCACTCGTTTGCTGTGTAAACTTCCACCAAAAAAAACCCCCACAATCAGGTATTTTTTTGAAACAAAAAAAAGTATATATTGTGGGCTGAAATGATTTTGAGGTCAGAATGACCCCAAATAATAGACTGATCCTCAACAGTTGAAGGTAATGAGATATCATCTCACCCCAGTAAGAATAGCAAAACTCAACAGAGCAGCAAACATCAAATGTTGGCGGTGCGAGTGCAAAATGGAGCAACCACTATGGAAGGCTGTATGTTGCTTTCTCAAAAAGTTGCAAATAGAGATACCATTTGACTCAGCAATTCCACTACTAGGAATATACCTGCCACCCAAGCAGAGATATGCACAGCCTACTTTATTGCTGCTTTGTTCGCAATAGCAAAGAACTGGAAACAATCCAAGTGCCCATCAACAAACGAATGGATAGAGAAGCTGTGGTATATTCACACATGGAATACTACATTGCATTGAAAAACAAGGAACTTATGCAATATTATTCAAAATGGGTGAACCTGGAGCACATTATGCTGAGTGAAGTATCTCAGTCACAAAGGGACAAATATTGCATGGTACCACTGTTATAAAACAAGACTGACATCAGGGTTTGGGGGAAATTAAGAAAAGAGGGAATAAATGTGCATTTTACATTATAATATAAACACTGCATTGAAACAGATGAGGGAGAGAACTGTTTGAAAGGGATACATGGTTAGGTATTATTTGCATGGCAAGAATCCAGATTAAAAGCTGCATAGTACAGTGAACTGGGAGGGGGATTGTGTAACAATGAAAGAATTTTTATTTCTTCTCAAAGAGAAAAGTGAACTTGGTGTGGGGAGGAGTGGGCAAGGAAGAAAATGCGCAACAATGAGTGAATGGAAATCCAAGTTCTCTATAATCTTTTGTTAAAATCTCAATAGAAAAAAAAAACCAAAAACAGTTGAAGGTAAAGAGCTGAAGCTGTGATATTTTGAAGTCATAACTGTATGCTGGGGTAACCAAGAAACACAAGTGATACAGTGGCTAGAGCCCTTGGCTGCTAGCCCACAGGTGGATGGTTCAAACCCCCCCACCCCCACCCCCACCCCAGGAGCTTCTTGGGAGAAGGTTAAGGCCATTTGCTTCCATAAAGATGTACAGCTTCGGAAATCCGCGGGACTCTGAATCTAACTAAGTCAGACTCAACTCGGCAGCAGTAAATAAAATAACCTGAAGTTACATTTCCCCAATTTTTCTTC
This sequence comes from Elephantulus edwardii, assembly GCF_000299155.1. Taxonomy (NCBI): domain Eukaryota; kingdom Metazoa; phylum Chordata; class Mammalia; order Macroscelidea; family Macroscelididae; genus Elephantulus; species Elephantulus edwardii. Next base: position 1,608,496 of record NW_006399774.1, on the reverse strand, counting down.
TGATTAAAAAGTATACTAATAATCAGATAGTGACAGGACTTTTTATGCATTTGGTACAAACTTTGTCTCTACTTTCTTATCTACGTTTTCTCAGGTTTGGGGAAGGCCTGACTGGGACTCCCAGATCACACTGTGAACAAGTCACCTCAGCTTTCTGGTTCTCAGTTGCCTCCATGTGAAAGGAGATATTTGTGTGAGGAGAGAGGGGGAGGCAGTGCTATGAAGGCTCCTCTCAGCGCTGCATTCTGGGATTAGGAACAGCCGTGCACCGAGAGCTAGTGGGCCAGGCACACAGTGAATCAGCAGGAGGCATCCAATGAGTTGGGAGTGACTGGTCTTCCTTCCCTAAGGGGAGGAGTCTGGGGATTCAAGACGTCTAGGGTTGTTGTCTGAGTACAGTTAGCAAGTGAGCGGAAGGGGCACTGGACGTGGGTGTGTGAGCCCCCCAAGTCCACGCTCTCAGGAGCTCTTCAGTCCCCCAGCAGGAAGAACCTCAGAAGCAAACATAAAGGTGCATTCCCCTGGAAAGCTTTAAACCTCAGGACTCACTGTGAGATCCCACTCACAGCTGACCTTCCTCTGAGTTTCTGAAGCTGTACATCACACGGGACAAGCTTGCCCATCTTTCTCCGGGGAGACTCAGTCTTTGGGTCGGCAGCACAACTCCTTACAGACCACCAGAGCTACTGTGGTTACGAGCCGTCAGATCGAGTATAACTCACAGCAACCCTATGAACAACAGATCTGAACCCTGTTCTGTTCTGTGCCATCTTCACCCTCACTGACACACTTAACTCCATTGCCAGAGTCATCCTCTCAATCCAGCTTGATGTGAGTCTTCCCGTCTTGATCCCCCTCCTTCCCAGCATTCCAAGGAATGGCCTCTCCTAGCAACATGTCCAAAGCACGAGAGGCGCGGCTTTGCCATCCTTCCCTCCAAGAAGCGCTCCGGCTGCACCGAGACAGAGACGCTGGAGAAAGGTCATCGAGTCTGGGAGTAAGATGGGCAGCATGCTTCTCTCAAGACAGGAACCAACACCAACACCAACCCTCTCATGGGGCCTGGGTGAGTCAGAGTCAACTCAGTGGCAGTGCCTTTTTGTGTCTTGGTTTGACTTGACTACTCACATAAATGTTGTGGGTTTGCATCCACTCAGCAGTGCTACAGTCAAAAGGCCTGGCAATCTCTTCGGCAAAGAGTACAGTCCCAAACTGTATGGAGCTGCTGCTGTTGTTAATAGGTGTCATAGGAGAGCTCTGGTAGCCTAGTGGCAAGGAGCTGCAACTACAATCCCAGAGGCACACGGTTCGAATCCACCAGATGCTCTGCCAGGGAAGGAGGGACAATCTCCTCCTGTACCAGTCAGATCTGATTTGGCAGTACACTCACACAAAAATTAAAAAGAAAAATAGGTGTCATAAAGCTGTCTACTCCATGCGACCCGGTGAGATCCCAACCTTGCCCTGTAATACACCATTATCACAAATTCAGCCCTGCTCTAGCCCAGGCTTTTCATTACGGGGTCAGCTCAGCTTGTTGGGGGTCTTCTTCTCTTTTGCTGACCTTGACTCCAGACCTTGGAGTTGTGGTGTTGAGGGAGAGTACTGAATGTCCCATGGACTACAAAAAGAACAAACACGTCTATCTTGGAGGAAGGTCAGCCAGGGGCTCATCAGAAGCAAGCATGAGAAAACGTCATGCCACACACTTTAGGCATCTTATATCAGGAGTGGTCAATGTTTGGGGAAAACCATCGTGCTAGGAATTGTGGATGGAGGGTCAGAGAAAGAGAGGAAACTCCTCAATGAGATGGATCAACACAGTGGTGGCGACAATGGGCTCAATCACCTCAGACGGTGAGGATCTGCCAGATAGTTGTTGTTCTTAGGGGGCCGTCGAATCGAGTACAACTTACAGTGACACCAAAACTCACAGATCTGAACCCTGTCCTGTCCTGTGCCATCCTCACAATCTCTGCTACTTGAGCCCAATGCTGTAGTCACTCTGTCAATCTATCTACTTGTAGGTCTTCCTTTCTTTTCCTGACCATGCATGATGTCCTTCTCCAATGAATAACCTCTCCTTGCAACATGCCCAAAGTATGTGAGATGAAGCTTTATCACCTTTTCCTCCAAGGAGGACTCTGGTTGCACCTTCTCCAAGACTTATGACTTACCTGGGTTTTTTTAATAGTCCATGGGACATTCAGCACTCTTCTCCAACACCACAATTCAAAAGTATCAATTCTTTTCCTGTCATTCTTATTCATTATTCAGCTCTCAGATATGTAGCAAGTGATTGGAAAGACCATGACCTGAATCAGGCACACCTTAGTCTTCAAACTGACATCATTGCTCCTCAATAATTCGGAGCTGTCTCTGACTCTTGCAGGATAGAGTGAGGTTCTTATCTGTTTATGTCTGTTGTTCACAAGGTCACTGTGAATTGTTGTTGGCTAGAAGGCTTTGCAGCTCAGGGTACCCAGCACCAGTTCCACTTTTAGTTTGCTTTCTTGGTGGTTAGATATCTCTTTGATCTCTGCTTAACTATTTAATCTCTTTTATGTCTCAAAAGAGATTAACTGGAGATGTAACCTAATCCTCTAGATTGTATCCTGCCTTGCTAACATAACTGCTGCTAATCCTGTAACCTCTAAGCCTCAGTAACCTCAGACAGATGTTAGGATTTACAACACATAGTTACACCTTGCCTGTCAGCTTTGCATCTCAGGGTCTGGTCCAGTACAGGGTTCGGACATTCTACATGGATGGTGGGAAGCTGGAAGTAGCCACTCTCCTGCACTCACCTGACTTGTCACCTGTGCAGTCCTTACCCATCCCAGCTGCCCCAGCCCTGCACAGGATCCATGCTCAACACCTGGAAACCTAACTCCATTGGAATCAAATGCCCCATCAAATGCCCCAGTCATCTCTCAGTTATAGTGATTTGGAGATGTACCCTAAAACCAGAGACATATTTTATTCCTCACTGTAGCTCTTGTTAGGTGCTCTCTAGTCATAGACGACTCATAGCAACCCTATGAATGAAAGACCTGAGCACTGTTCATAGAGTTTCTGGAAGAGGATGCCACTCCTACTTCCAAGCTTGTTTTAATTGGGAAGCTCCACCAAACACTGTCCACCATGGGTGACCATTATCACATTTGACACATCAGCGTCACAGTGTTCAGCATCGCAGCAACCACGAGTTACCTCTGTACAGCAAATGAACAGACCAGTGCTATACCACCTAGAAGAATGTTTGACAAAAGACAATTTCGACTAGGCCTGAGGGCCACAGATTAAAATCATCCACCTTGGGTTTGGTAGCATCACTTTCTGTCCATTAGGCCAATGTAGCTCTATAAATGACTTTATTTTAAAATTGTAATTTTACACTATGCTGAGTGAAATTTACAAAGGGGCAAATACTCCATAAGATCACTGTTATAAAAACAGGACAGACACAGGGGTGGTGGGGAGAACAGGAAAAGCTGTGTTGTTGTTGTTAAGTGCCGTCAAGTTGAGTATGACTCATAGGGACCCTATGAACAAAAGATCTGAATCCTGTTCTATCCTACACCATCCTCACACTTCCTGACAC
>NW_006399774.1:1600060-1602342 GCF_000299155.1 Elephantulus edwardii | reverse complement strand
TTCAGGGTATATTCCCAGTAGTGGAATTGCTGGGTCAAATGGTATCTCTATTTGCAACTTTTTGAGAAAGCGCCATACTGCTTTCCACAGGGGTTTCCTGTGCAATTTTTAGAGTCCCTTCTGACAGCCATTTCTATTTTTTCTTTCTTCTCTGTTTTTGTAATGACCTTCGCTTTCTTCATGAATGGTATCTTTGTTATCCTCCCACAACTCATCTGGGCTTCGATCATTGGTGTTCAATGCCTCAGACCTATTCCTAAGATGATCTTGAAATGCAGATGGAATTGATTTAAGATCATATCTTTGTTCCTGTGGACTTATTTTCATTTTCTTCTGCTTCAATTTGAACTTGCATATGAGTAATTTATGTTCTGATCCACAGTACACTCCTGGTCTAGTTTTGACTGCTGATATTGAGGTTCCCCAACGATTTCTTGCACAAATGTAGTCAATCTGGTTATGATGCAGTCCATCAGGTGAGATCCATGTGTCAAGTGGTTGATTGTGTCTTTTGCAATGAAGAAATCATTGTCAATACAAAATTCAATCATTCTATTTCTTTTCAGCCTCATTTCTATCACCAAGGCCAAATTTTCCAACTACTAGTCCTTCTTCACTGTTTCCCACTTTTGCATTCCAGTTACCAATTATTGATGTATCTTGACTGCATGTTCTGTCAATATTGGCCTGCAAGATTTGGCAAAAATTCTCAATTCTTTCTGTCGGGCTCCAGATGTAGGAGTGTATATTTGAATAATAGTCGGGTTAACAGGTATTCTTTGTATGCATATGGATATTATCCTATCACAACATTATATTCCAAGATAGAACTTGAAATTGACTTTTTGACTACGAATGCAACACCATTCTTCTGTTCTTCAATCCCAGCATAGTATGTTGCTGTTATGTGCCATCGAGTCGCTTGCGACTCATAGCATATATCTGGTCCATCTCATCTCACTAATGCCAAGTATGTCGATGTTCGTGCATTCTATTTCATTTTTAACAATTTCCTGATCAAGACAGACTAGGAAGCAGGATGGAACATCTATTTCTTAAATAACAAGCCTTTGAGAACACTATGAATACTAAAGAAAGAGAATAGTTATAGTAGCATAGTGGTAGAGCCCAGATTGGAAGTCAGCTGAAATGAGGAAAAACAGTAACAAACATTGTTTAATAATTGGAACATGGAATATATGTAACTTGAATACTGGGAAACTGGAAATCATTAAAAATTAAATGGAACAGGAAACGAGTAGCTAGATAATGAACACTGTAGTGTAAAAAACCATGGGTAAAAGGATGAGATTGTCTAAAGAGATGCGTGGATGTAAATATCAGTAATGTTCAAGTTAGACGCCTTTCTCTGTTTTGATCCTATGACCCATGGCTAGGAAGAGAACCAGGACTCGGGATACCTGCTGGGGTGTGATGTGGTGTTGGTGGCATTGCCCACCCGAGGACTGTGCAGTGCAGTTCTTAGGGTGGGTTGTTGATGCCATGGTGGGTGAAGGAGCGTCTCTCTTTCTTGGGTCACACAGGTGAACCCCTGGCATGGACACTTGCTGGGGTATGACAGGACATGGCTCGGTGTTGGCTCAGTGTTAAAGCCACGTCCTTCTTCCTCACGCTGAAGACCTTTCCTCTGATGTGACAGGCTGCCAGCCTTGCTCCGGGGAGTGGGGACTGGTGGCCCTGTGGGTGTCTATCAAACACTCTTCTTTGACTGACTGCTTGCCAAACTCTCTACCACACAGATGGCTCTGACCGCTCCTTATCTGTCACTAACTAAGCTAGATGGCACCACACCAGCCCCCTCGTCCCCTCCACTGAGTTTCCAGCTTCTCAAGGTTTTGAATACAGGGTCCATTCCTGCCTGGGCAGCCCTGCTGGAATTCAAGCACAAGTGTTAGAAGGAGATCATTGTGAAAATTAAATGGTCTGTGGAAAGTGCTTGGGACAGTTCCTGGCAAATAGGAAGCTTAGTAAATCGTAGTGATTATAAGATGTTAAATTTGGTTCAGCGGGTGAAATCTTGCCTTCCATGTGGGAGAGCCCAAATCGATACTCAGCCATGTGCCTCCTGCACGTCCACCACCACGCATGTGCCAGTGGAGGTTTGTGTTGCTATGATATTGACTGAATCTCAGTGGAGCCTTCAGACTAAGAGATTAGAAAGAAAGACCTGGTTATATCAGAAAACCAGTCAATGAAAGTCTGTGTATGACAGTGCTCTGATCTGCAGGACCAGGCTGTGTGTGGTTCCACTGTTCATGGGG
>NW_006399774.1:1598550-1599960 GCF_000299155.1 Elephantulus edwardii | reverse complement strand
TAGTTTAGAGAGGTCCCTAACTGCAGATTTTCTCAGTGCAATGTGTCTTTTTATTTCCTGACTGCTGGTGCCAAGGGTGTTAAGATAAAGCTGTTGACAGTTTCAATCTCCTCTCCATTCATCATGATGTTGACTATTAGTCCAGTGGTGAGAATCTTTGTTTTCCTGACATTGAGATGTAATCCATACTGAAGACTGCATTCCTTTGTCTTTTGCGACAAGTGCATCAAGTCCTCCTCACTATCAGCAAGCAAGGTTGTGTCATCTGCATAATGCAGGTTATTGATGAGTCTCCAATCCGGATGCCACACTCCTCTTCACAGTGTCCAGCTTCTCGAATAATTTGCTCAATATACAGATTGAATAGGCATGGAGAGACAATACAACCTGGACACATTGCCTTCTCAGTTTTAAACCAGGCAGTGCTCCCCTGCTCTGTTCACGCAACAGGCTCCTGGTCCAGTTATACGTTCCACATGAACACAACTAAGTGCTCTGAGACTCTCATTCTTCTCAGTGTCAGCCACAACATGTTACGTTCCACTCGGTCAATGCCTTTGCATAGTCAATAAAGCACAAATAGACATTCTTCTGGTATTCTTTACTTTCATCCAGGATCCATCTGACATCAGCAATGATGTCCCTGGTACCACAGTCTCTTCTACTTCCTGCTTGAACTTCTGGCAGTTCCCTATCTATGTACTGTTCCTGTCATTTTTGAATGATCTTTAGGAGCATTTTACTTGCATGTGATATCAATGATACTGTTTGATTGTTTCAGTTGGAATATCTTGAGAATGGGAACAAATATGAACCTCTTCCAATCCATTCACCAGACACCTGTCCTCTAAATTTCCTGGCATAGAGTGGTGAGCGCATCCGGGGCTGCATCTAATTGAAACAAGTCAATTGGTATCCTATCTATTCCTGGGGCCTTGTTTTTGCCAATGCCTTCAATGCAGCTTCTACTTCCTCCTTCATTACCATTGGCTCCTGTTTATATGGTACTTACTGAGATTTTTCAGTGTCAATCGGTTCTTTCTGGTACAGTGACTCGGTTTAGTCCCTCCATTTCTTTTGATGCTTTCTGGGTCATTCAATACATTGCCCATAGCATCTTTCAATATTGTGACATGAGGCTTAAATTTGTTTTTCAGTTTGAGAATAGCAGAGAGAGTTCCCTTTTTATTATCCAATTCCAGCTCTCTGCACATTCCATTATAGTATTTTCTTTGTCCTTTCTCAACTGTCCTTTGAAATCTCTTCAGCAATTTTACTTCACCATATTTGCTTGTTTTGGCCTCTCGATGCTCCTGTGCAATTTTTATTTATTTTTTTTCTATAATTATATTTTATTAATTTTCATAAACATTTACAGAGATTTTGGGCTTCCACTCATTCATTGTTGCA
>NW_006399774.1:1557137-1594224 GCF_000299155.1 Elephantulus edwardii | reverse complement strand
GTCCACCTCCATCTCCACCACCGCCTCCACCACCACCACCACCTCCACCCTCGTCTTTGCCAGCTTGTTTCCTGTTCTTATTTTCTGAACATTGGGAGCCTTCACTGGTACTACCTTCTCGGTGAGGCTGGTCTCCCTCACTCTCCATCCTCCTGGGTAAGCTGACCTGGGCCCCATGGAGGAATGGGCAGGCACACTGGGCATTTGCTCAGATGATGGGTGACTGCTCTGCTCTCTGCCTCCAGTTCAAAATCAGCCAGGAGCTTGGCTGTTCACCCTTTTTTTTCCTTTTAGGGGTGATCAGTCTTGCCTGATAATTCTGGACGTTCATTCTCAGCTTGCCTGCCACCCCCATGAGGGTTTGAATGGAGTTTCTTGTTGTCTATTAACTTCATGTGTTTGAATCAGAATACAGCATGGTGGTGATTGAGTGTGGTTTGGGGGATTCCACGAAATTTTCACGTGTCTGTCAATTCTTAGCACTTTGGGGGCCTGCATGTTGCTGAAGTGCTGCTGGACGCTATGCTGCTGGTATTGCGAACACCAGCAGGGTCACCCATGGTAAACAGGCTTCAGGGGAGCAGACAGAGACTAGGAAGAAGGATTGGCAATCTACACCGTCCCTCCCAATCTACTCACCTCACAGAGATCAAATCCACTCCCCCAGCTCCCCACAGAGCTACTTTGAAAATCAACCGGTGAAATTCCTATGGACCACAACAGAATACTGGACAATGAACAGAGAGCAAGGTTTAAAATCAGGAAAGATGTGCATCAGGGCTCTATCCTCTTTCCATATCTATTCAATCTGCATGTTGAGCAAATAATTTGGACTCTAAAAAGAAGAATGTGGCATCGGGATTGGAAGAAGAGTCATTAAGAACCTGCATTATGCAGATGACACAATGTTGCTTTCTAAAAGTGAGGAGGACTTGGAGGTCTTACTACAGATGATCAAAGACCACAGCCTTCAAAAAATCCTTACCACTGTACCAATAAGCAACATCATGAGATGGAGGAAAGATTTAAGACGTCAACAATTTCATCTTACATGTGCCAATACCCTTGGTACCAGGAGTGAGATCAGGAGATGTATTGCTTTGGAAAAGTCTGCTGTCAGAGATCTCTCCAAATTACTGAGGAGCAATGATGCCAACTTAAAGACTAAAGTGTGCCTGATTCAAGCCACAGTCTTTCTAATCACCTACTATACATCTTAGGATAATGAATAAGTATGACAGAAGAAGACTTAATACTTTTGAGTTGTGGTGCTAGAGAAGAGTCCTATGGACTGCCAAAAGAACAAACATATTTTGGAGAAAGTGCCACCAGAGTGCTCCTCATACATAAAGATGGCAAAGCTTTGTGTCTCACTTTGGCCATGTTGCTAGGAGAGGCTATTCTTTGAAAGAGAGGAAGACCCTCAGTAAAATGGATTGACATGGCAACTATAGCAATGGTTTTGAGCATTTTAGAGATTATGAGGATGGCACAGGATGGGACAGGCTTCAGATCCATTGTTCACAGGGTAGCTATGAATCAGACTTAACTTGTTGGCATGTTAAGAACAACAACAACAGTGCTGCAAGATGAGGCCCTGAGGCTGGAAGACACTGCACAATGGCCAATGCAGTGGACCTAACAAGACAGTGATGGAGATGATTTCCTTGTGCCCTGTTTGGCGTCTCTGTGAGTGGGAGCTGCACCAAAGGATAGCCATGAACACCAGGATGAACCCACTGCGGTTGGGCCCATCACAGCTCTTGCTAATCCCGTGAGCTGATCCACCGGGTCGTCTTGGCTGCACTCTTCAGGGAAGCAGACTGCCAGGCCTTTCTTCTGTGGTGCTGTGGGGTTGTCTTGAACGGCTACTTCCTGCTTAGCAGTAAAGCTTGGAACCATTTGCACCATCCAGAAACCTCAACTAACACCGACATTATTTTACTTTTAAATTGTGTATTATAACTATAGGTCTTCAGCACTGATCCCCCCCCCCAAAAAAAAGAGACAACCTCAAATGATTGGCTGGTTAGCATATTTTTGCTTCCAAATCTCTTCACCTCTCACTAGAGCTTTGCTTCTCAAACCTTCTCCTTCCTCCCTCTGCAGAGTTGGGGTCCCCTCGTTCCCTTTGCATAGCTGGGGGCCAATTGTCCTTACCCCCTTGCTCTCTCCTGCACCCCTTGTTTCTCTGCAGAATTGGAGACTGCCTGCCCATGTGCCCCTCATTCCTTCTCCAAAGCTGGGATCACCCTACCCCCAACCTGTCCTCTTGTTCCCTCTGCAAAGCTAAGGGGGCAGTCATTTGCCCCCACCTTGCCCCTCTCGTTCCTTCTGCGGGTCTTGAGGCTGCCTCCTCCAGTCCCCTCGCCCCGCCCCCACCTGCCCCCCACTGCAGCACTGGGGAGGGCTGTCATTTGCCCCCACCTTGCCCCCTTGTTCCTTCAGCTGGTCTTAGGGCTGCCTCCTCCAGTCTCCTCACCCGCTCTCTGCCGAGCTGGGGCCACTCTGGGGTTGGAATGCTGCAGACAGAATGTTATTTCTTCCACGTTCGGTTCCCGCGTTCCAAGCGGACCTCAAACATCTCATGATGACGCACTTTCTCTTTTCACGCTGGACGGGCCCGTCTGTCACTTTCGCCTGGCTGAGCTCAGCTCTGTCAGAGTCCAGAACCCTGTATGCACAGGTCTGCCCTGTGCGAGCTCAGCTCTGTCAAAGTCCAGAACCCTGTATGCACAGGTCTGCCCTTCCTTGGCCACACCCAACCCTCCTCCTCCTCCCCGTTCCCTTTAAGCCCCTCTGGCTCTTCAATTTGCAGCATCCCGCTTGCTGGCCGGCCTCCTCTCATTATTCAGTGCTTAAGTGGATTTTTCTGTTTATCTGTAGTTCGTTGTAGATGTTTCTGTCCTGTCACTTCTGTTTATATGTATTTACAGTTAGTTCAATTAGCTGTCCCTAATGGCGAGCCAGGTGGCATGAATAATTTAGGAATAATTTACATTTGGCTTGGGAATGCATTTCTCCACTTACACTTGTGTTTGGGGGTGTTTGCTGCACTGGGAATTAAAATTGTGCTCTAACTAAAGCCACAGCTACAAGGTCTGGGGAGGAGAGAGGAGTTGTTGGGCTCCCCCTCCCCCCAACCCCCCTCCCCCCAGGCCTCTGAGATGCGGGCTTCCAGCTCCTTCATTCACATCCAGCTGACTTGTCCTGACTCCAGGGGAGTCTCCGTGTGGTTTCAGGGTATCTGTCCAGTACAGGATGTTTCTCTGTGGGGTGGAGGTTCAAGGGGGCTGCCTTTGATGACATAGGGCTTGTGTAATCATCAAAGGAAGAAAAATTCCTTCACCAAATGCAACCATCTGATGGTTCTGAAAATCCATGTTTTTATCTTTTCCATAAACGACATAAGCTGAACAATGTTTAGTTGAAATTAGCTGGCATTAAGATAGCCTTGTCCTGTCACTAAAGGACCAGATGCCCACACGGCTATAAACAGATGACCTCATGGTGGCCGGATCTCCCCAAAAGGAACACTGAAGTTGAGTTTATTGGTTGCATAAATACTCCCACCACAATCCCGGCCCAGCGGCACTACTCTGCCAGGCTGATGGGTCATGGCCTCTACTTTCCATTACTATTCTATGGGATGAAATAGAGCTGGTGAGACATTAGAGAGACTCTCACGATGGTGGTGGAGAGCCTGTAGCATTGCTGGTGGTTGAGAAACTATGGCAAAGTGTATGTAATCAGAGGAGCCCGAGATAAGGGCCACAGTTATAGGTTTTGCTGTGCTTGTCAGATAACTGAGGCTTCTGGAATTTGTGTTGCTGAACAGAAACCAGGACTTCTACTAATTGAGGAATTGTGCCTTGGGACTGCTGGGCTAAAACCTAGATTTGGATTGGGTGATACTTTTTGCCTCCCCTACTCTTCAACTTATGTCCCTAATACACCCCCCCCCCCAATCCTTGGTACCACGACTGTGTGTGGTCGGTGAGTCAACAATGAATAAACGAACCTCTTGCTGTTGGTGTGACTCTAGGGGCACCACGGGGCTGGTCTACGGGCTCTGCTTTCTGCTCTGGGGTGGTGAGGGGAAGGGCTCACTCCCTTTGGCCCTTCCAGAGACACTGACAGCCCTCATGTCATTTTCTGCTCACTAGACCCACGCCACGGAATATTTTGGGGTTCCCAACACTGGGGCTGTAGGTCCGTGTCCTTGAAATATGAGCGTGGAAAAGCTCCCAGACTGTGTTCAGGCTGCACTCATCTGTGCTTAGTGAGGTTGTGAGTTACTTGCTGGAACGGATAAGGAAAAGAGACCACAGCCTTTGGAACGTAGGTTTCAAAAATCTTTTTATCTCTAAACTTAAAATTTAAGAGGGATCTTGGAGGAGCTCTGCTGGCTTAGTAGCAAGAAGCTGCACTGCAATCTCAGAGGCACACAGTTTGAATCCACCAGATGCTCTGCCGGAGAAGGAGGGGCAATCTTCTCCTCTACCAGTCAGATCCGATTTGACGGTACACACACAAATTATTTATTTATTTTTTAATAAAAGGGACCTTTGGTCGTGTAGTCTGTAGGGAGGTGCACTGCTCACCCTCGGGCAGAGCCCCTTTGGCTGTGAGAATCCAGCAATGGCTCTGCGGGGCAAAGATGGGCAATTTCCTGTGCAATGTGTTAGGTGACATCAAGTGGGGACCGACGCACAGTTGATCCTCCAGCAGGTTATCAGAGGCAGGTGAACTGCATAGGAGGAGACTGCCCATCTTCCTCCCCTGGAGCAACTGGCAGATTTGAACCACGTGCTAGTGGGATTGCAGCACAGCTTCTTACCGCTAGGACACCAGAGGTCCCTGTGCAATTTACAGACTCCAAGAAAATTCGACTAAAGAGTGAGCTGTGAGTTGGTATTGACTTGAAGGCAATGAGTTTTTGGAGAAATTTTAAATATGGAAAATGAAACTTTTTAAAAAATTCACTTTAAAAAATTTCTGAATAGATTATATAAAAAGTAAGTTTACCATGAACCATTATGATTCACAAATAAATGTGCATATTGGAAGCACCAGCTAGTTGTATATTTGGAGAGATGTCCTCTCAAGGCAGCTCTGGTGGCCTAGTGGAAAGGAGTTGCATTGCCAACCCAAAGACAAGGGGTTCGAATCCATCGGCTACTCTGTGGGAGATAGATGGGCAGTCTCCTTGAATACAATTTACCAGCTATGAAAACCCACTTCAGGGTCAGCTAAGAGTTGGTTCTGACTTGGCGGCGATGCACAACAACTCTCCCAGCTGTGGGAGAAAGATGGGCAATCTTCCCTGTGATTTATAGTCTCGGCAATCCTGTGGAGGGTCAGCTATGAGTCGGTTCCCACTTGATGGCAATGAACTTGAGTTTTGGGTTTTGTTTTGAACTTTCAAAGAAGAAGCAAAGGCCGGAGGACAGGGAAATACATACACTTGGGAATCAAAAGCTACATTAGTCTTGGGACAGATGGCCTTTGAGGGGAGCAGCCTTAAGCGCTGTTTTGGAGTAAATGAAGTTGTGCATAAAGCGACACTGTGGAGCAAGTGGTAGGAGCCGGGTCAGTGAGGGGAAGGACAAGTTCATGAGGGAAGGAGTCAAGGCTCCCGCAGGATGTGCTTGAGGACATGGGAGATATTTATAGTTACAGCTGCACTTGCACAGCTTAGAGGACAATCACTTCTTGTTTGTTCCTCAATCCTCTGTTCTGTCTTAACTTTGATTTCATTTTATATTATTGTAGGAAACACTGGAAACAAAGCTCAGGCAGAACTCCTGGGAGGGACAATAGGCCACAGGCCATTTCTCTCCCATGAGCTAAGAGCTGGACAAAAGTAGACACATTTGCCAAACACCTGACCTTTCCAGTCACGTTCCCTTGCCCTGTGGGGTTGGCACAGCAAAATAGCCACTCATTCATTCACTCATGGTTGGAAGAATCTAGAATCAACCTGGGAGCTTTTAGGTGAGGGATGCGAACGTCGTGGGTGCTGAAAAGGCCTGGATATAAAATCCAGCGTGTCCCAGGGGTCTGACTATTCCCTCTTGGAAAGGGCCCACCGCTAAGCGGGCACACAGGTTCACTGCTGTGTTTTTTTCATCATACTCTGGTTACATTTCCAATTTTCCAGCCTACACAGGTCAGGTGGGCTGGCCTGTTACCACCGCAGCACACAGAGATTTTACCAGCATGTAAAACATTGGTTGGTTGGTTTTCCAGACATGTATTTATTTTCAGTTCAAAGACAAAAATATAAAAATGCCCTAGTGGAAAAAACGGTACCTTTTAGTTCACACGCTTTAAACTCTCAGCCCCCATTAGACAAACGTCGTAAAGAGTAAGCAGCGGGAAGTAATGTAAACTTGGCAGTAGGAGGAAATAAATGAGCTTCTCTCAAGGAGGGATAGGTCCTTCTGCTGAATGCCACACTCTGTCACACACAGAAGTCGTCTTGAGCGAGGAATAAATCTTTGGCCTATCTCACCATCTCTCCAGATTGTTCAGCTCCACTCTTTCTTCTCCCACCACAGCAGAAGGGTGGGGAGGAGTGTGGGGTCCAGCAGCCTGAAAAACAAGAAAAAGGGGTTCAAGAGCAGCTCTCTCCTCCAGGGTGGGGCGGTTAACATAAACGTGATCCCCAGAGATAATTCTCAACTTTGATGGTGTAGTGGGGTAATGTGTCAGCCTGCAAACCAAAGGGGTGGTGGTTCGAATCCACCAGACTCCAAGGAGAGAGCTGGGCAGTTTCCTTCGATAAAGATTTCCAGCCCAAGAAACCCAAAAGAGGGAAACCGTTAAGTCAGAACTGACTCAATAGTCAGTTTACGACTTTAGGACTTAAGAGAAGGATCAATGGAATCAGTGGAGACTTTGGATTCTGGTAGACTGTAACCAAGGGCCACCAGCCCCGGACTCTGCATTCCAAAATGTCCTAAAAGCCTTACACGGGATTGTGGCAGTGATCCCATGACTTCCAAAGTTGGGGTCTCTGGTCACTAGGATGCTTTTGCGTGCTCCTCTGGGATTTAGATGAGGCATCCTGTCGTCTAGTATTTTCATTTTGTGATATGGCTGAGACAGCAAGATCGATCTGAAAACTGCATTTAGTACTTGCTTGGATTCCTGGGCAGTACAAATGGTTAAGTGCGTGGCAACTAATTGAAAGATTAGAAGTTCAAATATACCCAGAGGCACCTCAGAGGAAAGGCCTGGTGATCTATTCACAAATGATCCTGGTCACTGAAAACCCCTGGACACAGGTGGGGTGGTAAGGAGCCAGAATCCCGAAGCCAAATGGTTTGGGGTTTTCACAAAAGGGAGGGACCCTCATTGTTAAAAGTTTTATCACTCTCGGTTCATTCTGAGATTCTTTTTTTTTCACATGGCGGAATCTTGCCATCTTTCAGAAAAACAAACGAACAAATGCTTCAAAAAAAACCAAAACACACAAACCAACAGCTGAGTAAACACCCAAGTCTCATTCAATGTGTCTACACTCCAGGGAAACGGAGGCGCTGGGACAGGAAGCCCCCGGGTTATGAAGGAGCTCCATGCTGAAGCCGTTCAGCTTAAAGACATTTCCTCTTTCAGCTGAATTTGGGGTAAATCAGAACAGGTGCACACAGTTCTTATTTCGCTTTACTGTGAGAAAACCCATGCGGCAGTTTTCCTCTCTTCTAAAGGCTTGCGTTAGGAAGGTGACTTGGAAGCTATGAGTTTCAAGAAAAGGCTCGAAGCTTTCCCCATGATTTAAAAAGCTGTACATACAGCCAGTGACCCACTGTGGAAATGGGCTATGAGGAAGGGCATGCTGTCTCTCTCCAAGGCGGGCTTAGGGTGAAGAGCACAAAATTGTGCTCAAAAACCTTGAAACACAACAACCCCCCAACTTTGCAGTTAAATAGATTTTAACCCACAGTGACCATGTGGGACAGTTTAATGGCCTCCCAGGGTTTCCCAGGCTGGGATCTTTCGGAGACCCAGCGGCCACTGCTTTCTCCCATCCGGCGGGTCAAGTAGGGCATCTTTCGGTTAGCACCTGAGCGTCATCTCTGTGCCACGAAGGCTGCGTCCCTAGAGTCAATCTCAGCGGGAAGAGAATGCCATCTCCCTGCTGTCGAGCCTCGGGGTGAGTTCACGCTGTCACCATGTGAACTGTGTGATGCTGATAGGTGCCGCTGAGTCGACTATGACTCGCAGTGACCCTACCAACAACAGATCTGAACCCTTCCTTAATGATGACGATCACGGATTTCTTTTTTCTTGGGCCATGCTGTAAAAAGATAAACATTTCAAGCCCAAATTCACAGCCCAGGCATTCTCCAGGGAACCCCAGAACCCTGTGGTCGGCAGCTGGAGGGTGAACAACCCCAGTCCACAGGAGGGCTGGCGGCCAGCAACCCTACTCAGGACTAACTTCATGACTGCCAGGTATTAAAAATCCCCATCTGATCACTACTGTGAAATGTTACACACAATTTACACACAGACAGAATGACTCTCGGATGGTGACCAGGCATGGGGGCAGGGAGGTGGCAGTAAAAATGAAGAAATACAGCAAGAATCCTTATTCAGATGGGTAAGGAGGAAGGTTCTGTATAATATGGGGATGATCAGATAGTGTGGGTACTGACATTAACCTTCTACACTAAAATGTGTGATTAAACACAAAAATGCAAACTGCTTTATAAACGTGCACTCAAACCACAATTAAAAATGGTTACAAAATATTCTCTAGTAAATACCCGCTAGTCATGGTAGACAGGATCCGATCTGAATCGGTACTGAATGTAAGAGAGCAGGTGAGAACGTAGTAAGGGAGTGTCTGAATCCTTCAGGAACTTTGCCAGATTTTATTGTGTTCATTTGACTCCCGCCAAGTCTCAGAAATACAACAAAAGCTGGAGAAAACCAAAGAGAAAGGAAAAAAACAAAACAACTCAAACCCCTAAATCTGATCATCTTCCAACAAAAGAGTGAAGGGTAAGGTTTCAGGATCCATTTCTTTGGAGCAAACAATGTATTTTAATTACTTGTATTTAGTGACATCTGAAAGAATGACTCAGGCCCTTATTCTAATAATGGGAACTCAGCCTGCTGAGGGCTCACGTTGTGGTGGATTCTTGGCATCTCAAGTTCATATTAAATCTCACATAATTTCCCAGAGGGTGTGGTGAGCAGGAGGCGCGAGGACATTGTCCGAAAGAAAAGGGCCATCTCCTCTCTGCGTGGGGCAGGGCTCCAACGCCCTTCTCCTGGAGTGAGGAATGAGGAACCAGGCAACTAGCGGACATCCAGCCCCCAGCGTGTCCCCACAGTGCGACAGTGGGGTGACCAGACACTTCCTTTTCCTGTGCCCAAATTTACCCAGGGTGACTGTGCGCCGAGCCTTTGGGCTTATTTTTTTTCTGCATTTTTCAATGGCTACAGACCTTTAGCCAGTTATTATTAGAAGTGGCCCCGGCCTGCTCCACGCTTGAGGGCACAGGAAACAGCAAAGAATGCTCGTAGGAACTTGATAGTGAGGAGTCACCGTGTGGGAATGTTCGCTTTGTGTGTGGCTTTATCTTCGGACATCCAATCTGTTTGCTTTTGTTCAAGCATGGGGGAATGGTGGACCATGAATCACTGCCCGCCAAGCCCGGGAGGGCATTTTACAGAGGCCTGGGACACAGGAGTGGGGAAAAAGCCATGCAATCAGAGTTATTATACTTTGCCTAAAAAGGATTCTGACAAAGTCATACAAACAAGTATCTTTGATTATTATGTGTGTGTGTGTGTACGTACGTACGTGTACACCGTCAAATTGGATCTGACTACTACAGGAGGAGATTGTCCCTCCTTTTTTTCCTCCTTCTCCTCCTCTCCCTCCCCCTCCTCCTTGTTGTTATTATTATTAAATCACTCTTCCAACCAGTGTGAACAAAGAGCATCTATCAGTTTTCAGAGTGGGTCAACGTGCATTTACCCCTGTGACTGATACTGGAAGGCATCTTTGGGCATAAAAGATGGGGTGGGGTGGAGATTTCTGCAGTCTACGCTGAACGCTGCTGGGTTTTTCACTTGTTAAGTACAGAGCTTGAGCAAGCCTGGCACCTCTCTGAGCCAGAAAGTTCGGTATTTATTTGATTTTATTTGAGTGAAAGTTTACAGACTGAATTGGATTCCCACTCAATCATTCATACATCTTGTTTTATGACGTGGACTAAAATATCCACATTGTAACGACATTCTTCCCTGTGATTCTCATGCCCATGAAATCTTTCTATTCTAGCTCCCTGCCTTCTGAGCTCTAGGCCTGGGCAAAGGCTGCCCTCTGATCTTCTAGAGTTGACTGTAAAGAGTTTATACTTCCCTGCTGTTACTGATCACCTTATGTTGTTGTTGTTGTGTGCTGGCGGGTTGAAACGGACTCATAGCTGACCCTCCAGTGGGTTGTCAAAACTTACACACTGCGTGGGAGGAGGCTGCCCATCTTTTTTCCTGCAGAGAAGCTGGTAGATTTGAACTGTGTTCCTTTGGGTTGGCAGTACAACTCTTTACCCACTAGGCCACCAGAGCTCCCTTTTTACAGAACTGTTTATCATTTGGCTGCAAGCTGGCTGAGTCATGAGGGTTAGCGCTTCTCCAGGCTGGAAAAGGGTGACTCAGGGCCTTAATCTTAGGGGTTTTACCGTCCGTGTTAGACCTGCAGAGTGTTTTTGTGTGTGTGGTGTCTAAGGTTTCAAAATGGCTTTTCTTTTTTTTTTAAAATTAATTTTAATGAAAGTTTACAGAGACTTAAGGTTTCCAGTCATTCATTGTTGCACTTTTCTCCCTGCCCACCCCCTTCCTCCCAAATCACTCTTCGCCTTGAAAAGTAAAAGAAAAACTCTTTCATTGTTAAGCAATCCCTCCCCAAGTTCACTCCACTGTACAGCCTTCAATCTGGACTCCTGTCATGACAATAATACCCAATCATATAGCCCTTTTAAATAGGATGTGTTATCCTATCCACAAGGGGACTGGCTAGTCTCACTATTAAACTGAGTGGACTCAATAGCAGAAAGTGAGAATCTCACTACCAGCCAAGAGGAAACAGAGAATGCAGTAAGTGCCCTTCGGAGCCAGAGATTCTTGCACTAGCCAGACCTACAGGAGAACAGCAGAGACCAGACAGGAGACAGAGCTGGCCTGGGATTGCTACCCTTTGGAACCAGAACTGGGGGGCTTCTGTCAGAGCTTGCTGGAGAACTTGGTGGGGAGATAATAGGCAAAACTAAGAGAGCTTTGTAACACTGGCCTAAAGCCAAGGACCTGTCAACACACTTTAGATGCTATCGTAACTGAGAAATTATATCTGGTTGTTGTTGTGCTGTTGATTGCCATCGAGTCGAGCACGACTCATAGTGACCCTATGAAATAAAAGGTCTGAAGCCCCACTGCAACTATTGACAATTATCCACGTTCATAGAGTTTCAAGAGGAATGTTGTTTAGGAAGTAGATGCCACTCCTGCTTCCAAATTAACTTCCCTAATAAACACTCTAGTTAGGAATGTGGGTCTATGTGGTCTGTGAGCTATTGCAATGGATTACAGACCCAGTGAAGCAGTAAGATCTGTGTTGGAATTAGGAGAAGTTAGAAGGCGTAGGAGTGTGGGAGACCGTGTCTAACCTTACAGGAATCAGTTTTGAACTGTGGATGTTATTTATGGGGACAGTTCCCCTTGGTGGATTTAGGAGAGATCAGAGCTAGCCAACCCCATGCTGTTCCTTTTACAATGTTTTTGATTCTGGTCCACATTCCCCCTACTCTGTTCAGCATCTTCTATGGTGATCCTTTTTAGAGGGGTCAGTGGGGGTAACTGTGCCCCACCTAGGTCACCTGGTCTGAGCCACAGTGTTCGCAGCTATAGAAGAAAATCAGGGCTCAGCAGTGAAGGGGCAGGTGCAAGAGAAACAAGGCAGCCCTCTTCAGCCACATATCACAGGGGATGAATCTTCTTTAAAAAATTCAATTTTTGTGGTTAAAAATATGTACAGCAAACAAATGCTGATGAGGTTGTGGAGAAACTGGAACCCTTAATCATTGTTGGTGGGAGTGTAAAATGGTGCAGCCACTATGGAAGGCTGTACAGTGCTTTCTCCAGAGGTTGTAAATAGAAATACCATTTGACCCAGCAATTCCACTACTGGGAATTTACCCTAAAGAAACCATAACTGCCACCCAAGCAGATATATACACACCCATGTTTATTGCGGTTTTGTTCACAATAGCTAAGAGCTGGAAACAACCCAAGTGCCCATCAACAAACGAATAGGTAGAGAAGCTCTGGTATATTCACACAATGGAATACTATGCAGCACTGAAAAATAAGGAACTCATGATATATTATGCAAAGTGGATGACCCTAGGGGGCTGTATGCTGAGTGAAATATCTCAGTCACAAAAAGACAAATATTGCATAGGGACACTACTGTAAAACAGGACTGACATTGTGGTTGAGGGAAGACAGAAAAGAAGGGGAAGAATGATGTATACTGCATTGAGACAGATGAGGGAGAGACTTGTTTAAAAGGGATATATGATTGGGCACTGTCATGACAGGAATCCTGAAAGAAGGCTGCATAGTTCAGTGCACTTGTGGGGAGGAACTGCATAACAATGAAAGAGTTTTTCTTTTATTCATCAAGGAGAAAAGTGAATTGGGGGGGAGGGGTTGGGCAGGGAGAAAACTGCAACAATGAATGACTGGAAACCCTAAGTCTCTGTAAACTTTCATTAAAACTAATTAAAAAAAAGTATGCACAGCAGAATATCTACAATTCAACAACTTCCTAGGACCTAACTTCTTACCATTCACATGGCCTTATGGGAAAACACTTGCCCCCAAGGATGGCCCACCACACAGGTGCTGAGCACAATACCTTGGTGCACAGGAGGTTCACAGCCCTGCCCACTTCCTGGCCCTCTGCTCACAGCTGTAACTAAAATCCGGAGGAATATTTTCAGTGCAAGGACATCTAGTAATACAGGATTCAAATGTATGCATTAGTGAAGGCAAGGGTGCATTGTTTGGCATTATCTGAGTCTTAACAGCAATACTAATGGTATAATTGGGTTTATATGAATGATGTGGTGCGGTAATAAAAATTGGCCAAAGGTCTGGAAAAATACTATTCAAGAGAGAGAAGAGAACTACAAAACCTGTTTTGGAGAAAACTGTCAAATGACACAAATGTTGTAAACTGGGTTTTGAACCCAGGAGGGAGAGCTGTTGGGGCCAGCTTTCTGTCCCGGAGGTCTGACTGCTGGTCTCCCGAGGCCTCATGGGGAGCCCAAGACATGTACACACACAAGCGACCAGGACAACAGTGTGATCAAAGCTCATGGGCTTTATCACGTGAAACTCCCTCACTTCATTCTCTAGTTTTCCATGTGAGAGACAAATAAGATGTGGTTGTGTGAAAATGTAACACTGCTCCCGCCTCTCAGTAAGCAGCACATACAAACCCCATCACCAACTTCCCTACCCAAAGCCAAGTGACCCATGTCTTGAATGAATGGAATTTCACACAAGTGGCTCCTTATCTCTCTCATCGGAAGCCGGCCACGTCCCTACCAACCAGCCAACCCCATCCCGCACTGACTGGTACGGAAACAGGTGAGGGGGTCTCCTGCATGCCTGGCTTGGCCCCACAGCTCAGGGGCAGTGGGGGTTCAGGAGCAGCTCTGAGAGTCACATGCTCAGATGGGCGTTCCGGGGTGGGGGGAGGGACGTGCTGGGAGGCTCACTTCCCTTCACAATGGGAAGTTAGTACAGGTCTGCAGTATCTGGGGGGAGGGCAGGTAAAGCCAATGGTCTTCACTGGGGCCCCTGAGGCCACTGCAGGCCAAGGCCGCCCTCAGGAACAGGGAGACCTTTGAGGCTCCCGGAGCCTCAATCTTCCCCTGGATCCCAGTCAGATGGCTGTTCCCCTCGCTGGGCCATGACCTGAGTGTGTAACACCTGTCTCCACAGTGACCATGGAAGTACGTACTCATCACCTGATTCTCACTGCACCAGGGGCCTCTAGGTCACAGCAAGTTGTGGTGGCGGTGGTGTACCATCGAGTCGGAACCGACCCACAGCTGACACTCCAGCAAGTTTTCAGAGGCAGTTAATCACATAGGAGGAGACTGCCCATCCTTCTTCCATGGAGCAACCTGTGGATTTGAACTATGTGCCTTTGGGTAGCAGAGCAGCTTCTTGTCACTAGGCCATCAGAGCTCCCAGAGGTCACAGCAGGAACAGGCTTTAATTCCATATAAAGAACCATGAGCTTACAAAGGACAGAATGGAGACTCAGGGACGACATAGTCCGACTTTCCCAGAGGCCACGCGGGGTCAGTACTGACCACCCATCCTGTGGCCACCCCCAAGAGCACGTCCAAGTCCTGGACTGCTCTGAGAAGAATCAGGTTACTTTTGTCACAAATGGAGGAAAACAGGATTTGAACTTAAGCAAGGAAAGGAAAACAGGAGAATGGCGCACCTGACCCAGGTCCTCTGGAGTGTGGTCACTCAGAACAGGCCCTGCACTTGCTCTGTCTCCGTGTCTAGGTCGATGTCGTAGAAGCAGGGCCGTGTGGGCAGTCCAGGCATGGTGCTCATCTGTGGGGAGAGAGGGAGAGATGAGTTGGTGCCGTCATGGAGCAGGCACGTCTGATGACAGAGAGACTGGGAAACTCAGTGCCACCACGGGGCGGGTACGTCTGATGACACAGAGACTGGGAAACTCGGTGCCACCATGGGGGGGGCACGTCTGATGACACAGAGACTGGGAAAGTCAGTGCCGCCATGGAGAGGGCACGGCTGATGACAGAGAGACGGGGAAACTCGGTGCCACCATGGAGAGGGCACGGCTGATGACACAGAGACTGGGAAACTCGGTGCCACCACGGGGCGGGTACGTCTGATGACACAGAGACTGGGAAACTCGGTGCCACCATGGGGCGGGCACGTCTGATGACACAGAGACTGGGAAAGTCAGTGCCACCATGGAGCGGGCATGTCTGATGACAGAGAGACTGGGAAACTCAGTGCCACCACGGGGCGGGCATGTCTGATGACAGAGAGACGGGGAAACTCGGTGCCACCATGGGGCGGGCACGTCTGATGACACAGAGACTGGGAAAGTCAGTGCCGCCATGGAGAGGGCACATCTGATGACACAGAGACTGGGAAACTCGGTGCCACCACGGGGCGGGCACGTCTGATGGATGACACAGAGACTGGGAAAGTCAGTGCCGCCATGGAGAGGGCACGTCTGATGACAGAGAGACAGGGAAACTCGGTGCCACCATAGAGCGGGCACGTCTGATGGATGACACATAGACTGGGAAAGTCAGTGCTGCCATGGAGAGGGCACGTCTGATGACAGAGAGACAGGGAAACTCGGAGCCACCACGGGGCAGGCACGTCTGACGACACAGAGACGGGGAAACTTTGTGGCCGCCTCACCTCACTGGAGGTGGCCTGCACATGCATCTCTTTAAATTTACCACCTGCTCTTTCAAGCTGCTTCAGGAAATGAAATAGAAAAGGCAAATGTAAACTTCCCGAAAATGGACACCGTTTTCCTCTCCTCATGGCCCCACGGCTCAACACAGACCACAAACTGACTTTCTAGATGATTTCTTTAAATCAAGCCTTCATACTGACCCCGACAAGGCTGAGCCCCTCTGGTGTGTGGGCAGAGGAATGGGGGCCTCTTTACTGCACATTACTGCCTCCAGGTGCATGCTTGTAAAACCCGCCACGACGATTAGGCATTATTTGAATGACAACAGTCCAGAATAAGAGATGTATACTAGGGGAGGGGTGAGGAGGGAAGAAATGATGCAACAATGAATGAACATATATTTTCTTTTAAATGAATGAATGAAAATCCAACTTTTCCATAAACTTTTGTTAAAAATCACAATTTTTTTTTAAATAAAGGAAGAAAGAACACAACAAAATAAAAGCTGCCACTCATGGAGCACGAATAGAACTGCTGGTTCCTCATGCGATAATTGACACGAGGAGCCTGGGTGGTGCAATGGTCCAATTCAGCCAGGAGCTTCAAGGCAGAAAAGCCTGGTGATCTGCTCTCATCCGGATTACAGCTAGGAAGCCCTAAAGGACAGTTCTTTCTCCACACAGGGTCACCAGGAGCTGGAGCTGCCTTGATGGCACCCAACAGCAATATCAGGGAGCTTTGGTGGCTCAGTGGTAAGGAATTGCTCTGCCAACCCAAAAGCATGCGGATGGAATTCACAACATGTGTGATTTACGGCCTCTGAAAACCCACTGGAGGGTCAGTTAGCTATGAGTCAGTTAGACTCAACTGTACTTAAAAAAACCCCCAACAACAAAAAAACCAAACCGGGGGGAGGGGTGGGCAGGGAGGAAAATGTGCAACAATGAATGAATGGAAATCCAAGTTCTCTATAAACTTTCAATAAAATCTCAATAAAAACCTCCCTATACAACCAAACCAACACCCCCACCCCCAATATAACCTTGGTATAACAATACTAACAAAGTTCAATGGAACACAGGCTGTGTGCATGACATTTTCTCCTTCCAACAACCCTATGATGTGGGGACATTTGATTGCTATTTCCACTTCATAAGTAAGGAACATGATGAAGTTGTTGTTACATGCGACTCATAGCGACCCTATGTACAACAGCCCTGAAGCCTGCCTGCACTGACCTGAGCCAGTCCCACTGATTCCAACACACCAACACCCCACTGCCCCTTTTCTGTATCAATCCATCTCCTCTGGGGTCTTTCTCTCCTGTGCTGTCCTCCATCCTTCTGAGCATGATGTCCTTCTCCAAGGACCGGTCTCTCCCGGCCACGTGCCCAAAGTAAGTGAGACAGAGCTTCAAAATCCTAGACTCCAAGGAGACTTGCTTTTACCTCCTCCAAGACAGAGTTGTTTTCTTGTAGGTCCACGGTATGTTCACTGCTCTTCTCCAGCACTACAATTCAAAGGCATCAATTATTCTGTCCTTCTTAGTCACTGTCCAGCTCTCTGATGCATAGAAAGTAACTGAGAAGACCATAGACTGGATCAGGCACACCTTAGTCTCTAGATCGATACTGTTGTTTCTCAGTGCTCTAGAGAGGTCCCTGACATCATTTATTCCCAATGAAGTTTGGAGAAGTGAATTAATTTGCATGAGTTGACTGGGTAAGCTGTGATAAGCCTGGACATCTATGCTTGTATCTTACACCCTCACTTAACCACACAACACCTCCTTTTGGGACTTGCTGGGCCCCAGAGCCTAAGTTCTGTTCAGCTTTGCTGCATGATGTCTAGATCTGTTTTCCAAAGTGTGGTCTGTGCCACTGGCCTCAGAAAGGTCTTGTGGCCATGAAAGTTGCTGGTTCCAGGCTGCAATCCTGGACCCATGGTGTGGTCCTCAGATTAGAACCTTCAGTGTGGGATCTGGAGGGGGAGATGCCAGGAGGACCACACCTTAGTCACCGGAGCATTTTCTGCTTTCATCCTGCACCACCCCGACAAATGATGTTCACAGTACACCACCACCTGGGGGGGGAAGGAACCCTGGTCAGCTGGGCTCCTCGAGGGTTACGTGTGCCGTCATGGCCACCCTGTGCCCTACACATTCATCTTCTCGATGTGATGAGGCTGGATACAACACGCACTCAGGTGTCATCCAGGGTTTTCTAGCAACATATATAAAGCCCAACTATAGGTTTTCATTCTCCTCGGACCCACAGCCAACCTCCACAGCAGTCAAGAAATCAAACAACACATCTGCTGCAAAGGACCTCTGTCACGTGTTGAAGAGCAAAGGTGTCACTTGGATGACTAAGGTGCACCTGGCCCAGGCCATGGTCCTTTTGTTGTTATTTTTGTAAAATATTTATTTGCATGACTAATAGAGCTATTATCACCTCCCCTCCTTGTTACCACTTTTTTTGGGGGGGTGGGGTGGGGGA
Organism: Elephantulus edwardii; assembly: GCF_000299155.1. Classification (NCBI taxonomy): domain Eukaryota; kingdom Metazoa; phylum Chordata; class Mammalia; order Macroscelidea; family Macroscelididae; genus Elephantulus; species Elephantulus edwardii. The sequence goes on along the minus strand of NW_006399774.1, from coordinate 1,576,209 downwards.
ATGAACATAAAAAAATTACATGTTTTATAAATCTTCATTCAAATTGAAAAGTAAACAAATGATACATGAAAATTGTGTAAGTTCTTTTAAAAGCAGAAAAGAAATAAAAGCCAAAATGATGGGAGAAGAGACTCTGAAACTTGTTCTCGAACACAGATTAGTTAAAACTGCTGTTTTTAAGTACCATCGACTCTGAACCGACCCACAGCTGACGGCTATGGTGTTTTTAATCACCTCATATGCACGCAAACGCTCAACAACGAATAATAAGACCACAGAAGAATCATATCTTTGGATTATGGTGTTAGCAAAGAATACTTAATAGACCATGGACTTCTAGAAGGACAAACACATCTATCTTGGAAGAAGTACCATTTGAAGGCTACTCAGAGGTGAGGATGGCAAGACTTCATCATCTCACGTTCCTGGGCCCCGTCACGAGGAGGGGCCGGCCAGTCCCTGGAAAGAGCACCAGCCTTGGTGAAGCAGAGAGGTCGGCAACGAGGAGGACCCTCAATACAGAGAAACTGCAAAGGGGGCTCCAATGCAGCAATGACTGTGAGAATGGAGCCGGACCGAGTTGTGTCTCACGTTACTGTACAAAGGCCACGAGGAGTAGGAACTGCCTTAGTCACAACTAACAACAGAAACAAGAACAGAGTTCCAATCTCCTCCCCTCCGTTTTCTTTCTCTCGCGACCTGGGTTTTCTTGTTACTCAATCCAGGGTCTGTGGACAAGTGGTCGCCACAGTGGATTCCTGAGATGGCCTGACAGATTCCGAGGCCACCACAGACCTGCAATCTTAGCAAACCCCCAGAGAGCTGAGAGAAGTCACAGTTCAGGCAGGCCACTGGAAGACCTCCTGTCTCCTCCCATCACTGAGACACCAGGGGACTCATTAACCCCATCCTCCCTGCACATAACCGGTCAGGAGCACAGGAGGTCAGGGGGCCGTACTCTCTATGTGGCCCAATGCACAAACCACTGTGCTAGATGGTGATCAGCTCCTGTTCCATGAATTGTCCCAGGTGCTTGTGTCTGCTGCGAACTGAAAGGATGAGCCCAACCAGAGGTGCCCAGGAAGACAAAACTCCACCCAGCCTTTCAGGACAAGAATTCAACTCCCCAGGGGAACTGACCTCTGGGGTGTGATGATCGATGTGGGCTTGGCCAGCCACTCCCCCAGGGGGCTTCCTTAGTGAAAGAATGAAACCAAAGAATCTACAACTGTTTCCCAGGCTGCAAACCTTTACGGAAGCACATGCTGAGGGGCGGCTGGAACTTTAACCACTGGGCAATTGAGTTCAAGGCAGCTCAACGTACTTGATTCAATGGCACTTAACAACAACAACAAGCCATCAGAGGTCCCCAAAGGTTAGTAGCTGGGAAATATGGCCTTGGTGATAGAAAGAATACTGGAGATTAAGATAATTTTACAAGATCAAAGATCTATCAACTGCAATTTTTTTAAAATCAACATAGATGATAATTGGACAACATGAACCCAAATCTTTTACATCGGTGAAAAGAACCAGTGGAGAAGCTCACTTCAATAGCGAGCAGACTCATTTGCAAGTTCACGTTGAAGTTCAACAAATTGAAAACAAGTTCACAAGCTCCAAAGCATGATCATACCCCATCTGAATTTAGAGAAAATCCTCTAAAGAAAAGATGTGATGTACTGAACACTGAAGACCAGGAAAGTTAAGAAATTATATCAAGAATATTATACAGGCAGGAAGCAAAAGGTCACTGAAAAGAAAGAAAAGGTCAAAATAGTTGTCAGCAGACTCTGAAACTTGCATTTGAATGTACAGTCAATTACGACTCATAGCAATCCCATAAACCACAGAGCTGAACCTTGTCTGACCCTTTGCCAATGTCAGGGTACCTGTCACGCTCAAGTCCATTGTCAATCCATCTTGTTGAGGGTCTTCTCTATCTCACTGACCTTCTCTTCTCTCCCGTGCTTTCCCGAGCATGGTTAACTCTCTCCAATAACTGGCCCCTCCTGGAGCATGCCCGAGGTGAGTGAGATGGTTTCACCATCCGTGCCTCGAAGGAGCACTCTGGTCCCACTTCATACGATACAGACTCGCTTCTCCTTTCGGCAGGCCGTGGGACAGTCAGTACTTATCTACAGCACAAGTCAAAGGCAATGGCTCTTCTGTCAGTCCTATTCACTGTTCAGCTTTCAGATGCACCAGAACAGAAGAGCCCATCCGATCTGAAGGGTTGAACTACTGGAATTATAGCCAACACTGTTCTTCCATCGTCCACAGAGACTTTGAAGCCTGCGATTTCAGAAATGCATGCTTGGTCCTGCCTCTTAGTCTAGATGCCCTGCTGACGCTGGTCCACCATGGGTGACCCTGCCGGTATCTGAAAACACCAGTGGTGTAGCTCCCAGCGTCACAGCACACAGGCCACCACAGTGTGACAAATCGACCCCGGGTGGTAGTGAGCGACACTATGGTTCCCATCGTCCCCATTTTGCAAGATTAAGAAAATGAGACGCGGAAGAGAGGTCATTCATTTGCCCAAGATCACATGACAGCTCCTAATGGAGTAAGAATTCAAGAACAGAGAATGTGTCTCCAGAGTCCAGATCTCTGAGCAGGAGCTGACCTGCGGCCCTGCACTGTGGCACAGAATGTCACTGTCACTCGGGGACAGTGTGGCCCTGACACAGCAGAGAAGGAGGATGCACTCACAAAGCTCTGCTATGACTGATCTACCTCTGTCATGGGAGCCACAGCTCCTAGCAAATGAATGATGTTTTAGGTGGAACACCATGTGAACACATCTTTACTTTACAATTTTAGTCTTGATTCTTTTCATATTTATTTAAGAATATGTTATATAGCTTATAGATTAGATAGTGTCATTTTAAATTATTATTTTTTTCAAATTTAATTTTGTTAACTAAGAATAGCATTTAGCAAAACATACATAATATCTTGTATGTGTTGTTGTGGATAAGACTACATGAACTGAGTTCGTTGTGTTACTGATGAAAAGCTGAAAATGGGAAATAAAGGGCCATTAGGTTTGTTAGGTTGTTTCTTAATTTCCTAGTTCTAATAATACTTTTAAAGCCAGATTCTGTGTAGTTCCTACTCTGGTAATCAAACCTGAAGCCAGACCCAAGAGCCAAGCCAAAGCCATGGTCATGGGTCAAGGTCAGTATCACTGAAGACAGACACCTTCAGGAGAGCGAGTATCAACCAGAAACAGATGCACCTCTAAACAGAGCCTCAGTGGTTTAGAGACGTGAAGGCGAGACTCGATCAGTAGACGGAGGGGCTGCTGCAGAGCGGGTGCACTGGGGCTCCCTCACTCCAGGAGCCCTGGAGCACCGGCCAGTCATCTCTCAGCCTCCTGGTGTGCTGTGAGCCTCTCCACTCGATTGGACAAAACAAACCAATGTAATGACATGTTTCGTTGTCTGGAAACTCGGTAATAGCTCATTCAACTCTGGCTTCTGGGACGCTAAGTCATCTCTAAATTAGCTGTGATGATTCTGTTCCACATCCCTATGGGTCATGGGCCCGTTATTCGGAAACCTGTTCAAGCAGAGACCCAAGGAAGGAAGGTAAAGAAAGGAAGAAGGAGGAGAATGCCTCAAACGACAGCCCCCGAGGATCTGGACTTTCTCTTCAAGGAGCCTCTTATCAGAGCCAGAGCTGCCCAGACCTCCTGGGCCCTGCAATTTCGCATTTCCCTTTTGTTCTCAGAGCTCCTCTGCACAGATAATAAGCTACTGCAGGAGGAAAGCAAAACAAAAGAAGGAAATTATATCCATGTACTTCCCCTTCACGCTTCTCTCAGGATAGTGGCAAGGACGGGTCTGGGGGATCCTGGTGGGGGAAAATGGGAGAAACGGTGGGAAGTGCCTTTTCTAATGCTCACCAACACCTTTAAGGAGACCTGGTGGTGTGTGAGGCTGCACACCAAAACGTTGTGAGTTTGAATCTTCCGGCCAGACTTTGAGAGAAAGACGAGGCAGGCTTCCCCTCAGAGTCACAGCCTGAAGAAACAAGACAGAGGGATGCAGTCGGGACTGACTGTAGGGCTTAGGTTCAGTTCAGCTTAGAACTCAATGCTTTTCTGGCCAAGACTTGATGAGAAAACGTGAATCAGAAATGAATTCATGGTTACCTGTGACTTGTTTGATATACTAGAGTGTCTCTGGGCAGTACAAATGATTAAGACACTTCTCTGATTACTGAAAAGTCTTGAGGTTCAAGTCTTCCCATGGACACCTAAGAAGAAAGGTCTGGCAATCTACTAAAAACAACACAACACTATGGAATCTTCCACTGAAAGTCCCAGAGTCCAGCTCTGCTGTCACGGGAGGCTCCACAGGTTTGGGTCGACTGAATGGCAGCTGGCTGTAAATGGGGGGAGACGGAGCTGGGTCCCACCCACAGGGACCTTGTAAACAACAGATAATACACTACCCACTGCCCTGTACCCACTACCCCTGCTGTGACCACTGCGTCAAGCTCTCTCACGGAGGGTTTGCCTCGTCTTCTCTGCTCTCGGCCTTACCAAGAACGTCATCGTTCTCAAGGGGCCGGCCCCTCCCAATGACACGAAGCCTCATCACCATCCTCCTTCTACGAAGCTTTATGACTGTTCTTCCAACATAAGGTGGCCCGTTCTTTCGGCAATCCACTGTGTAATCCACATACTTCACCAACACCACAACGCAAAGGCATCGATTCTTCCTCATTCGCTCTTATCCAATGTCCAACTTACACACATATGTTGTTGTTAATGCCGTCTGTGACCAGTCTCTGGTTAACAGAATGCGGCGGTCACTTCTGTGCATAGGTTACGCTAGGAAAGACGGTTTGGCAGTCATGAGAGGTTTTCTCTCCTGTGGACTTGGAAGAATTAAACAGCTTTGCTATGGGAAGTCCGAAGACGGCTGCATGGCAAAAAAACCCCTGCAAATCGCTTCTAGAATCCCTGTGCAGCCCCTCACTGACAGCTAGCAAAATGCTGAACCTAAGTTCTCCAAACACAGGGGATGGAACGCTGGCCTCAACCAAGTGGCCATGGGAAGAAGGTCGAGCCTCAGATAAGAACACAGCCCAACTGACACCATCACAGGAGCCCACAGCACAGACAATGGGCCAGAGGCTATATTCCTCAAGTCTGGTGGTACCAGAAGGCAGGAAATCAAAGACAGGCGGCAGTGTTCATTTCACCAATATCCTTCCAGTGTCCTATCCTTCCAATACACTGAAATTGGAAAGATACTGAGAAGATTAGCATCACCCTTGTGTAAGGATGACATGCAAATTCATGAAATGTTGTATATTTTTAAAGCCTTCTACCTTCCTTAAAAAAAAACAAAAAAAAACCCTCAAAAAACAAAAAAAAACCCAAAAAACAAAACAAAACAAAAAAACAACAGCCACGTAAAAGTATGTTACACTGGGCAAGTCTGCAGTTAGGGCCTTCTCCAAAGAGCTAAAGAGCAAGGATATCAGTTTAAAGACTAAGGTGCATCTGATCCACATCATAGTCTTTCTAATTATTTGCTGTGTATCTGAGAGTTGGATAAGGAGTGAATAAGGATGAAAGAAGAAGGGGTGAGGCCTTTGAGTTATCATGGTGGAGAAGATCACAGAATATCTAAGAGATGCCTAAGATATGTCCTAGAGAGAGTGCAGCCAGGATGCTCCTGACAGGGAAGGCTGAGGAAACATCGTCTCACATAGTTCAGGCATGTTGTAAGGAGAGGCTGGTCCTTGAAGAAGAACACCAAGCTCAGAAAAGTAGAGGGTCTGTGAAGGACGGGAAAACCCTCACCGAGATGGGTTGACACAGTGACTGTTAACAATGGGCTCTACTAAGAAGAGATGATGACGGCGGCACTGGAGAGGGCAGGTTTCAGATCTAATGTTCACAGGGTCGCTGTGAACTGAACTTGACTCTCGACAACAACAGTAACAACATGCAGGGAGCTCTGGCGGTGTAGCACCACGGGGTTGCGCTGCTATCCCAAAGGCGTCACTCTGGAGGTTTGAACCCACCCGCTGCTCTGCGGGACAAAGACAGGTGCCCCCACCACCCCCCACCCGTGCAATTTACAGCCTTGGAAACCCATTGGAGTGTCAGCTACGAGTAGGTCCTGACGTGACAGCAACGAAAGAGATTAACATGTAAAATAAATCATTTGTGTGTAAAATTTTTAGAATCTGTCCAAAAGACAGATCTATAAGGCAAAAATGGACACAAGAAGGGATTCAGAACAACCAACCAGACAAGGTACAAGGTGGCATTTGCCCAGGGATAAAGAAAAAGTTTTTAATTATTAAAGAAGGTCTGGCCCATGCACAAATGAAGAGACTGAAAAATTGGGGTACATCTGCACAATGGAATACTATGCAGCACTAAGGTACAATGATTTAATAAAATACTATATAACATGGGAGAGTCTAGAGAGCATTATGCTGAATGAACTAACTCAGTCTCATAATAATCAATACTGCATAAGACCATAATTGTAAAACAGAAGGATAACTAGTAAGATGTGTATAAATGTCCAAAGGGGAGGGAGAAGAAGAAGAACACAGGGGGAGAAAAGGGGGAAGGTTGAAATTACTAGGATAAAAGAGATAACAGACTGGGAGGAATGGGAAAGATTCAATGGGGAATTGAAAAGCCAGTATAATAACAGACACAGATCAATGGTAATTATATGGGATACAGTGTATATGAATGATTGTATGAAACAATGTAGATGAGAGATTATATAGAGCACAATGTGTATCAATGAAACATAATGTAAAAGCATTGTATGAATATCAATTAAAAAAACAAGAGTAACGGCGGCATGACAAATTCTCTACTTATTAGTGTAGCTTGGTATCATTGCTAGAACTGGGGAGCTTGCTTGTGGAAATAAATAGGAATAAGGCATATTTTCCATTCTGTTTTATAAATGGAACAACAGAAATATTAACAATAAGAAGAGTCTTTCGTTATTGCCCATATATCTGCTTTCTTTCATCAAAACAAGCCAGTTTCCTTGGAACTTTGTTTTTTTGGCAAGTCTGCTCCGTGCTTGGTTTCTCTGCTACTGACACAGGCAGCAAGAAGCATCTGAAGCTTGATGGCCCTCCCTCCAATGCACTCTGGGCGACCCCGCGGAACCAGAGCTTCCCACGATGGCACATTCTCGAAGGAACATGTGGTGCCGGCATCTGACGAGCATCTGAGCAGTTCCCCAGTGATAGCATCAGCCCGCCAGCTATGTTCCCACAGAAGTCAAGCCAATGCCGCCTGGCATCTCTTATCTATAACATATATAAATATATATATACACCTATGATGGATTGAATTATGTCTTCCTTAAACACGGGTCAACTTGTTTAGACCATGATCCTTCTCAATAGGTAATTACTTTACAGTTTGCGACCTGATGCAAATATGCTATATGTAGTCATTCCTGACCTTTAGGATGTTAATGGTCTTTCCACACACTTGCTATGATGTTCACAGCTGGACAATGAATAAGGATGACAGAAGAACTGATGCCTTTGAGCTGTGGTGTGAAGAGTACGGATGATTCTGTGGACTGCCAAAAGAACAAACAGATAACGTCTTGGAGAAGGTACAGCCAGAGTGCTCCTTGGAGACAAAGGTGATTAAAACATCATCTCACATACTCTGGGCCTGTTGCTAGGAGAGGCTCAGAGGCTCTTCCTTGGATAGGGACATCATGCTTGGAAAGGTGGAGGGGTGGTGAAAGAGAAGACTCTTAATGAGAGAAACTGAAAGAGAGATTGCAGCAAACAGCTCAAGTGTGTAGAGACTGTCCCCACCAGAGGATGGCCAGGCCAGGCCAGGGCTCAGCTCCATTGTTCATTGAGTTGCTAGAGTCATAACTGTACAGATGGCACAGGATGGTAATGAAGGAGCCCTAGTGGCACAGTGGTTAAGCACTTGGATTCTATGTGGAAGGTCTGAAGTTTGATCACAACAGTCAGTCTGTGGGAGAAAGCACAGTAGCCTTTTTCCCCCCTATAGATTATATTGTTATGTTCTGTCGTGTCACCTGCAACTCAGTGACCCCATAGCCTTGGAAACACTACGGAGCTGCTTTACTCTGTCTAGAGAGGATGTGAGTTAGAATGGAGTCTACACGACAGTTCTGGGTTATTTTGATGAGGCAGGGTTATACGTAGTTATGTAACTGAGGCAGGACTGGATGATCTACAGGATAAGGTTGTATTTTGAGCTGATTTTGAGATAGAAAAGAGGTAAATCAAGTGAGCAGAGGTCAAAGGACCCGACTACAACCAAGAAAGAAGAGGCAGGAGCAGAGCACACATTTTGAATGGGGGGGGGGTGTCACTGAGGGGAGAATCACCTATACCCATAAGACTGACACCCAGACATGCAGACTCTCTGAGTTCACAGAGGATGCAAGGATATAGGGGCCTTCTCCTAGTGCTGACAGACTCTCAAATTAGACTTACAGCCTCCTAAACAGTAGGAAAATAAATTTCTGTTTGTCAAAACCACCCCCCTGTGGTATTTCTGTTACAGCAGTACTAGATACCTTTGTTCTCCTAGCTCTACTGTGGTTGTTAGGTGCCATCGAGTTGAGAACAACTCATAGCGATCCAATGAGCAAAAAATCTGAACGTGGTCCTGTTCTGCGCCATCCTCACACTTCCTGATACACAAGAGCCCATAGCAGCAGTCACCTTGTCAATCCACCTGGTTGAGGGTCTTCCTCTCCTTCACCAACCGTCCACCCTTCCCAGCATCATGTCCTTCTCCAAGGAACAGCCCCTCCTAGCAACAGGCCCAAAGAATATGAGGCAAAGCCTCATTACTCTTGCTTCCAAAGAGCATTCCAGCTGCAGCCTCTCCAAGACATATCTATTCATTCTCTTGGCTGTCCATGGGATATTCAGTGCTCTTCTCCAATACTATAGCTCAAAGACATAAATTCTTTTTCTGTCATCCTTATTCATTGGTCAGGTCTCGGATGCATAGCTAACTAGCTATGTACCCAGCTTCATTGTTGTTAAGTGCTGTCGAGTCATAGACAACTCATAGCGACCCTATGAATGAAAGATCTGAACAGTTGTGTAACTTTCATCCTCTCTCCAGGTTCATAGGGTTTCCGGAGGCAAGCTATTTCGGAAGTGGATGCCACTCCTGCTTCCAAGCTTGTTGAACTAGCTTCAATAGTTGTCCTATTTTGCCCAAATTCCAGTTTTACTTTCTCCTTCTCTTTCTCCCCCTCCTAACCATTCTACCTACTACAAGCTGGTTCTCTTTTCACCCAAGTCAACCTTGTGCCTACATGAAAATCAAATTAGACATAACAAGTCTACAACCAAAATTTACTTCAAATGCTGTTGCTGCATTTTATTTCTGGCAAAAGCAACCTGGAGCAGGGTTTGTTGTTAGGTGCCAGTGAGTTGGAACTGACTCATAGCTGACCCTCCAGTGGGTTTTAGAGGCTGTAAATCAGACAGAAAGAGATTGACCATCTTTTTCCTGCTGAGCAGCAAGTGGATTCGAACTGTGTGCCTTTGGGTTTGTAGCACAATTCCTTACCACTAAGGCACCCGCAGAGCTTCCTGGAGTAGAGTTTAGCTTTCCACAAATACAAGAGTTCTCTGCACATTCCATTACAATACTTTGCTTTGCCCTCCTGAGCTGCCCTTTGAAATCTTCTGTTTAGCAGATTTTGAGAGTCTCTTCTGCCATCCATTTTGACTTTTTCTTTCCCTTCTGCTTTTGTAATGATCTTTTTACTCTTTTCATGGATGATATCCTTTATATCATTCTACAACTCATCTGGCCTTCAATGATGAGTGTTCAATGCCTTAAACCTATTCCTAAGATGGTCTTGAAATTCAGAAGGAATTGATTCAAGACCATATATTGGTTTCTGAGGATTTATTTTTATTTTCTTTGGCCGCAACTTGAACTTGCATCTGAGTAATGGATGGGCTGACCCTGGCCCAGTTTTGACTGCCAATATGGAGCTTCTCCAATGATTTCTTCCACAGATGTAGTCAGTCTGATGCGTATGCGGCCCATCCGGTGAGATCCAAGTGTAACGTCATCTCTTGTGTCTTTTAAAAATGGTATTTGCAATGAATAAATAATTGTCCATACAAAATTCAATCATTCTATTTCCAGCCTCATTTCTATCACCAAGCCCAAATTTTCCAAGCACTATAAGCTTCGTCTGACATACTTTGGACATGCTGCAAGGAGGGGGACTGGTCCTTGGAGAAGGACATTATATGTAGGAGGGTGGAGGGACAGCGCAGGAGAGGAAGACCCTCGATGAGATGGATGTATTCTGTGACTGGGGTGGTGGGAGTGTGCCGGAGACGGTGAGGCTGGCACAGGACAGAGCAGCGTTTAGGGTTCTTGCACATAGGGCTGCTGTGAGTTACAAGCAACTCGACGGCACACAACAACAACAATATTCTGTCTTCACTGTTTTCCACTTCTGCATTCCAGTCACCAATTATCATTAATGCACTGAATATCCCCTGGCTGGTCAAAGAGTAAGACAGATATGTCTTAGAGAGGGTGCAGCCAGACTGCTCTTTGGAGGCAAGAATGAAAAGGCTTTGCCTTACAAACTTTGGGCATGTTGGTAAGAGGAACTATTCCTTGGAGACGGCCATGATACTGGGAAGGTGGAGGGTCAACGAAGGAGGGACAGGCCCTTAGCCAGGTGGATTGATAGCAGTGACTGCCGCAATAGGCTTCTGTGTGTCAGGAAGTGTGAGGATGGTGCAGGACAGAATAGGGTTCAGATCTTTTGTTCAGAGGGTCAGTATGAGTCGTGCTTGATTCGATGGCACACAACAACAACAACACGAGGACTAACTGCAGACTCGCTGCTTCCTCTCCTGCAGTCAACAGTGATTTCCACTGGGACAGGACTAAGACTGGAGTATTTGTCTTAGAGAAGGAAATGTTGGTTTAACCTCACTGTCATTAGTGCTGGAGACCCTGGGAAAGTAAATGCGATCCCTAATGAAGACCTAGGTGGCACCATTGTTACACACGCGGCTACTAACTGAGTGGTCAGTGGTTTGCGCTCAACGAGCGGTTCCACAGCAGAAACGATGTGATCTGATTCTGTAAAGACTTTGGTCTGGGAAACCCTGTGGGGACATTCTACCGTGTCCAACAGGGTCACTGGAGCCAGCACTGCATTGACGGCGCAGTTACACAAAGGAGGAAGCATTTAAGGACTCTTTAGCTCATTTTCCATCTTTACTACTGAAACACAAAACGACATGACCTTCCCCCTCCTTCTAAATCAGGGCTGGGCACTGGGGCTCACCGGCCAAGTCTCGCCTGCTGCCAATTTCTCTAAGTAACATTTTATTGGAATCTAGCAGTGCCCATTTGTTCGTGCTGTGTCTATGGCTGCCCATGTGCTCCAGAGGAGAGTTGAGAAGTGAAGACTCACTGGCTCACAGAGCTGAAAATACTGCCAAGTGACCCACAAAAGAAAAGGTCCATTAAGAAAGAAAGACAGGGAAGGAGGGAGGGGAAGAGAAGAGAAGAGAAGAGAAGAGAAGAGAAGAGAAGAGAAGAAAAAAAAGAAAAAAGAAAAGGTTCATTGACTAGAGAATCCAGGGGTGCTCGAGGTGTCTTAGAAAAGGCCTGTGTTTCTCTAGATCTGGCCCTTCTGTCATCTGGGTCGGCCTGGCCATTGGTCCCAAAGGCCCTGGCTGGCTCAGGGACATGAAGGCCACCAGAGAGACCCTAATGGATGCAGTGAAGTAGAGGACATACAATGCTGACGAAAAACATGCTGAGGTCTGCGTGAAGGAGGAGAATGCTTTCCAGAAATGAACGCGTACAGATCCAGGGGAGAGGAAGGCATGGGGAACATGCTGTCACAGGGGATTAAGGGACAGGGTCTCATTTAAAGGTCACTGCAGTGAGTAGGAAGGTGCACTGCTGACCCTGCAGAAGGTCTCTGAGGCTGTAAACCTACGGGAGGAGACTGTCCATCATTCTCCTGTGGAGCCACTGGCGGGTTCATACCCTCAGAGAGTAGTGACCTTTCTGCTGGCCTCACATCTCTCTGTGCACCAGGCCACCAGAGCCCCCTTGGCGTGGAGCAGTGTGGGGAAAGCGTGCAACAAGTGACAATCTGTCATACGGATCCACATCCAGCTTTTGCAATGAAGACCTTCATCCAAAGACCTACATCTGGTCGACTAAACCATTAAAGAAGTTAACTGCTTGCCTTGGCCTATATCTTATCCCTTCTGTCCTGTATAATCTGGGAGTCAGCGGGCCCCCAACAGAAAGAGAGAAAAGAAAGATGAGGAGAAAAGATAAGGACGTAGTTAAAATCCGGGCTCTAGGACCGAGGCCCGGCTGGAACGAAGCCACATCTGAGAAGGCTGAACTTATCACACTGGCTCTATCCCAGCCCCCAGGCCTCTCACTGGCCTTCCCCAGTCTCCCAGTCTGAATTCCTCATATTTCACCAAGACTGCCCCAAATTATGATTGATGCAAGGATTGCAATAAAGTGATACCATAGATTTCACTCCTTTCCAAAAATTTAATGAAATCAGGCCAACTGGCACAAAGCCACGGAAAAGGAATCAAAGCCGGATACCCTGATCAATCCTTCAAAGAAGGCACACCGAGTTCAAAAGAAATAAGGCCACGCACAGTTACTGATGTTATCCTTAAGGATATTGACAGCCACTCCGACGCGTGTCACTGCTGACAGGGTGAAGTGTGAAGACAATGGCGAAGTTCTGCTTAACAGAGTCCTTGAACTCACGAGCTTCTCTGTATCGTAGCTGTCTTGGGTTATAATCAAATGAATTTTCAATTAAGGAAAAAAGTATGCAAGTCAGGGCGAGCTCAACAAACTTTTACTTAGTTAACTTTTGAAAAATCACTGGGCTCTATGCTCAGAATATTTCTCGATATGGCTGCTTGGAGCCTCCTGGGATTGTGGGGTGGAAACACAAAAGCTGGAAGGAGGATAGAAAAAGAGCGGAGGTCAGAGTGGAAGCCAGGAAGCATATGGATGTTGTAACTGAACCCACAGTTCAAGAAGAACCCGGCCCCTGGTGGCCACTCAGAGCCTTGGAGAAACGCCTTGAGATTTTCAAGATCTAGTAGCACTTTTAATCATGCCCATGCCTGGATTTTCAAGATCTAGTGGCATTTTTGACCATGCTCACTAATGAGAAGTGAAAAACAGTACTGGAAAATCCTGACGTGTCTCCATCCCCATCACTGATAAGATCCAGGCTCAGGTCAATCCTCATGGGCTGCCAGGTGGAGGTGTCCGCGCCCCCTCCAAGTCCCATCACGGCTTTTCCACCTGGTGTGTGGTCAGCGGGTGGGCCTGTGCTGCTACAGAGGAGCACTCACAGAAACTCCTGGTCATCTTCAGGTTTAATCCAAACCCAGAGCTCTTATCAGATCTGCATTTCCACTGGTAGTTTGGTTTGCTTACCCAGAACTCTCCTCTTGCTAACAGACAGTCAGAACTGTCCTATCTGTTTAGTCAGCACTGTCTTATCTGTTTAGCATTCCTCCCTCTCTCACGGAGCTATGCCTGAGGATAAACATGCGATGCAAATGCTGTTTTCCAGTCCTTCTGATGTTCCCTTAGAGCCTCACTGGAAATTACAAACGTGTAGTCAAGACTAACTGTGCCCTGCTGTTCATATGCCCCGGAGGGCAGCGGACATGCCATGCACGGGGCACATTCCTCTAGCTGCTGTCACACATCAGTGGGGAGGGGAGGGAGTTAATGGTGATGCCAACCTGTAAGGCTGCCATCATGCTCCAAGTCCTGGAGAAGCATCAAGCACATGGCACGCCCCAGTGGCTGGCTGAGAGATTGTACTCTGAGCACAAGGGGTTATGGGTGAGATGGATCGATTCTGTGATTGGGGTGGTGTGAATAAGTGCCAGAGACAGCGAGGTTGGCACAGGATAGAGCAGCATTTAGGGCTCTTGTATATAGGGTCGCTATGAGTTGCAAGTGACTCACAGCACGTAACAACAACATCCTATCTGGAGTCCCTGGGTCAATGATCACCTTTCCTGGGGGGAAGGTGTAATGATCTATGTCATAAAAACCAGCCAAATCTTGGGGAGTTCTGGTGGCCCAGTGGCAAGAAGCTGTACTGCAATCCCAGAGGTACACGGTTCAAATCCACCAAATGCTCTGCCGGAGAAGGAGGGAAAATTTCCCTCCTGTACCAGTCAGATCTGATTTGACGGTACACGCACAATAAAAAAAAAAAAAAAAAAAACACACCAAAAAAACAAAAACCTCACACACCAAAACAAAACAAAACAAAACAAAACACCACCAACCAACCAGACAAATCTTACAGAGCAAAGATCTCTTCTGATACATATGGAGTTGTTCTGAGCAGGAATCACCTGGAGGAAGAGCCTCCGTGAGATGGACTGACAGCGGGATTCTTACCACAATGGGCTTGCGCATGACCGAGGTGGTGAGGATGGCACAGGGCAGGCCAAGGTTCACAGAGTTGTCATGAGCCACAGTCAACGTGACAGCTAATACCAACAATATTACTGTTGTTGTGGACCGTGGAGTCGGAACCGACCCACAGCTGATCCTCCGGCAGGTTTTCAGAGGCAGTTAATCACACGGGAGGAGACTACCCATCCTTCTCCTGCAGAGGAGCTGGTGGATTCGAACCACATGCCTTCGGGGTTGCAGCGCAGCTTCTTGCCACTAGACCACCAGTGCTCAACAACAATTACTTCTACTATTACTAGTTAGTAAGCCATTTTCCATATAAAGATGGCCAAAAAAATGGGATTTTTTTAAAAAACAAATAATGTGTGACATTTACAACAGTGTGTGGTCGAATGAGTAAAATCTGGTTCTATAAATGAGTGAAATGCTGGATTTTTAACGTTTACAAACAGGGACCGCAAAGACCTCCCCCCCCCCCCATGCACGGCTGTAATGTGCTGACGATGAGAAGACGACGACGGGTAACAGCAGGCGTGCTGTGGAAATGAGATGAGACGAGCCCACGTTTAAGAGGGAGCAGGTTGGGGGGCTCCGCTTCGATGGGAGGAGGCACTCCAGCCCCCGACTGCTTCAAAGACCCAGCAAGAGACTGGGGAACGGCCCGCTTTTCCTCGGGTTCTTTCAAAGCCAAAATATTATTCAAAAAAGCCCCCAATGTTTTTTAATCTTTGCACAGAGTCCTCCTTTTGAAGTAGAAAAACTCTTCAAGTCCCACTGGGCAGAATCTATTCATCATAAAAATGCATATGAAAACAAAGAGAGTAACCATGCATCCCACTGTTGTTGTTGTATTGTATGGTGTTGAGTTGTAACTGACTCATAGCTGACCCTCCAGAGGGCTTTCTGAGACAGTAACTCACAGAGGAGGAGATGGCTCACGCTTCTTCTGTGGAGCAGATGGTGGATTTGAACCGTGTACCTTTGAGATTGTAGCGCAGCTATTTACCACGAGGCCACCGGAGCTCCTGTGTGCTTGTAAGTGACTTTGTACTATGTAGACCCCGACACCATCTAGATGGAATTCAGTAGTCAAATCTGAGTGGAGACATTGGCTTTATTCACGCTGCAGAGCAGGCTTGGTCTGGGCAGTGGCCATCTGGCTCGGAGACAAGAGAAGCATCAGAGAAGCCCTAAGGGAGAGTGACCCCCGGGTGGGCAGTGAACTAGCAGAGTGGCCATCTGGGGTTGGTCCTGACCCACACTGATGTCCTCATCTTGTACCTACAGAGGCTCAAGCGGCGCTTGTGTGCACCTCCCGTGGGTTCGCTGGTGACAGTCCCCACTGGCTGGAAGAGGGATTGACCAGGATGGAACATCTGACACAAATAAGCTCGCGTGAAGACTTCTGACATGATACACAGAGAGACGGGAAGGGGCTGTTTCCCTGGACAGCGAGGCTGAAGGACCTCTGGTGGCACAGCCCACAGGGAGCTGCATGGCTAATCTGAAAGTCGTACCCTCTGCTGGTTCAAATCCACCAGTGGCTCCATGGAGAAAAATGGGATGTCTCTTCCCATGAAACCCACAGCCTCAAAAATCCAAGTGAGGGTGAGCTATCAATTGATGACAACGAGTTAGTGCCCGATGCGGCACCATTCACGCAAACAAATAGTAAAAACAGCTCAAACGTTCATCAAAAGATGAACAGATCCACAAAACATGGTCCATGAAATGACTCTTCAGCCTGAAAGAGAAGTGGAGTCCTGGTACCCGCTGCCACATGGATGAACACTGAAAATACCAGGCTGAGTGAAGCTAGTCAGCCATGGAGGGCGATGTACAGTCACACCTCAAAGTATCCAGGCTAGGAGAGCGCACAGCGACCAGCATTGATGAGGGGTGACCGGGAGGGGTAGGGAGGGAGGAGGAGGAGAGGACTGTGTGCTTAGAGGACACGAGCTTTTGATAAAACTGATGACAGTGGAACAAATAAAGGTTTGAGTAACACAATGCACATCGTATCACCGAACTGCATCTGTGAAGTTTTGCTACATTATCTACTTAACGGCATAAAAGAATGGTTTTCAAATTTGAACTCAACAAATTGCTGTACAGTCGGTACAGACTTATAGCTGGTCCCTGAGTGGGTTTTCAGAGGTTGTAAATTGCATAGGAAGAGACTGCCAACGTTTAATACCTGGAAAAGCCATAAGCTCTGATCTGGTTTAATATTTTAAATAAGGTGTTTTTTGTTTGTTTGTTTTTATAGGGGAAACAATGGAAAATGTTCACACAATCTTCAATTAAATAATTAAAACAAAACAAAAACATCCAAACAGCAACCCCCCCCCTAACTATTTCCAACCAGTTAAAACAAATTTAGCACTTCAAGAGAATCTGTCAGAAATTTAAGAAATGCATATTAAGAAAACAATTTTTAGACTTCTGACAATGTGCATTTCTGTGGAAAAAGGCTCTAGAAGTAAAATGAATTTTCACTCCTCAAATGGATTATTTTTCCCCCTTCCAATTCTTATTTTTATTCTCTGCTCCCACCGGACTTTAAAATAGCATGCACTTAGGCAAGCAGTTTGCTTTGGTACTACTCTAAGAAGCAATCAATCTGTGAGTTCATCCAGGGGTGGCCGGGTCCCAGCACAAAGATCCACAACAAAGACACACCCCCAATCTTTCAACATTCTGTTACTGCTACATGCTCTGAGTCAACTACAACTCGCAGTGACTCTCTGACCAACAGCTCTGAACCCTGCCCTGTCCAGTGGCAGCCTCACAATCTTCCATGTGCTCGGATATATTGTTATAGTCACAGTGTCCATTTATCTCACTGACATCCTAACTGGTGTGTGCTGAAAAGGAATGCCCTAGAAATCTTCCAATCCCCTAAAGCGTCTCGAACATCACACCGACTGCCTGAAAAGAGCCAAAGCAAAAAACTCCTACAATCCAGATCTTTTGTGTTTCAAGGGGTATATTCTCCATTACTTCATTAACTTTCAATTTGAGGCAGGTAATATAGCAGTGGTGCTCAGGCCGTTCGTTCATAGGGTCGCTATGAGTCGTCTACGACTCGACGGCATCAAACAACAACAACAACAACAATATAGCAGGGCAGTGTGCGGTACCATCCCTCCACCCAGTCTTAACATGTGAGTGGTTAATCATTCCGTTTGCTTAACTGTCTAAATATCTTTGCATATGTTTACGGCAGTATCAGATGGAAGGCTTCACGGATTTGTCAATATTATTTTTGGCCCGCCTCGTGGAAGGGAAAGCATGCTGTGTTGTGAGGACCAAATTGTGAACAGAGAAACGAGTAAACTGCCCTTCCATCTGCATAAGACATGTTTGCGAGAGAGCAGAAGAGAACGGTGGGCTTTTACCCAGATTACTCATCTTAGAAAATATTCAGGTTTTTCTTCCCCTCTGCTCCACTGAGCACCACCAATTAATCATGTTTGAAAGCTGGGAGAACAAAGACGGAAAGAAGACAGATGAGCCAGTACATGAAGCCGAGACAGGGACGGGGTTTCAAATGAGAAGCATTTTGGTCTTTGTTTTTTAAGTGAATATTCTGACCTGCAACTTGTGTTAAGATTTACGTTCTCCCATTAAGCTTGACTTTGCACATATTTCATGGCATACCCCGAGTCAACTCGGAATAATGCACAATCTCCTGCTCTTATGGTGGGTGGGATAGAAAAGCATCTCACAAAAGCAGGAGTGTGCAAACCCAAACACTCGCCCCTGGAAAAGGCCAGCAGGACACTTCTGAGGCACAAACGTTAATTCCTGGGACAAAGTGACAGAGAATGGAACAGAGAGTCTACAGAACAAGTCAAACAGCTTCCTTGCATTGTATCCCCATGTAGGATGGGGAAACTACATTAAAAAAATTCTGGTAACATGTGATCTGGTGGAATGTTCAGAATGGAATTTCAGCCGTATTCACTTTCATTCAAGCCTCTGGAAATGGTCCTTTCGATCGTATTCATATAATAACCATATCAGTCATGGTCGAGATGTCAGGGGTTCAATTTGCTAACAAGTGAAAATAAACAATTGTCACAGTGCATTTGCTCCGTCAGGCCACAATGGGCCCGAGAGCAATGTCGCGCTGGGGCCCAGGTGTGCTGTGCCAGATGCAGGTGGTCTCAGGGTGCGTAGGACGTTGTCCGTGAGCACCCACGCCTCCGGATGTGGTCACATGAAGTTGGGTGGCAGGAGAGTATGGGTACACATACGTGTTGTCCTAGTCCTGCGGGGCCCCTGGTGGCCAATGGGGCCATTCGTGTCTCAGAGCTGTGTCTGTGGCTCTCACTTGCCCCTACCCTATGTGTCTCTGTGTTGCAAGGGACGCAAATGGCCTGGGGCAGCAGCCTTTTAACCACAAGGGGCTGGGATGGGCAGGAGCGTGGCTGCTGCACGCACCTTTGCCTCTCTGGCCCAGGTACATGTTGTTGTTGTTATGTGCCATCGAGTCGTTTGCGACTCATAGCGACCCTATGGACAACAGACCTAAACCCTGCTCTATCC
>NW_006399774.1:1537814-1554713 GCF_000299155.1 Elephantulus edwardii | reverse complement strand
CTTCAGTTCCTTGAGCTTAAGAAATGCTGAACATAAACCTGTGCATTTCCTGGGCTGGGGCTGGCTCCCTGGCGAGGGCTGTTTCTGGAACAGGAAAAAGAGATTTCTTCCTGCTCTGGCGAAGGTTGCTTATGGAGCTGAGAAGGACTTCTGCTTTTGAAATTCAGGGAGGTGGGTGAGAGTCTGGTAGGAGGGGAGCCAATGCTCAGCCTTAGTGGGCCCCAAGAAGATGGGACATTAAGAACAATGGACAGGAAAGAAACCCCCAAAACTCAACAAAGTAAAAGCTCAACTTGTCAATATGCTAAACAATAGTAGTATAACTAAAGGGAGTGATAGGCAAAAAAAAAAAAAAAATCTTTAAAACAGTAAGTGTGCAGCATTATTTGTATAAAAATACAGGATTCTGTCCAGGTTAGAGGCTACTCAAGAATGAAACTCAAAACTAGACAAAAAAATCCAGCAATCTTGTTTTTACAGTTTTCATGTTCCACTTCACCCACTCCCAAGGCTTAAGGAAACAATTAACTTCTTTTAAGTTTGACTCTTCATTTGCCATCATCAAGAGGTGGTGACGTTCTGCCTATCTCTGCCTGTCTTGCCCTCACAAGCCCTATTTATGTACCTCCTGGCCCTGGAACAGAAGGACCGTCAGAGCTGGTTAGACGTCTGTGTGTGTCTTCCTTCTACAACAGACAGAAACCATAAGCCAGTTGCCAACGTGTTGATGAAGTCATTCAACTGTGCTGTGTGGGGCTTCCAATGACTCTGGTTTGGAAGCACACAGCCAGGCTTTTTTTCTGAGGCCCTCGGGGTGGACTAGACACGCCAACCTAACTGTGCACATTACTTGGACCATTAGGGTTCCCTTCCATAATGACTCAAATTTCTCTCCATTCACTACCATCAAGTCGTCACTGACTCATACCTGACCCTCCAGCTGATGCTAGCCTTATTTTATTTTGTTAAGTACCATGGAATCAGAACCGAACCATAAGTGCCCCTCCACCGGGTTTTCAAAGGCAATAAATCACACAGGCAGAGACTGGTGGATTTGAACTGTATACCTTTGGGTTGGCAGTCCAACTATTTGCCACTCAGTCACCAGAGCTCCCCAGTGGATGCCTAGTGCCTCATAATTGAGTCTTGAGGTATCTAATGTCTCCTTTCTCTACTCTGGCTTCCAAATTGCTGCCTGAGTGATATTTCTAGAATGTCAATGTAACTACGGCATGACTTTGCTTCAAATCCACAGGCCCTGCGGAATCAAGTCCTAATCTCCTAACCTTGACCATCAAGGCCTCTGAAGACGTGACTTACCATTGCCATTGGATCCAGTGTCACTCATTGTTCACCACGAATTCCAGGCTCCGTGCCATAAACCAGCAATGGGATTATGGTGTTAAAGAATTCTAGCAATGTTCTTTCCACCCTGGTGCCTTGTATTTGTGGCCTCTGCCGAGCGTATCCTTCAGTCCTCCATCACCTGACTGTCTTGTCTTTTGTTAATGGGTTTAGGTAATCTCACCCCCCAGCGCTGTTAGGGGCTTGAACTGCTATCTGGTCTGTCTGTCTCTGTCTCTGTCTCTGTCTCTGTCTCTCTCTCATAGAAGAGGTCTGCAAGAGGGGTCTCTCAGGGGAAACGAAAAAAGAAAAAAAAACACAACAACAAAAGTTGTGCCAATGAACTGAACAGCACCTGGTAAATCTGGCAGAGGCCAGAAGGGGAGGTTACACTAAGAAATACCCTCCCCCTGCAGGAATCCAGGGGAATCAAGTCACAATCAATCCCACAAAGCTCCACGTGGGGCTGGGCTTTGACCATTCTCAGGGCCCTGAGAGCAGACAAGAGGCAGTGCCTAACCTGGGCTCACTGTTTGTCTGCTGACACCATGCCAAGAAGTTTGCCCCCACCTCTACCTTTTCGGGGGCACTTGCCACCTTTTCTTTCTTTTTCATGGCCCACTTTTCCCTTTCATCAGCTATGGCCTTTTTTCCCCCTTCTTCCCATTTATAAGTCTTTTTTCACTTGTTTTTGCTTAACTGCTGCTGTGTTTGTGTGTCTGTTTACTTATCTACAGTCCTCAGCCTACAGCCTCC
The DNA here is from genome assembly GCF_000299155.1 of Elephantulus edwardii. Taxonomy (NCBI): domain Eukaryota; kingdom Metazoa; phylum Chordata; class Mammalia; order Macroscelidea; family Macroscelididae; genus Elephantulus; species Elephantulus edwardii. The sequence continues at coordinate 1,552,613 of NW_006399774.1, read as the reverse complement.
CTGGAAAACACGAGTTTCCTCGTGAAGAGGTTTTGAGAACTCTGATTTCAACATGTTTCAAGCATCCCATCCTGTGCTCTGCCAGCCCTCTATGAATTCTGCTCCCATGGGCTTCGGGCCTCGTAGTTTCCCTCTGGTGCAGCTATGAGCACTTCAATGTCCTGAGTCCAACTGTGCCCTCAGCAGTCTGTGACCACCCCGAGAACCAAGACCAGGTTGTTGCTGCTGTTGTTTTAAAAATATGTGTTCTAAAAAACCAAAAAATAAATAAATAAATGTGTTCTGACCATGTAAGGGTAATTTCATGTTGTTGCTATGTGCCCTCAAGTTGCCTGTGAATTACAGTGACTCCATGTACTACAGCTCTGAAGCCTACCGTATTCTAAGCCAGTCTGACTTTGACACATCTACCCCCATTGCCCCAGTCACTGTATCAATCCATCTCATCTGGGGTCTTCCTCTCCTGCGCTGTCCCTCCACCCTTCCGAGTATGATATTGTTGTCCATGGACCAATTGCCCCTGGCCATGTGCCCAAAGTTTGTGAGATGGAGCTTCACAATCCTAGCCTCCAAGAGGAAATGTGGTTTCACCTCCTTCAAGACAGATCTATTTGTTTTCTTGGCAGTCCACGGTATGTTCAAGACTCTTCTCCAACACCACAAATCAAAGGCATTGATTCTTCTATCATCTTTCATTATCATCTAGCTCTCTGATGCAAGTAACTGCAAAGAACATAGCTTGGATTGGGCACACCTTAGTCTCTAGACTGACATCATTGCTTCTCAGTACTCAGTACCCTGACAGCTGATTTTCCCAGTGTAGCATGCTACTGTCCTGTTCAGCAACAATTCCTTATAGGCTCATTTCACGAGATTTGATTCCACTGACCGGTGGTATGTTGTCATTTTGGCTTTGTGGCCATTTCCTGTTGCTATCTTAAACAAATTTTGCTTATGAGGTCATCAAAGTTGGGTTGTGACCAAGTTTCTGCTGTAGGTGACACACTGAATATACTTGTAAAGGTTTGGTTTTTTCATTCCATTTGGCATATATGAAGAGTCAAAACGAACATGGATCACCATCCAGTGGGCATTGCTGACTTTGCTCCCGGCTTCATGAATAGTATAATCACCCATCCCCTCCCACCCCCACTCCGGTCACGGGGTGCTCGCTCTAACACTGCTCCACCCGGGGCTCCCACTAAGTCCAGGCAGGGTACCCCGCTGTGTACTTCCCAGTGTCTTTGTTTACCTGAGTCAAGACTAAAGTAGGAACTTGTAGTCATCCCTAAAGTCAGACTTTACCTTTCCCATCACCGGAAAAAAACCAATGTCTACTACCTAGAAGTTGTGAGGATGGCGTAAGATAGGGCAAAGTTCAGCTTTTGCTGATCACAGGGTCTCTGAGTTGTACCTGGTCAATGACACCCAACAACAATGGAGCAGGGGACCCCTGGTGGCGCAGTCTGTAGGGAGCTGCACTAGCAACCCAGGGGTGGTGCATCTACCAGCAGTTTGGAGGGAGAAAGACGGGCAATCTCCTCCCGCGTGATGGAAGCCTCTTGAAAACCTGCCAGCAGGTCAGTTACGAGCCGATTCTCAGACGATGGTAACGAGTTCAAGTATTTAGAAAGTGAATCCCCCTACCTTCCTTTCCCCAGTCCTGGTAACCATCGTGGCTTTCTGTGTCTATGACTATTCCTTTTTTTTTAAATTTTTTTTAGAATGAATTTTAATGAAAGTTTACAGAGGCTTTGGATTTCCATTCATTCACTGTTGCACTTTCCCCTGTTCGCCCCCTCCCCTCCAGTTCACTCTTCTCTTTGAAAAGTAAAAGAAAAATTCTTTCATTGTTATACAATCCCTCCCCCCCAGGTCCACTCCACTATGTAGCCTTCGTTCTGGACTCCTGTCCTGACAATAATATCTAATCATATATCCCTTTTAAACAGTTCTCGCCATCATCTGTTTCAATGCAGTATACATAATTTATCCCCTCTTTCTCAGTCTCCTCCCAACCCTGAAGTCAGTCCTGTTTTACAACAATGACCGTATGCAATATTTGCCCTTTTGTGACTGAGATACTTCACTCAGCATAATGTCCTCCAGGGTCACCCACTTTGTATAGTGTATGTCTACTCTTAACTCTGTAATAGTGGGACCCTATCCCATGTCCTTCTCTGACTGTCCCTTCACTCAGTACAATGTCGTCTTGAGGATCTCTGGTGGCACAGGGGATTAGAGCAGTAGGCTGCTAACTGAGAGTTGGCAGCTGGAACCCACCAGTTGTTCTGAGGAAGAAAGAGGAGGTCGTCCACTCTCGGACAGAGGCACAGCCTCGGAGACCCCGTCGGGAAGTTCCGCTCCTCTGAAGGGTCACTCTGAAGAGGACGCAATGCACAGGCAGTGGGACTGGACTGCTTTTTGGTTTTGCTTTTTTGCGTCATCCAGGTTCATCTACATTGCCGACTCTACTGCTTTGATAGTTGTGTAGTATTCCACTGTATTTATGGACCACAACTCGTCAATCTCCTCACACATGGAGGGACACTTAGGGGGGTTTTGCCTTTTTTACTATTGGAAATAATGTCACAATAAAAACCAAACAAACATAGGTGTATACATATCTATTCATGTCGGTGCTCTTCAATCTCTAGGACATATATTCAATTCAGGAGTGAGATTGCTGTATTGTAAGGTATTTCTATTTCTAGCTTTTTAAGGACGTGCCATACTGTTTTCCATAATGGTAATAATCATTCTGCAATTCCACCCACAATATAGAAAAGTTCTAATCTCTCCCTTTACCTTGAAAACATTTGTTGTTTTTCATTTTGATCATTTCAAGTTTTGTATCTCTTATGGCAAGCGATTTTCATGTTTGTTTTTTGTGTTTTTTTTTTTTTTGCCACTGAGCTCTTTAATGAAGTATCTGTTCATGTACTTTGCTTATTTTTTTACTTGCTTGCCCATCTTTTGTTGCTGGATTGTGGAGACTTTCTATATATTTTAGAGATCAGATCCTTATCAGACAAGTTCTTTGCCAAAGATTTCTTCCCCCATCTTACTTGATAGGCTCTCTTTTTAGTATTTTGGGGGAATAAACACTGACACTTAATTTTTACTACATCCCAGTTACTTAATTTAGCTTTTGTCGTTCATGCATTTTTTTCTTGTGCTATGCTAAAAATTAGGTTCCCACGCCTTTGCTGTTTTTTGTTGACTTTTTCCCTCTCATGGCCCATTATTATACAGTCCTTCTCAGTAAATGTAACAAATGAGTGAATCGGAAGCCAGGAATGTGTGTGTTCGAGCAGTGGTGCATTCATTAAGTCCAAGAGGTCCAGTGAGTCACCCCTGCTGGCCTGAGGGACCACGGGTCTACACTCAAAAACGCAAACTCACTGTCGCAGTCAGACCTGACTCACAGCAGACTCTCCTGTGAACTCCCAAGGATGTGGCTCACATGGAGCGCCAAGGAATTGTTCTGCCAAGCCATAGGCAGATGGTTCGAATCCACTAGCTGCTCTGTGGGAGAAGGAGGAAAATCTCCTCCTGTGCAACTTACTGGCTCTGAAAACCTGCTGGGGTGTCAGCTGCGGGTTGGTTCTGACTCGACGGCACACAACAACTGCAACAATTTGCACAGAAAGACTGTCCATCTTTCTCCCATGGAGCAGCTGGTGGGTTTGAACCCCTAGAGACAGTTAGCCTTTGGATTAGCAGGGCGACACCTCTCGGACCAGGCCATCGGGTGTCTAAAGGAAGATGCCATTCTCAGTGAGAACATTCTCACCCAGAAGCTGTTGAAGCCAATGAAAAATAGTCTCATTCTGCAATGCTCCCTCTGCTGCCATACGGCTGTGCACCTTCTGGTGTCCCCCCCCGCCTCGATGCAATGTGATCCTGTATTCATGAATACTGACTGAGCTGTTTGGGGGAGACAGTTCTGAACCGCTCCCCCAGTTCAGCGCTGCTCACTGCAGGCATGTCACCTTGCCAACCATGGCCTTTACTTAAATCCTATGTCCCTGCCCAGCGCACATCGCCCCCTCCCCACGTCACATGAAGGATTCGATCTGGAACTCAGCCAATGCCAGAATCCATGGAAAACATCGACTTCCTCGTAAATATATAACGGATGACTCCCCGGAGTGTTATCTGACACGCAAGGAAAGGCCCGTCCTCGCCATCTCCTCTCAGGTCCCTAACTGCTCAACATGCAGACAGCAGAGCCAGCTCCGAGCTCCCGGGCTGAAATGCCACATCACACACGCTGCAGACACGGGGTCACATACCCCGGGACCCAGCTCCAGGACTGCCAAACTCCAATCAGGTCTGACGGCAAGAAAGCTCACTATCTCTACAAGTTCACAGGATGGAAATTATGAACCGAATGGTGGGAGCAGAGCCTCAGTACGTGAGGTGCACGGCTGGTGGGCTTTCGGACATTTTAACAGTTCTGTTGACCTTTCTCATCAGATGGAGTGGCGTTTTCAATGTTTATATGTGGATTGTGTAGAAACATAAAAAGGCTCGGTTTAAAACTGCAGTTATGTACACTGCATTGAAACAGATGGGGGAGAGAACTGCTTAAAAGGGATAGGTGATTAGGTATTATTGTCATGACAGGAGTCCAGAGCGAAGGCTGCACAGTGGAGTGGACTTGGCAGGGAGGTTGTGTTAATAATGAAAGAATTTTTCTTTTACTTTTCAAAGAGAAGAGTGAACTTGGGGGGAGGGGTGGGAAGCGAGAAAAGTGCAACAGTAAATGAATGGAAATCCAAAGCCTCTGTAAACTTTCATTAATAACAACAACAACAACAACAACAACAAAAACACACCCTGCAGTTGCCTCTGACTGAGATGTCAGCTCACCAAAGAGGCGAAGGGGCCATTCCCATGGCCGGGGCAGGGCTTTGAGTCCCATGTACTGAAGCCCTGAGTTCCATTACTGGGTGCTCCCCCCTGAACTCCAAACCCTCTTTAGTAAGATGGGCCCTCACTTCTCTAAAAAGAAAGCTCTTTTAGAAGCTTTGAGAACCTCACAATATTGATGTGGTGTCTAAAAGGAAGAAAATCAGTAAAAACAACCCTCTGTCCTCACTTCCCTTCAGAGAAGATGCACACACGATTGGCCTGACCAGGGGCACCCAGGCTGGGGCTGGGGTTGCACCCAAGCCACCCCTTTCCCTTTCACTGGGGCGAATGACACACCTCCCCAGAGGTGATCACTTTCATGCTGCAGCTTCATCCTGGGGGCTAAAGGGCTAACCATTATCTATCATACGAAAGAATTTGCAGATGGTTAACAGATTAATGACGCTGGCTGGCTGTTGGCCTGCAGGTCACCCTACAGCCAGCAATGTGAAACACCCACTTCGGAACAGCACACTGAGAAGCTCTCTGTGAGACCTAAAACGCAGCCCCCACCCGGACAAAGGCCAAGCGGGATGTGACAGGCCTTGACAAGCAGAGTCCTCACCTCCTTCCCTACAAACCCCAACTCAAGCCCTGGCCTCCCGAGGGGCTGCTGCGCGGAAACACTCTCTCATTTCTTCCTTGGGAAGCTATTTATGCTTCATAAACACACCGATGCCGTGAGCTGGCTTACGCGCTCACTGGGTATGGAAGTAATGCAAGAAAAGGGGCCGGGACGGAACTCTCAATAAAGAAGCCAGGGTTTGTCCTAGAATGGAAAGAAAAATGAGGATTCTGTCCATGGTTTTCCTCAAAAGATGTTCTCCCAGGGGTGCTTCAGATGAGAAAGACAGTGAAGAAATACTGTCTTGTATGTGGTCTATGCTACACATTTTACTGTTAGCATTGTCAGAATTTTGGTTAGTTCTAGAGGTTCTTGGTAGTCAAAGTAAAAAGGGAAGACAGTCAACCTCAGGACGTGCTGTTCATAAGGAAAATGTGTTTGTATTCCTCATAGGAAAAAGCAAAGAAAAAGACATAAACATGAACAAGCCAACCAACAAAACAGCTGCAGATTTTTTTGGCACTTGTTGCTGTGTGTTGTTGAGTTAGAATCAATACACAGCTGACCAGGTTTTCAGAAGCAGTAAATTGTATAAGAGGAGACTGCTCACCTTTCACCCACAGAGATTCAAACCGAGTGTCTCTGGGATTGCAGTGCAGCTTCTTACCACTAGGTCACCAGGGCTCTGCTGTCACATTTTAAAATGGCCTTCAGTAAGTGCTGGATACCTACTGTGTGCTGAGCCAGGACTGACCCTTGGGACTGGGTCGGGGTTGTTCCCTGCCCTTCGAGGACTTTGCTTATTGGGAAGCAGGCCTTCTAACTCGGAGCCGTAAGACCCATGACAGAAGCCCCGGGTGCAGAAGGCACACACAGGAGCCCCTGATGTCTCTCCGGGAGCTTCTGAGAGGAAACACCGGGTAAGAGGGCAGGTGTTACCTTAGAGAATTACTTCTGCCTCAAGGACAAGGATAGGATGCCAAATAAAACGTTACTGAAAGTAACTTCATGTGTTTGAAGAGGATGGCTCTCTGTCTGAAGTTCACTCGGTCACAAAACCCAGAATGGGGCAGACTGTAAGATCTTGCTATATGTCTTCAGGCATGCCAGTTCCCAAGCAAACCTTTGAGAAAACGTTGGGAAGCAGACTCTTCACGATTATATTCTGTGCAATCGCATGGAACGGGTTTATTCCTGCATCCCTGTGCAGTGTTCCTACACAACTCAGATCAAACGCTTGGCTGGCGTGCTGACGGTACAGTCATGTGGTGCCGGGAACGTCCATTCTGGCAAAGTCTGGCCGCTTATACGCCCACAGTCTCATAAGGTGGTGACACAGGGTTGACCTTCACAGAAGGTACTGTCTGTGGCTGGCAAGCGATCCATCCCTGTACTACTGTGAGAGCGAGGAATTAAATCAAGCCCTTTACCTAAGGAGCTATCAACCTTCCCCAAAGACACAGAGAAGCCAAGTCTTTCTTAGCAAACAGGCCTGGACTTGCTTCAAGCACATGAATTACCAGATGACAGAAACTCCAAAATTCACACCATAAAATGCAGCTGATGTTACTTATGCTGGCTTTGAAGAATTCCTGGTCGACCAGAGAAGCCATAGGAAAACCTTAACAAAACACAATTAAAATTCTTCCTTTTGAGCAACACAGCTTCTAGACGACAAACAGAAGAAATCAGTCAATGTATCCTAACGTACCAAAATTTATCCTGAGTGATTTGAAGGCTAGACGGAACAAGTGACTATCAAACTGCCAACATAATGTCATCCATAAATTGAATGTCACTATTTCTAATTAGGGAGCTGTGGTGGCCTCCAGGTTAAGAGCTGTGCTGCCAATCTAAAGGCGCATGGTTCAAATCCTAGTGGCTCCCTGAAAGGTGGACACTCTCTTAGGTGTAATTCACAGCCTCTGAAAATCTGCTGGAGGGTCAGCTAGGAGTCAGCTCTGACTCGACATTGCACAACATTTCTCACTATATGGTTAGCAGAATCCAGGGCCAACTGGAATCACGCACAGGATGTGGAAACAGACTAAGGCGGCATCATTATTCCAGGGATTCTGTGCAGGGGTCGAATCCTGGTTCAGTCACTTATCAGCCGAAGGATCAGGACAAGTTACGAACCAAAGTGTGTTCTGCTTTCTCTGTGGGTAAAGAGAGCTTGAGATTACCCGCTTAAAGGAATTCTATGAATATTCCATCAGTTAACTGACAAAGCCTTCAGAACACTGCCTGCACTTGAGCAAGTGCTCAATAAATATTTGCTCTTACTATGGTTGTAATTTCTGTAAACATTGTACTTCACTTCCTGGCCAACACACCTCAAGTAAAGCCTCATCTGTCCATCAAAGAGGTCTCTCTGTGTTACGATGATTCTGAACAGGTTTCAGTGGAGCTTACAGACTAGAGAGATTAGGAAGAACTGCCTGGTAATCTACTGAAAATGAAAACGCTAGGAATCACAACAGTGTGATGGGCAACTGGTCATATGGACAGCGCCAGGACCAGGCAGCATTCTGTTCCACTGCACATGGGTCTGTAATGAGTTAGGTTTGTTTACTGGAAGGCAGCTAACATCATGTTTTGTTTTACCCCAAACAAATCAGTCACATCTCATGAAAGAAACAGTCTTTACAAATATCATCTCAAAAGGTGACACAAGCGATTGCTGCCTGTATTTCCATCCAATCATTCTATCCTGACACGGTCCAGATCTTCCTATCTGTAACATTCCTCTCTGAGAACTTTTTTCAGATTACATCTTACTTTACAGAAGAAACAAAAAATTTCAGTTCGAATCCACCAGATGATCTGCTGGAGCAGGAGGGACAATTTTCTCCTGTACCAGTCAGATCCAATTTGACAGTATACACACACACACACACACACACACACACTCTAACAAAATTAAAAAAAAAAAAATTTAAACTGAATATTTTGGGGCTGGAAAGATGCCAACTGATGTGCTAAATAAAAGACACAAATCCAAACAGACTACAATGGAAGGTGTGTGACATTTCACTTGATTACTGGGGACAAAGAGAGTTCTGGGAGTTTGGTGGTGAAGAGTTGCACTGTTTGACCCAAAGGTATGTAACTGCAATCTGTCAGCTCTTCAGCAGGACAAAGATGGGCAATCCCTCGTGTAAGATTTACTGCCTGTGAAAACCCGCTAGAGGGTCAGCACTGAGTCAGTTTTGACCTGACGGTGCTTCTGGTTTTAAACAAGTGGTGTGGCGTGAACAGGGTGAATGTGTAACATCAGGGAGAACGTGGGCACCCTACATGCCCTTCGGATGAACAGGAATGCTCCACCACCGTCCTCAGCTTCCGTCTGTGATCACAAAGAAACACTAGGAAAGGATTTATGTGCGTTTTGAAGGCTCCAGCTTCTCTCTCCATTAGGGCTCGCAAGTTCTATGTACTATTAACTCACTGCTGCCCGAATAAAAGAGTTCTTTCTGAAGCCCTAATTCCTAACTTCATTTTATGACTCTTCATGAAACTGTCAGTTCTTTTTCCAACGAGGCGGTTGTATCCATCATCCCCCCCACCCCCATGTCTAAAACGCGTCCTACACCAAAAGAAAGAGAGAAGGTTCCAATTTATGCCTGAAATGAGAACTAGCAGCGCTTCAAAGCAGCCGAACGACTGGATTCTTGGATGCCTGTAGTGAGATGGTCTAGCGTCGCTCTTGGCTCCCTTTGTCAAAGCGTTCCCCTCTCCAAAGAGGAGCACATTCCACTCTTTATGACAAACGTAACAGAATCAAAATAACAACCTCCAGCTGTCAAAACCGCTTTCAGGAAAAAAAATAAATAAAAGCAGTTATAGTGATTATAAATCATACAGAACTTACAGCTACCTGTGCAAAGATTGTCTCCCACGTACAGGGAATTGTAATGAAATTAAGTGTTGTGGAATGGCATCCAAGATTACAAACCAGCCATTCGCTAAAACCACCGCGTGTGAGCTCGGGAGGAAATGCCAGCAACGTGGAGACGGGCGCGCTGCCGACCTTTTGCAGACCAGCTGGTGAGAGAGAAGTGATGCAAATGTAAGTGTTTCTGGGCTGGAATGAGAGACGCTCTCGCCATGAGTCACAGCTGGGTTTACTCTCCTTCTGGGTGATAAGGTACAAAGAGGATCCGTCACACTGATGTGACTGTGGAGCTTTGAGGAGAGCTGACTCACTGCCACCTGAAAGTGGTGCCAACCACAGCGTCAAGGGTGAAGAGAAGGGAGACTCAGGTTCCTGTTCCTGACAGTCCTAGATGATGGTGGTCTAGGAGCATCTGAGATGAAAAGAGGGGGTTCTAATGCAAAGATGGGCAATCGCATCCCCTGCATTTAACTGCTTCTGAAAACCCACCAGAGGGTCAGCCAGGGGTGGGTTCCAATGTGATGGCAGAAAACACCAGCGGAAGATTAGATGCAAACCTATCATTTGAGAGGCTGGACATTATGAAAAAGAATGTGGCATCAAGATCAGAGGAAGACTCATCAACAATCTACGTTACGCAGATGACACAACCTTACTTGCCAAAAAAGGAGGAGGACTTGAAGAGTTTGCTGCAGAAGATCAAGGACTGTAGCCTACTATATGGATTGCATCTTAACATTAAGAAAACAAAGATCCTCACCGAAAAGCCAAGTGGAAGCATCATGATGATGGAGAAAACTGAAGCTGTTAACAATTTCATCTTGCTCAGCTCCACAATCCACACTCTTGACACCAGCAGTCAGGAGATCAACATCCAAGCTGCTTTGGGAAAGTCTGCTGTCAGACATCTCTCGAGGGTGCTGAAGAGCAACAACGTCAGTCTAGAGACTAAGGTGCTCCTTCCAGGCCATGGTCTTCTCAATTGTCTTCTATGCATCTGAGAGGTGGACAATGACTAGGGAATCATAGAAGAAGAACCAATGCCTTTGAGCTGTGGTGCTGGAGAAGAGTCTTGAACATACCATGGACTGCCAAGAGAACAAACAGGTCTGCCCTGAGAGAGTGAAGACAGGTTCTCTTTGGAGGAAAGGATTTTAAAGCTTCATCTCACATATTTTGGGCATGTTGGCAAGAGAGACCAGTCCTTGGAAAAGGATATCATACTTGGAAGGTAGAGGGTCAGCGCAGGAGAGGAAGACCCTGGATGAGACGGACTGACACAGTGACTGTGGCAATGAGGTCAGGTTGGCTCAGGATACGGCAAGGTTCAGAGCCACTGTTCACTGGGCTGCCATAAGTCACAGAATGGACTCGACAGTGGGCTAGGCTTCGTTTGAGGAAGTCTGTTTTTATAAGAGAAACACAGACAAGTTCTGGAACTCGGAAGGACAACACAGACGAATCTCGCTTTTGGAAGGGAAAAAGAAGCATGACAAGTTCCCATACTTTGGCACAAACCACCTGTGGTGCATACTTAATGCAGATAATCCACGAAATCCTTAAAGGGTGTTTGTAATGAGCCTGTGAATTTTGACTCGGAATCTTAGGGAATTTCTAAAATGCCTTCATTTGATTGATTGATTGTTTATCCCCACAGAGTTTATGTCCCTAACACCTACCTCTAAGTTTGCTCATCTATAGGAATCAGTTTGAAATGCTCTGAGTTTTCAAGATGGGAAGCCAGTTCTCTGGGAAGCACTTTCTCATGGGTATTTCCCAAGGACACACAATTCAATAGTTCCTTCTCTTGACATCTGATCTGCTATCTACCGGAAGAGAATGTAATGAACGGACACAGAGTGAAGCTTATAAAAGTCTGACTTTCAGATATTACTAATTGCTATGTCCTCTGAAATGATAGTAATAATTTTAAACTGTTACTTCTTTTTTCTAAGCCCAGCTTCTCTTTTTTATACCTCCCTGCTCACTAAACCTTCAAGTAACTCAGGGTAATCTGGGTATTTAATTTGATAGGCTAGTGTTCTGGTTTGTAATAATTTTATTTCTCGCACATCCATTGGTTTCCATGGAGACCAGTAAATTTTTATGAGAACCTTTCAAAAGTTTTGAACTGGTTAAGTATCTTGATTTTCAATCTTATGCTGGGAATGGAAACTAAAAACGGGGAAAAGAATAAGCACATAGTAGAGAAGAGAGGAACAGACCAACATTTTACCCATTTCTTGCTATTTCAAAGTGGGAGCTCTAGTAGCTTAGTGGTAAAGAGTTGTGCTGCCAACCCAAAGGCATATGGTTCGAACCCACCAGAAGCTCTATGGGAGAAAAATGGGCAATCATTTCCCAGGCAATTATCTGCCTTTGAAAGCTTGCTGGAGGGTCAGCTATGAGTCGGTTCTGACTCGACAATACATAAGCACAGCAACAGAGAAAACAAGAGCTCAATATGCTGATTATAGGCAGAAAATGAACATATTTCACAAGCTCTCTTTTTTCTAGATATGCAGACAGTAAGAAATTCAAAGGGAAAAAAAAAGGTGGCTTTGATAGCAGCAGGTTAAAAATTTAACTTAAAAGTAAATCTGAAAAAAAAAAAAAATCAACCCAAAACCAAAACCCCTAAACCATCAAAAACCTGTCTGGCAGTGTTCCTACCCAGCATGCTCCCCTGGCTGGGGCGGATTTCACTTAGAATCCTGTTCTATCTATGCGAAAGCAGGCTGGCATCAAAGCAGGGGTGGCAAGAGCTCTGAACAGAAGAGCAGGAGCTGGGTAGCCTCAGATGACAGAGAGGCAAAGACTATTTGCATGCGTCACAAGGGGCTCCTTTTTTGGGTCAACTCAGTAAACAGTTTGTGGAAGTTGAGAATGCCGCTGGTCATCTTCCTGCCCAGAAATGCAGAGATAAGAGCATCGTCCTCTCGACAGTATGGAAGAAGACATGGTCACAGCTGCCAGGCAGCGTGCTGTAGTGATGACATCACTGATAAGAGGTGGATGGCTGGGACAGGCAAAGGTTTGGGAGAAAGCAGGAAATTCTGATGTCAAGATAAGGAAGACTGCTTGTCATGCAGCCAGTTCTGGCAGTGACCCCACGCGAGTAAGAGTAGAACTGGTGACTCACTGGACTTCTTCTTTTTCCTCTAAACTTGTGGAGGTTTTTTTTTAGATTTGGGTAAAAGTTTACAAAGCATATTGACACTCCACTCAACCATTCAAAACATGACATGAATCCTAACAGCCAGAGTGTAATCCATTTTATCATTTTCTTCCCGGAATTCTCATTTCCACTGTCTCTCCATTCTACCCCTTGCTGCCTACAGAGACAATGGCTCATTTTTCAGAAGATCACCAGGCCTTTCTTCTGTGGTACCTCTGGGTAAACACAAATATCCAGCCTTTTGATTGGCAATATGTGGCGTTTGTACCCCCCAGGGACTCCAGAGACCAGGGAGAGCAGTAGGAACAGATCCACCTGTGTGGGAAGGGGTGACGAAGGTGCCAAGAACAGACACAGGCTATGTGCCAAACCACGTTTAGTTCAAGCCAAAGAGCTTTCAGGTGTGAGGCTAAATCGGGGTCTAATTGCCCAGAAGGTACTTGCTTGCGTGAAACAAGCTAAAGTTCTCTGTGGATGTGTGGGGTAGTGGTGGAAAAGTGGAGAGAGAGAGGAAAAGAAGGGAAGGTGGTGGAGAATCTCATAGGAAATACACCAAAAAAGGTTACTAGCTTGATTGCAAATCAGAAGGTTAGGGGTTTGAAGCCACCCAGCGGCTCTACAGAAGACCAGATGATCCACTCCCATCAAGATATAAGCCAATTAAAGCCCATGGGCTTTGGGAACACTCTGTGAGTTGGGATCTACTGGGCAGTGTCCAACAACACCACGCCCGCTGGAGAACGCGGGACAGACGTGCGGGGACCAGCAGTGTTCTGCCAATCACACACTGAGGGGAAATCTCAACTCTTCATGCATCACATCTTCAGTGCCTGCCGGGGTGAGGGTATGCAATCTCAGCCTCTATAATTGGCCAAAAGTCCTGGGATAATGGGAAGGAAAGTGCATGTGACTTGAACCTGTCATTGTAGGTGCCGTCAAGCCTTATCCATTCCATACACAGGACAGGACCCTGCCTGATTCTGTGCCACCCTCCCAACTATTGCTAAGTTTTAGCCCACCGCTATTACCACCGTCTCCTTTTGGCGGACGTTCACGTTATCAAGCGTGACGTTCTTCTCCAGGGACTGGCTCCCTACTGATCACATGGTCAAATCATACCACCCTCGCCTCTAAGGTACATGCAGGCCGCACTACTTTCAAGACAGTGTAACCGTTTTTCTAGCAGTCCAAGGTGTAGTGTTTTCCACTAGGATTACCGAGCTGTTGTATTTAACATCTAGCTTTCATAGTCATAGGTTGTTGTGTGCTGTCAAGTCAGAAGTGAACCATAGCTGACCCTCCAGCAGATTTTCAGAGGCGGTAAATCGCACAGGAGGAGACTGCCCATCCTTCTCCTGTGGAGCCGCTAATGGCTTTGACCTGTGTGCTTTTGGAACTGCAGCACAGCTTCTTTCCCCGTGACACCTCAGTTAGGTATACTTTAGCCCAAAAAGTGGCATCTTTGTTTTTTAATGCTTTTAAATAAAGAAGTCTTTTAGAGATGATTTACCTGATGCAATATACCTTTTAATTACCTGATTGCTGCGACCATGGGCATTGACTGTGGATCCAAATAAAACGAAATCCTTGGCAACATGAATCTTCTCTGCATTTATCAGGACGTTGTTTTAACTGGACGTTGTCCAGCTGTGAGGATTGTCCCCTTATTTGGATGTTGGGATGTGGCACACTCTGTAGGGGAGCTGCATTGCTGACCCAAAGGTGGAACCTCTCTGGCTGTTCGAATCCACCCGTCACTTGGTGGGAGAAAACCAGAGAGATTTACAGCCCTGGACACTGACTGGAGGGTCAGCTAAGAGTCGGTTCCAACTCAACAGCAATGAGTGTTTCAGCTGAGGTGTCATCCACACGGAAGGCTGTAATTTTGATCTTCAACAATAAATAAATTCTGTTTTCAGCAAGCAAAGCTGTGTCACTGCATATCACATGTGCAAGTTATGAATCATCTAATCCTGATCGGTCATTCTTCTTCATACAGTCAAGTCTCTCAGATTATTTGTCCAGTACACACACTGAATTAGTAAACGGATGCACTCTTGATACACACATTTCCTTATTTTAAACCCTGCATGGTCTGCTCAAACAAGGACCTCTTGGTCTTTGAATTAGATCCCCTAGAGTCCAAATGACCATTTGCACTCTTCCTGGATGATACCTTTGACATCCTCCCACAACTCATCTGGTCTTCGCTCATTAGTGTTCAAGGCCTCAAACCTG
>NW_006399774.1:1501320-1535232 GCF_000299155.1 Elephantulus edwardii | reverse complement strand
CAGGAGGGGAAGACCCTCTATGAAATGAATTGATTTGGTGACTGGGGTAATCGGGATGGGTGTGTCACAGGCGGTGCGGTTGGCGCAGGACAGAGCAGGGTTTAGGGCTGTTGTGCATAGGGTCGCTATGAGTCGAAAACGACTCGACGGCACATAATAACAAACAATAGAGTCCAAATGCTGTTTCTGGATTCCCACTAGTCTGTTATCTATAGTGTTATGTATGCTTTACAGTCGAATGCCTTTGCACAGACAATAAAATAACAAGTAAATGATTTTCTGGAATTCTTTGCTTTTACCCAAATGTCATCTTAGAGCAGTAAGGGTATCTCTGCTTCCATGTGCTCTTCTGAATCTGGCTTGAATACCCGGTAGTTGCCTGGTGATACACTACTGGGGACATCTGCAAATTACTTTCACTTGTGTGTGATATTAGTGATAGTGTTTGATAATGTCCATATTCCGTCGGATCACCTTTCTTTAAAATAAGCATGTTATGTGGATCTCTTCCAGCCAACTATCTAGGTAGGTGTCTTCTGAGTTTCTTGGGTGAGCGAGCATTTGCAGTGTTTCATCTGTGTGTTGAATTTTTACAACTGATAACCCATCAGTTCCTGGAGTCTTGCTTTTTGCCAATGTCTTCAGTGCAGTGTGGACTGCTTCCTTCAATACTTTTTGGTTCTTGATCATCTATTATTTCCTGAAATGGCTGAATACGTACCAATTCTTTAAGGTACAGTGATGGTGTATCTTCCTGAGATGTTTCTTGTGTGGTTCAATAGTTTTGTTCATTTGTTCTTTTCTTTCAGCTTGAGAAATAAAGTGTGTTCTTCCCTTTGGGCTTTCTCACTCCAGGTCTCTGCACATTAAAGTGATTCATTGCAATACTTCACTTTGTCACCCTTTTCCCGAGTCATCCTTTGCAATCTTCTGTTTACCTCGTTCACATCAATTCTTCCAACAAGGTCTGAAATTTGTTCACCTTCATGCCTAAACAAATGAAGCAAGTTTACAGCCACAAATCTCGAGTAGGGCTGGTACACAGAGGAGAAAAAAAGATCCCCATTGCGTTTGGAAATAACCTCACTGCTGACCTGAATCAGATATGCAGGAAGCTAAACATTCAGTGCATACTTTTACAGCACAGAGAGCAGAACAGAAAACAAAGTGAGCTTAGCTGGAACGTGAGAACGGACATAGGGGCAATGACTCCATTGGGTGGGGCCCCAGCTTTCTGAATCCCCTCTGGCCCCTCACTCGCGTCCAGTAACTCTCCACCCAGCATTGGTTGTGAATGACATCACTGACTTCCCCAACACGCTCCAGAGGTTTCCTGCTTTCCAGGGGCGGCCAAGCAATGATGTCAGTGGTACATCTGGGTTGGTGATGTACTGAGCCAGGGTCACAGAGGGGAGATGAAAGCCACGGCTAAGCCAACTGCCCTGATGGCCAACTGTGACTCACAGCGACCCCATGTGTGTCGGAGAAGAACTGCACAAATTAGGGTTTTCTGTGGCTGGTATTTTTGGAAGCAGACAGCCACGGTTTCCTTTGAGGCCCCTCTTGGTGGACCTGAACCTCCAATCTTTTGGTTAATAGCTGAACATGGTAACCATCGGCATTAACTGATGTAACAAAGCTACTGGTTTTACTGCTGGTCTTTGATGCCTTTTCCCTTGAGAGACTTCTAAACGGTGATGGGTCTGATCAAATCACAGCAGGAGAAAAGCCGCACTCACCATAAGAACAAGATGGTTAGAGTCAGCACTGATGTAGGAAACTCTTAATGAGATGGGCTGACACAGGACCCTCAACAATGGGCTCCAGCATATCAACGACAGGCTGTGCTTCTGTTGTAATAAGGTAATGATTTCAAAGTACAAGCTCAAGGGAGCTTGGTGGTAAGGAGTTAAAGTGCTAACTCGAAGGCAGGCAGTTCAAATCTACCAGTTGCTCTGTGGGAGAAAGATGGGAAGTCTCCTCCTGTGTGATTTACTGCTTCAGAAAACCCGCTGGAATGTCAGCTTTGGGTCAGTTCCAACTCGACAGTACACTTACATCACCACCACCACCACCGCCACCATCACCACTGCCACCACCACCATAAATCACTGTAACTACATCTACAAGCACAAGATTGCTCCGCTTATCACAAATGCTTTGTGTCACAGAAGAGGGCAGGCAGGAAATGGACAGGGTAACCACACCACTGGTCTACGCACATCAGCTCTGACCTGATTCCTGAAGTTCTATCATACAAGTCTGTAATCTCATTGTTTTGGGAGTGTCTGTCTCCACTCAGCAGCTATCCTGTCCCCAAGGAATGTCCACCACACAAATGTGGCAGGTTATCTTCCTTCCCTCTGTGAGAACTGTTCAACCCAATATTCTAGCCCAGATTCTGATCATACAAGGACCCGTCTACACTGTAGAAAAAACTTCACTGTGATGGGCCTAGCCAAATCAGAGCAGCAGAAACATCGCATAACTTGATGCCCCATGTTTGTCCAGAAAGATTTCTTTCATGTTCTAAGTTCCTCAACAACCATTTATGACCTCAATTTGGCATCAAAGGAAACAGTCCACTATCACGCACTAAAAGATGTCTTCAAACGCCACATACTAAAATGTGTCCTCAGAAGTACTTCTCTGTGAGGGGGAATGGGGTGAGGATTACCCCTTGGCTGACCGCTCCTTTGTGCCAAGTGTTTTGAAAACGAATCATTGTTTGAGAAAGCTCTGTGAGAAGAAAGGGGTCACTCCTCTCCCCAAAGGCCGATGCACAAAGACAAAGATCCTACTTTCTGGGCACAGTTTAAAGATGAAAGAGAACAAGACAAACCATAATCAGGGGGTGACTTTTACAGAAACATTCCAGATCTTTCACTCTTAGTCTTCAGTGGCCTACTTTTCAGGTGTTCAGATACCAGCAAGGGGGCAAGCACAGCCTGGACCCATGTGCCATCTAAGGATTGGCCAACTCACCTGTAACATCTGACTCCATTCCAACCTTGCATGTCAACTGCTCAGTTTACTGTATTTTCATATTAATCGAGGTAATAAGTTAATGTAATAAGTTAAACTATAGAGAAAGTGGAAAACAATTACAAAAGAAAGCCAAGCCCAAGTGCTCAAAGCTAAGGCTTTAGTGTTCATTTTCTAAAGAAGATGTCATTTACTTCCCCAATAAAAGATTTTCTCATATTTTGCTTTCATATTATATTTTCATTTTGTGAAATTCATGCCAAGTGATTAAACAGTTCATATAAACTAGAGAACCTTCAAGACTGTATCAAAACAACGGGACCTCAAGAAAAAGACCACCCAGGATGAAATTTTTGGTGTGAGATTTTTCAGCGGCCACAGAGCTGACCCCTAAGCTCATGGTGACCTCGTGGGTAATGCAGCCAAGCACGGCCAGGTCCTCTGCCATTCCCACAATCAGTTACAGATGAGACTGGACAACAGCGGTCCCTCCAGTTTTCTCTGGCTGATAATCAGAACACACGACCAGCCCTTCCTGTCATGTCCATCTGAGAGCTGAAGCTCTCTCTGCTGGAAGCTGTTCAGCATCATAGCCACACACGGGTGTCCACGACGGCCGGCCAGGCTATGCGTGAGGAACACTGGCTGGGAACAGAACTGTGGTATCATGCATCGGAGGCAAGACTTCTCAATGCAAAAGCAGTGGCCACGAAGCCGATTATAATGTGTCACAGGGGAACTGGATCCCTTTAGGTTCTTTAAGAAATAGATTGCCAGCCCTTTCTTCTGAGGCACCCCGGGCTGGTTTGAACTGCTAGCCTTTCAGCTAGTAAGTGGAGGACTGTTGTTGTTGATTGCCTTTGAGTCGAGCACAACTCATAGCAACGCTATGAACAAAAGGCCTGAAGCCTTTCTATAACTATCAACATTTATCAAAGTTCGTAGCGTTTCCAGAGGCACGTTGTTTAGGAAGTGGATGTCACTCCTGCTGGTTCTAAACCATTTATACCACCAAGGAATAAAAGGTGTTTCTAGTGGCTTAGTGGTAAAGAGCTGCGGTACCAATCAGAAAGCACATGGTTCAAATCCACCAGCTGCTCTGCTGGAGAAAGACAAGGGATCAACTTCCGTGTGATTTACTGCCTCTGAAACACACTGGAGGCTAAGCTCTGAGAGGGTTCCGACTCAACAGCATGTGACAACAAGGACTGGGAAGGAAAAAGCTGACGTCTAGCATTTCTTCACCTGACCCATCACACTTCTGACCAGGAGGTTGCTCGGTCCTGGAGAAAAGACTTGCTGGTACTGTTGTTGTTATGAGTCACCTGCGACTCATAGCGACCCTAGGTACAAGAGCCCTAAACGCCGTTCTGTCCTGGGCCAACCTCGCTGTCTCAAACACACTCATTCCCACCACTCCACTCACAGAATCGATCCATCTCATCGAGGATCTTCCTCTCCTTCACCTCCCCTCCACTCTCCCAAACATGATGTTCCTCTCCAAGGACCAGTCCC
This sequence comes from Elephantulus edwardii, assembly GCF_000299155.1. NCBI lineage: Eukaryota > Metazoa > Chordata > Mammalia > Macroscelidea > Macroscelididae > Elephantulus > Elephantulus edwardii. Next base: position 1,530,732 of record NW_006399774.1, on the reverse strand, counting down.
TCCTTGCAATATGCCCAAAGTATGTCAGACAAAGCTTCAGAATCCTTGCCTCCAAGGAGCATTCCGGCTTCACCTTCTCTAGGTCAAACCTGTTTGTTCTCCTAGCAGTCCATGGTATATTCAACACTCTTCTCTAGCACCATAGCTCAAAGACATCAATTCTCCTTCTATCATCCCTATTCACTGTTCAACTCTCTGATGCATAGCACGTAACTGTTAAGACTGGGCTTCCCCATTTTAGACCTACTCGCATCATCAGCGGGGAGAGAGCTCTGCCTCCCTTGAGGACATTCCTATAGGGCAGGTCTCCCTTCAACAAGCCCATGGCACTCGGCACTTGTCTGGGGGTTTCTGTATATTAGCACAAATCATAAGGCCCCGATGGGAAGATGGAACTTCTTCCTCTCTGGGCGGTTCTGAGGCCTTGCACATGGCAGGTCCTCCATAACTATGTACTGACTGACTGTATGAATAAGCACCGTTAAGGTGTGGAGAACTTCTGATCTTAGCATCTCGGTTTGGGCTTTCTTCTGAGTGGAAGGATGAGCACGTATTTCAAAGGCAGTCAAATATGCACTTGTTGATGGATTGACTGGTCAGAGTGACTCATTACGCTAGAATTTCCCCTCCTGTCTGAGTCAGCCCTCCCCCCCCCCAGGGCCTGGTCCTCAGTCATCTCACTGGAAGTTACAACCCTGTGTCCTCTCAGCAGACAATAGCCACGCTTGGATGGGAGTCAAGAGAAAATAAATACCAAGCCTTATTAGGAGATCCTGGCCTCTGCTGGTGCCATCTGCTCTGACCAGCACTCAGCTTCCTGCCAGGTCACAGCAAATCCACCTCGAGGGCCAGCACCTCCAGGGCCGGCTCCTGACCTCTAGGAACTGCTCTGGGCAGTGCTGTTTCCTTCCTGGTTCCCCACGTGATTGTTTTGGAAGAATTTTACCACAGGCGCTCTCACTCACTGCCGCCCCCTGCCAACTGACCACAGGAATTCAGATGGACCTATGGTCACAGCATAGGAAGGGGTGATCTATGGAAAAATTACACCTCCCTAGTTAATAAGGATGGCAGGGGAAAAAAATGATGTCTTTGCTGGAGACGAGTACTGAGTATCCCATGGACGGCCAAAAGAACATACAGATATGTCTTGGAGAAAGTGCAGCCAGAGTGAGTTTTGGAGGTCAAAGTGATAAAGCTTCATCTCACATCCTTTGGGCATATTGCGAGGAGAGATTATTCCTTTTAGAGGGACATCAAGCCTGGGAAGGTAGAGGGACAGTGAAGGAGAGGAAGACCCTCAACCAGGTGGGTTGACACAGTGACTGCTGCCATGTGCTTGCGTGTGTCAGAGATTGTGAGGATGGCACAGGCAGGACAGGGCTTAGACCTGTTATTCATATGTTGTTATGAGTTGTACTCAAATTGATGGCACTTAACAATAACTTACAAAGTTAATGGTACTTAAACTTGCAGGGTGATTTTTCACTGCTGCTGATGGAAACTGACATGGTAATGAGAAAACTGGTTACTGGTGTCTGGGGCACGTGCCACACCAGCTCTGGCCACTGGTGCCCGGGGCACGTGCCACACCAGTCCTGCCTGTGAGCACAGGGTTCCCTTCAGGAAACCAGCGAGCTTGCAGCCACATAGACAGTGTCATTCCACACAGTCACCTTGCAGCTGGCCCCAAGTCAGAGTGATGTCAGTGATGTCAGCAACGACACAGGTTGAGTGTTGATAGCCGAGGGGTCCCCATCCAGATCAAAGGAGGCAGCGTTCGATTCCCCAGCACAGCTCTTGTCTTTACATGGAAATGGATAAAGTGGTGGTCAATGAGATGCGTGAAGATCCACATATAAATGTGTTTCTTGAGCCCAGAGATTTAAATTACGATTGTTTAGTTAATGACTAGGAGTGCGCAGACACGAGTTCGCCCACCGAATGTCATGCTCTGGGGTTGGTTCCGACTCACAGCAACCCCACAGGGCAGACAGAACGGTGCCACAGGGCTTAAGAGGCTGCGATGGTTACAGCCACTGACCGCCTCACGCTTCTCCAGCAAAGCAGCCAGGAATTCCAACTGCTGACTTTTCAGTCGGCAGCCCAACACTTGGACGCTAATGCCACCAGGACTCCCTAGAAACCAATTACGACAGCAATAAAATCCCCTGCTTTTTAATGCCAAGCCATGTTCCTTGACAATTCACTTCGCACTAGCCACCTCCTTAGACCACACAGCTGCAGGAAGCAGAGGAAACCTGTGTGACACTTCCATAGTACACTGGGCACTACAACTAAAAGGACAAGTGAATGAATGAGTGTGCTGGGTGAACTCACGTGGGATTCGGAATCTGTCAGAGAAGATGGGACAAAGGAATGAGGCAAAACTCTCCATGGAATTCCCACCCTTCACACTCCATGCAGCCCGAGAGCCCCTGTCCCTTCTCAGGGTTGAGCTCTGGACCCACAGCGCCCACATGGATTCTGCCTCTGAAGCAAAGCGTGTGCCGACTGTTTCCGGGAGACCGTCAGCACTCAAGAGCTGTTCTTCTCCCTACGCTTCTGTTAACGGATTTATCCATGATAGCCACTTTCTTAGAGGTTTGGTTCTATGACGTTTCATAAACCTACACAGCGACGTAATTACAACCACAGTCTAAACATTCAGTGGTGGTTGTTTGTTTTTTTTTTTAATTTTTTAAATTTTTTATTATTTTGGGTGTGTGTACCATCAAATTGGATCTGACAGGTACAGGAGGAGATTGCGTCTCCTTCTCCAGCAGAACATCTGGTGGATTCAAACCACGTACCTCTGGGATTGCAGTGCAGCTTCTTGCCACTAGGCCACCAGAGCTCCCTTAACATTCAGTTTGGAGGCATCCATCCCTCAGAATTCCCAGAAATCCTACTATGCCTCTTTGTGCCCAAGTTCCTCCCCCACCCCTACCTGCTGGCAATCATGGACCAGATTCTTTTTTACCTATAATTTTGTCTTTTTCAAAATGTCCTTCAGTATCCATTTTATTTGATCTCTTCTCTCTGTGTCATCACAACTCTTTCTATCAATTCCTTTCCCCTGACCTGAAATCCTCCCCTGGCATTGACACTGTCCCAGAGCCTCTGGCTATTCCTCCAGAATCCTGGGATGGTTTCTGCTCTTCAGTCGGCTCCAGAAAGGTAGGTGTTTTCTTTGAGGACAGTCCTTTCCTCTCTTCTCACCGCTCTTGGGGTGAGCCTGGCCTCTCCCTTTGTTTAGTGACTGAATTTATGCTTGCTTAGCGACTTTAGAGCACTGGGGGCTTGTTGTTTTTGTTAGGTGCCACTGAGTCACCTCTTACTCACAGCAATCCTATGTACAATAGCTCTGAACCCTGCCCTATCCTAAGCCAGTCTCACTGACTCTGACACACCTTCCCCCATTGCCCCCCCATCCCTGTAGCAATCCATCTCATCAGGGGTTCTTCCTCTCCTGTGCTGTCTCTCCACCCTTCTAAGCATGATGTCCTTCTCCAATGACTGGTCTCTCCTGGCCACATGCCCCAAGTATGTGAAACGGAGCTTCAAAATCCTTTCCTCCAAGGAGAAACTTGGTTTCACCCTCTCCAAGACCAACCTGTCTTGGTGGTCCATGGTATGTTCAATATTCTTCTCCAGCACCACAACTCAAAGGCACTGATTCTTATTCTGTCTTCCATAGTCACTGTGTCTAGCTCTCAGATACACAGCAAGTCATTGTAAAGACTATGCCTGGACCACGCACATCTTAGTCTCTAGACTGGCACTGCTGATCTTCAGAACTCTAGAGAGGTGCAGATTTTTCCCAGTGCAATGCATCTCTTGACTTCCTGGCTGCCGGTGCCAAGAGTGTTGGTGGCTTAGAGGTAAGGAAGTGTGTTGCCAACTCAGAGGAACACGGTTCGGATTCACCAGCTGCTCCATGGGAGAAGGAAGGGCAATCTCTCCTGTGATTTAGTCTCTGAAAACCCACCGGAGGGTCAGCTATGGATCAGTTTGGATTCTACTGTACACAATAACAATAGTAACCTATATGCTCGGAATTCAGAAGGTTTTCCCTACTGTTCCTTACTGGTGAGCTTCACATCTGTCCTAATGGATTCACAGGCTCTACACCCTGTTCCCCCTGCAAGTTCTCTGAGACAAAGCCATGTTCCTTTCTGGTTGTGCCAACCCGCCTCCCTCCTGTGTGGCTAACAGCATCATGATATGGTACCACCTGGCCACCACGGAGAACACTCTCTTTCCTCACCTTGTTCATGTAAAGGACAGCTCCCTGTAAAGACGTCTCAAACTCTGTAAACATGTCTCACATTCTCCCTGACTCTGAATCTCCTTCTGTGGCCCGTGATGACCCTTGTGCTGGCTGACCTTATTTCCAAAGTCCACTGAAGGGTCTCTGCATCTTGTCCTTTCCACTAAGCATTTTCCACAGTGCTGCAAGAGTTGTTGTTTTTCTAGAATTCACACATCAGATCAAGTGCTTCTTTCTATCAAAAACATTCTCTACAGTGACTTTCCAGTGTTATAGGATAAAACGCAAGTTCCTACAACCAACCACTGAGGCGTGGAAGAGTTTACAGTCTTTACAGCCTAGTCCTGTCGCTGCCCATCACACTAGCCCACCCCAGAAAGGGGACAGCATGTACTCCTGTGTCCCTCAGATGGCACACCCCTCTTGCCCAGTTCAGAGGCCACGCATTTATGAGGCACACATAATTCTCTTCTTCTCCCACACTTCTCCCCATCAGCTGAATGCGCTGAGCTCGAGAACATTCTGAATGCCAAGAGCACTCTCTACTTGCCCGAGGGCTGTGCAAAGCTCTGCGTGCTGGTCTTAGGGTCTCTGTGCCTCACATCAGTAAGAACGTAAAAAGAAGCTTATTAAAACCATTCTGCCCCATAAGAGATGAAAGAAGAGCAAACCCAAGGGTTCAAAAAAGTCACGTCCTTAATGCTTATTTGTGTAGCAATATCAGCACGCACCATGGATCAACAACAACGTTGTTGTTTGGGTGTGGATCACTTTGCCATAAATAAAAATAATAATGATTCAGAATTGGGGGTGTGTGGGTGACTGCAGCAATGGGCTCAAGTGCGTCACAGACGATGAGGATGGCACCGGACAGGACAGGGTTCAGATCTGTGCCCACAAGGTTGCTATGACTTGTGCTCAACTTGATGGCACCTAACAAGAAGTCATTTTTGTAGCCTGAGATCTCATCCAGAAGAACTGCGCTCAGGACACACTGTCCAGCTGAGGTCCTTCTGGTCACCAAGAGAGTGCTCCTCTCGAGGGAAGCATTTTGGGTGTGAAGTTTTACATAATAAGTATTCATTTCTCTGCTCATCTGCTTCCCTCCACAGATAATTCAAAATCACAACATCATTCTGTTAGCAATATGGTCCCAACAGAGCAAAGCCAAAAAGGAAGATACCTGTGATTTACTAATACATGAGGCCGGAGCTTCCCTTTGGTGACCTGACCAACGTGGATGTGGCTGGTCCTACCTGGTTCCGAGCACTGACCCCCACTCGCTGCCCCGTGCTGTACAACATTATCATTTGAGAGCTACGATGTAAAAAGGCTGAGAAGCTGGGTACTGAGCCACGTCCTCACTTAAACGACAGACTGAGGTTTCCCCAGTGACTCTCCCCACGTCCTCTGAGGAGAACTCTGTGCGTTTATGACTCTAGTGACCTTGAACGTGGGATCCAAACGACGACACTCAGACACCCCAATTACAACGGCAGAGTGGGTTTTGGTGGTAGAGGGTATGTAGGAAAACAGCAAATCCTATTAATGACTCCACAACGGAGGCTTTCAAACGAGATGAGGCAGGATGACAATACAGAGTGCGGATGGCTTTGGGCAGAGGTCACTCACTCACCGTTCCGACCAAAGGGTAGATGAACCCCGCGCCGATGCTCGCCCGGACGTCGCTGATGGGCAGGATGAAGCCCCTCGGGACGCCCTTCTTGTCAGGTTGGTGAGACAGAGACAGGTGTGTCTTGGCCATGCAGATGGGCAAGTTTCCGAAACCCTGTAAAGCAAGGGAGGCGAAAACGATCACAGAGCGTGTTAATAAATCTGCACTTGGTTTCCATGAGCTTTCAGAGATCTCTACGACATCGCGTGGCTGGCCAGACTCAGGCACACAGTAGGTGCTTCCTCCGACCTGGACATTCAGCAAGAGGGTGAGGCCAGCACACAAGTCCCTCCAGCACAGGGAGGGGTGCCTAGTATTTTTTTTTTTAGTTTCTCCTTGAGAGAATGATACACGCGTGCGTATGGGGAAACAGTGGCTATTTTCAGACAAAGCGGCAGCAGTCGCAGCTGGAGGAACCACTTTGTAAGGCTATTAATATCCAAGACACAGCAAGGTAATCTGCAGACAGGCTCTGTAATGAGGCGCTCGGTCTCATGCGCCCTTCGTTCCTGGCATCTGTCCGCAAGCAAAGGGTCCCTTTGTGGTCCTTATGAATCATGGCTATTTGATCTGCGATTACATTATAGGCCCAAAGATGAGGTCACTGCTCCAGCCTCTTCTTTTTAAGGACCAAAGGCTTCGCCTGACCCAGAGTCCCCAAGGTGAAAGGGCAGGAAGTCACATGTGGCATCTCACAAAAAGAACAGTGTCCCCGAAGCCTGCTTCTGATTCAATGGCCCACAGTGCTCTCTCAGAGACTCTGAGCTAATTAATTGCAACCACATACTCGACTGTACATAACTTTTAAGGATTAGTCCTTCCAGAGACAGAGGTAAAAGGAATGGAATCTTCAGAGGCGATTCGTGTAGAATGTCTTATGACTCAACTGGAAATGATTTGGGAGATTTTTAGAATTTTTAGAATGTCATCAGGGGAGGGGGGAAAAAAAAGAATGTCAACAACCAGCAACCCCTACTCTTTGTCATGTGTGGGTCTTGACAAAGAATACTCACACCTTCTCCACAGAAATGATGTCCAGAACTTCAGATTTCAGAGCGCAGTCAAGGACTATGTCAACTATTTGCTAACTTGAAAACTTGCCAAAAGGGATAATAATCAGCCAACCAGTAGGTGTGAACTATGACCATTTATTTGTATACAAGAACATTTCAAAATGGAAAGAAAATAATTAAAAAAAGAAAAGATGTGATACTGGAATAAGTGGCATTCTTTCAAGAGCTTTATAAAAATGCAAGACACTGATCTTATTTGGCTCACTTCATTAGCTATTGGGTGAAAATGGCACCCAAGACAATGTCAGTATGGAAAGCAGCACTGGGAATCTTTATTTCCAAGGACAAGCCAAGAAACTATGTAGAACATTCTAAGGAAATAATGAGCTGCTATCTGTAACATTCTATGACAGGTTTGGAAGCAGGGGTGGCATCCACTTTCTAAACAATATGCCTCCAGACACCCTATGAACTTTGACAAATGTCAATGGCTTCAGGCCTATTGTTCATAGACTCGCTATGAGTCGTGCTCGACTCAAAGGCAATCAACAACATCTACCTCACCTAACCTGGAAGAACACAGTGGTTTTCACCAGTAATACTTAAATTATGACTGCTACCTAAGATTAAAAACTTGAAAAATAGGGGGAAATAAAATTCATGACATTTACAATGATCCCTGTAACCTCCACCTTAACAGGTCAACAGGCCAAAGCGTATAAGGCATCGAGCTGCTTGGTTCTGTTGAAGGGGTGGCTGCCCAGGGTGCCGTGAGGTCACTGAACAGGACCGTTTCTGACAAATCACCGCCTGCTCACAGCCTCTGTCCCTCTCTGGAGGTAGAAGGGATGAAGCCTTCAGACTTGTGAACATTGCCTACAACAGGCCAAGAATCTACCTGCATGAAAAGAATGTCAAGCATTTCTTCTTCAGGACACTCTTCTACTTGCCTAACCTAGCACCACACTGATACAGTTAAGGTAGCAGGAGGCCTGCAATGAAGAAGCCCCATGTATCATCTGTATCTGACTCCACATCTGCATGCCCAAAGACAGGTTCAAGGGCTGTGGCCAGCCAGGAGAACCTGCAGATGACATGGCCCATGTATGACTGTCGCTGGGTACCACTGAGTCCATCACAGCTCCCAGCGATGCTATGAAGAAGTGAATGAGCCCTGCCTTTGCTGTGCGTTTCCCATGATCACTGATACGCCTGAGCTCACTGTCAGTCACCGTGTCAATCCATCTTACTGGTGTCTTCCTCTCTCTCAGACACACGAGGGGCATATTCTTTCAAAATACTGTTCTAATATAGTTCAAACGCTACCCAAGAATATGACTTCAGCCTTGGTAGACCATAAAACAGATTAAGCAAAGTTTTCCCAGTGAAAAATAAAGCAGTTTTCAAGGCCAGGTGAATATTTTAACAGTTTAAGGTGGCTCTGCCCCTAAAGGGACAATCTTTACCTGTTGAGTGTAGCGATCTACTTTGGACTGTGCTTCTGGGGAGAGTTCGATATCTTTGGCTCCATAGACGGCTTGGGCAATAGTTCTTATCTTTTCCACAATTGGAAGCTGGAGAAACACAAACGACAACCACAGTATTACCCTCAATCCGGTTAAAGAACTAAGTGAGCACTTACTGACATTTTCTCTAGTTGCTTAAACTGAACTTCCAGATATTTGCCTGTTTAATAGCTATGGAATTCTGAGCAAATACTCTTTTTTCCCTTTGATTAAAACTGAGAGTGATGAAAATTTCAGACTGGAGTAAGATACCTCAGACCAGCAAAGACGCTGTTTGTACAGTTAATACTTTCTATCCGTTTTAGCAAAATAAACATAGATCTGTAAAACTGGCATACATACACATATAAATATAAAATGTGCATTATTCTTTTTAATGGTCTTACAACCCTGAATGGGGATCTCCAATTCAAGCATATAATCCTGGGTTTAATTAGGTCTAAATATTGGTTAAGAGACAGAAAGCAGAAATATTGAGAAGATATATTTTCTGAGTAGGAGACATTAGTAAATATAAGTGCTGATGAAACTGAACATTTCACTGGAACTCCACGTCTTTTTGGCTAATGGGAAAAAGGCAAGATGATACTATAGACAAAGGAGGGACATGAAAAATTATTTCCATCATGTTAGATAGGAAATCGAGATGGAGAGTGCAGATTGGGTACTAAAAGTGACCACAGAAGAACTGAATTATTAGAGAAAATAGAGGTCATAGATAAAACTACACCTTAATTTAGGCAAAACATTTGGCAAACCCTCTCATAATCTTATTCTAAGTATAAAACAGGCCAGAATCATGCAGTTAGTAGATTTACTGTTGGGTGAACAGCTGCTGAAATAAATGCCAATGGACCAGATGTCAAGTGAGGGACAGAAGTCTCTGGTCATATGCTTTAAAGACCCTGATTGCAATGGATAGTTGAGCGCATGTATGTGTTATAACTGATAACCACTGAAGGGAGAATTACCCAAGAGAGTGTGAAAGCTAGCCATCATCAGCTATATCATTTATAGACTTCTTGAAACTATTTTAAAATGTGGGGTTTTTTTAATGAAAAGCATAATTTTTATTATTGTAAAGCTATTCTGTGGCCTAGAGCTTAAATCTTGGACATTTCAATGAAGAAAGAAATGTCTCTCAGCCTTCGTATAATGTTATGTTCAGCTGAGTCAGCACCAATTCAAGGCTGGCCCTCCAGCAGCTTTTTTAGGCGGTAAATTTCATGGGAAGAGATTGTCCATTCTTCTCCTGCAGAACAGCTGGTGGATTTGAACTGCATGCCTTTGAGCTGGCAGTGTGAATCCTTACCACTAAGCCATCAGAGCTTGTTGTTGTGTTGTTGTTATGTCTCTGACACTCCCATCCCGACTATTCCAGCTTAGTTCAGTGTAATTCTAATAAAAAAAAATCTCAAGGGAAGTTGGCAAATTGTCTATTTTGACATGGGAGAGGAATGGCACAAATACGTAAAATTATTTTGATCACGTGAAACCTATACTCAGACCAGAAGCAGTCCTCAGAACAGAGCAAGGAAACACTACATGGTTAAAAATCAAGAAAGGAGTACCTCAGAGATGCATTCTATCTCTATATCTTTTCAATCTATAAGCGGAACACATCATTTGGGAGGCTAGGCTTTATGAGAAGGAATATGGCATCAGGATTAGAGGAAGACTCATCAACAACCTGCGTTATGCAGAGGATACAGCCTTGCTTGCTGAAACTGAGGAGGACCTGAAGCGCTTGCTGCACAAAGTCAAGGATTATAGTCTTGAATATGGACTGAAGCTCAACATGAAGAAAACAAAGATTCTCACCACTGGGTCAACTGGCAGCACCAAGAGAGATGGAGAAAAGAGATTGTTAATAATTACAGCTTGCTCAGCTCCACAATCAACACTCTTGGCACCGGCACTCAGCAAATCAATAGACAAATTGCATTGGGGAAATCTGCTGTCAGGGATCTCTCCAGAGTGCTGAGAAGCATTGATGTCAGTCTAGAGACTAAGGTGTGCCTGACCCAGGCCATGGTCTTCGCAATTACTTGCTATGCATCAGAGAGCTAGACAATGTTTAAGGACGGCAGAAGATTGAGTTGCAGTGTTGGAGAAGAGTGCTAAACATACCATGGGCAGCCAAGAAAACAAACAAGTCTGTCTTAAAGAGAGTGAAACCAAATTTTTCTTGGAGACCAGAATTTTGAAGCTTTGTCTTACATACTTTGGGCATGTGGCCAGGAGGGACCAGTCCATGGAGAAAGATATCATACTTGGAAGGGTGGACGGACAGCACAGGAGAGAAAGACCCCAGGTGAGATAGACTGACACAGTAACTGAGGCAATGAGGGTAGGTGTGTTGGCGTCAGTGGGACTGGCTCAGGGCAGGCTTCAGAGCTGTTGTACATAGGGTTCCTGAGTGTTGCAGGCAACTCAATAGCACATAACAACAATCAAGTAGCAAAGGGGAACACTGGTGGCTTAGTGTTAAGAAGCTGTGCTGCAATCCCAAAGGCACTCAGTTCGAATCCACCAGCTTCTCCACAGAAGGATGGGCAATCTCTTCCCGTGTGATTAACTGCCTCAGAAAACTCACCCAAGGGTCAGCTATGGGTCAGATCCCACTTTTTGATACACAACAACAACAATCAGGTAGCATACAAAGTACCAAGGAGGTGTACGATGGGGCTGTGTCCTTTCTCCATACCCATTCAATGTGGACTCTGAGGAAATCATTAGGGAAGCTGCACTCTAGGTAGAAGAATGTGATATGAGAATCAGAGGAAGAGTCATCAATAACCTGAGGTACGCAGATGACGTCACCTTGTTTGCTGAAAGTGAAGAGGACTTGAGAATCAAAGACTACAGCCTCCAATATGCCTCTCAATATCAAGAAGACCAAAATCTATATAAAAATCCTATATGCAAACCAATTAAAAAAAAAAGACAAAATCCTCACTAGACTGACAGACAAACATCAAGATAGATGGAGGAAAGACTGAAGCTGTCCATGATTTCATCTTACTTGGAGCTACAATCATATTTGGAAAGGCAGTGGGTCGGCGAAAGAGAAAAAAAGACCTTCAACCAGATAGACTGACACAGTACAGGACAGGGTTCAGGTCTATTGTTCACAGGGTCGCTAGGATTTGTACTCAACTCAATGGCACCTAACAGGTAACAATCAGGTAGAAAGCACCTCAAGAGTGACATCTCTGCAACAATGAATGAATGAAAATCTAACTTTTCTGTAAACTTTTGTTAAAATGACAATTTAAAAAAAAAGGCATCTCATTTAAAAGACTCAATATTTATATCAGCCAGAGAATAAAGACAGAAGAACAATTGATGCTTTCGGGCTGTGGTCTTGGAGAAGAGTTTTGAAGATACCATGGACCAACAAGAAAATAAATAAGTGTATCTTGAAGGGGGTAAAACAAAGTTTCTCCTTGGAGGCTAGGATTTTGCAGCTCCATCTCGCATATTTTGGGCATGTGACCAGGAAGGGCCACTCCTTGGAAAAGGCCATCATGCTTGGAAGGGTGAAGGGACCAGCACAGGAGAGAAAGACCCTGGTGAGATATATTGATACAGTGACTAGGGCAATGGGTGTAGGTGTGTTGGAGTCAGTGAGACTGGCTCACAATAGGGCAGGCTTCAGAGCTGTCGTATACAGGGCTGCTGTATGTTGTAGGTGACATGATAGCACCTAACAACAACATGGAATAAAGAATCGTTATAAACTCAGAAACAAGCTCTGGTGGCACAGTGTTTAAGCACTAGTTGTTACTAAACAACTCCGATGGAACAGATCTGACAAGATTAGAGCTGAGAACAGCCCATGCGAAGGCTCTGCTTCAGTACTTGTGTCCCCATGAGTGGTACACCAATGGCTCCCAACCACAAAACAAACTCCGAGGACAAAGCCCACTTCTTGTTCACCGTTACATCCCAAGGGGTGGGGTGCAATGCAAACCCTGGAGCAGACGTTGCTATGTGCCACTGAACCGGAAGTGACTCACAGCTTAGGCTACATGGGATTCCAGAAGATGTCAAATTATTGTTGTAATGTACCCTCAAGTTGCCTGTGACTCATAGAGACACTATGCACAATAGCTCTGAACCCTCCTCTATCCTGAGCCAATTTCACTGTCTCCGGCACACATCTACCCTTACTACCCCAGTTACTGGATCAATCCATCTCATCTGGAGTCTTCCTCTCCTGCGCTGTCCCTCCACCTTTCCAAGTATGATATTCTCCCCTGAGGACTGGTCCGTCCTGGCTACATGCCCAAAGTATGTGAGATGGAGTCTCAAAATCCTTGTCTCCAAGTGGGAGCAGCTTAGTGTGACCCTTCCAAGGACAACGCGTTTCCAGAGGCTGTCAAATGGTTGTTGTTGTTGTTATGTGCCGTCGAGTCGCTGCGACTCATAGCGACCCTATGTACAATAGCCCTAAACTCTGCTCTGTCCTGTGCCAATTGCACCGTCTCTGACACTCCCATCCCGACTATTCCAGTCACTGAATCAATCCACCTCATAGAAGGCCTTCCTCTCCTGCGCTGTCCCTCCACCCTCCCAAGCATGATGTCCTTCTCCAAGGACTGGTCTCTCCTCACAACATGTCCAAAATATGTTATAATAGTACAGGAGGAAATTGCCCATCTTTCTCCCTTGAAGCAGCTGATGGAGCCAAACCATCTGCCTTTGGGTTGACAGTGCAAATCCTTATCCACGAGGCCACCAGACAAGCTGTGCTGTTTTGTAGCGTCGAGTTGGAACTGCCCCATAGCTGACCCTCCGACAGGTTTTCAGAGGCAGTTACGCACATGGAAGGATACTGCCCATCCTCTTCCCAGGGAGCAGCCAGAGGGTTTGCCTGCATGGCCTTGGGATTGCAGGGCAGCTTCTTACCACTGGGCTATGCTTGGTCCTGCATTCCAGTGTTTCCAAGTAAGAAAGCAAGCGCGGACCTCACAAGAGGCGCTCAGTGTATGAATGGAGGCTTTTCACCAGCACGTCAGACCTCACCCCTCAGTGTGCTGTGCCGACGGGCAGTCAAGTTCTTGCCATCAACAGTGCGTGTGTGCTGATGCTGACCAGCACATCCTCTCCTGGTCAGTAAGTGCCTTGTCTCAAGAAATCAATGTTAATAGGGCGTCTGGAGAAATTTCCAGCAGGAAAGAGCGCACACAGTTAGCACAATGCCCACGCTGTGTCAGGGGACGTTGACTCTTGGGGCAATGTGTTCCTGAAGCACGGAGACCACAGCCTCATACAAATAGGTGTGTGCCCATCCTATGTAGTCTCTGGACAGCCCCCATCTGGGCCAGGGCAATGTCTGGACGTTCTACGGCACGGCCCGATGGCTGGCACAGGGCAGGCGGATTTGGGAAAACCATAGCCACTTCCGATGTTTGGTTAATTCATATAATCTTTCTGACTGTTTCCTCATCCCTAAATTACAATGATACTTTGAATCCCTTACTTTCTTCTCCATAAACTATGAGCCAGTACTGTCGTTTCTGTTGCTGATGGTGATTCTGTCAAATTTACCGGTGTGTCAATTATAATACTGTGCAAAGTAGTACCTGTGAACCTGTATCAATGATTTGAGGTTTTAGTTCTTGAGTTTTTTTTTTGTGTGTGTGGTTTTTCTTTGGGGGGGGAATAAAGCAGTGAAAAAAAGGAAGAAAATGGCAAAAATATAAAAAGACTTCTATTCAGTTATTAACATTGCAATAATGTAGAAACACTACACAGAAACAGTTTACAGAACAATTTTGTTACTGGTTTTATATAATGAAAGAAATGTTATACCTAAGGTTTTAACTATGTTTACCATTTGTTACTCTATGATTGGAGCCCCTGGTGTAGCACAGGTTAAATTACCTGGCTGCCAAATGAAAGATTAGCAATTTAACTCTCAGGAGAGCAAACAATTGTGTCTGTTTCCACTAAGATTGTTACTGTTATTAGGTGCTGTTGAGTCAAGTACGACCCATAGTGACCCTATGAACAGCCGACCTGAAGCTGGCCCTGTCCTGTGCAGTCCTTGTGATGGCTGACACACTGGAGCCCACTGCTTCAGTCACTTGTCAGTCCGTCTTGTTGGAGGTCTTCCTCTCCTTCACTGACCCTCCATCTTTTCAAGCATGATGTCTCTTTCCAAGGAATAGCCTCACCAACTGTTGCTGTTGTTGTTATGTGCTCATAGCGACCCTATGTACAACAGCCCTAAACCCTGCTCTGTCCTGTGCTAATCTCATTGTCTCAGATACACTCACCCCAATTATCCCAGTCACTGAATCAATCCACCTCATAGAGGGTCTTCTCCTCCTGTGCTGTCCCTCCATCCTCCCAAGCATGATGTCCCTCTCCAAGGTCTGGTCCCTCTTTACAACATGTCCAAAGTATGTTAGATGGAGCCTCAGAATCCTTGCTTCCAAGGAGCAGCCTGGTTTATCCCTCTCCAGGACAAACCTGTTTGTTTTCTTAGCAGTCCATGGTACATTCAATACTCTTCTCTAGCACCACAGCTCAAAGGTATCAATTCTCCTATCCTCCCTAGTCATTGTCCAGCTCTCTGATGCATAACAACTGATTGCAAAGACTATGGCCTGCACCAAATGCACCTTAATTTCCAGAGTGAGACTACTGCTCTTCAGTACTTTGGAGAGGTCCCTAACAGCAGACTTTCCCATGGCTATACATCTTTTAATTTCCTGGCTGCTGGTGCCAAGAGTGCTGACTGTGGAACCAAGCAGATGAAAGCTGTGAACAATCAATCTATCTCTTCACCACCTATCCTGATGCTGCCAATTGGTCCAGTGGTGAGAATCTTTGTCTTCTTGATATTGAGCCTCAACCCATATTGAAGACTGCGTCCTTGACCTTCTGCAGAAAGCGCTTTGGGTCCTCCTCAGTTTCAGCAAGCAGGGTTGTGTCATGTTCAAAATAGGAAAGACAAAGCAATGGATTCGAGTGTGTTAGAAATAGTAAGGACGGCACAGGACAGGCAGGGTGCATGGGGTCGCTATGAGTCATACTCAACTCGATGACACCTAACAACTACAATCCAAGCCATGGCATCTTCAATTGCTTTATTGTATGCACAGAAAAGCTAGACAACTAATGAAGACAACTGAAGAGGAACTGGGGGCTGGGGCTGGCAAAGATTATTAAATATCCCGTGGAGTGCCAAAAGAACAAACACGTCTGTTTTGGAAGAAGTACAACAAGCGTGCTCTTTGGAGGTAAGGATGGTGACACGTCACCTCATGTACTTTGGACAGGTCAGGAGGGGCCAAGTTCTTTGAAAAAAACATCACGCTGGGAAAGGGCGAGCTTGAAAGAAAAAGAAGAAACCTTCAGTGAGATGGGTTGACACAGTTACTGCAATAGTGGATTGGAACAGGTGGAGTCTGTGGGAACGAGGCGGGGCAGGGTTTTGAGCTGTTGTTCACAGGGTCACTGTGAAGTAGAGTTGACTCAGTAACACCGAACAATGGTATTTTCCTGAACGTGTAACAGAGGCCTCGTTTCTCATCAATCAACTGAAGATACGCCTACCAAAAACACCTCAACAACTTCCAAGCTAAGGATACCAGTCCTCTTCAAGAGCAAGAGAAACTATTCCTAGAAGAGAGAGGAAAAGGAAAGAATAGAAATCTCTTGCTGATAAAACTATTATGACTCAGAAATAAATCTCCAAATTTCTGAGTGAATCTGGTGACCAGAAGCTTATGGTGTCTGAAGCTGGATTTTAAGTAACTTCTTTCTGGTTTTGTCAATGGCTGACAAAGCCACCATGGAAAGGACCCAAACCTGTAAAACCTGTCTCCGAATGATAACAGTAATGGGGAAGTAACAAGTCAGCCCCCTGCGAGCAGCCAGCCTCATCTTCTGCTTGGAAAACAAGGTCGTAGAATAGCAACAGAACCCCCTGATCAGCAGAGTCAGAAGCAGAGGCGCCCGGCTCAAAGATGGTGCTCCCAATGCCTCCCTGAACACGTTCCCTGGTCTACAGTTCCTGCAATAACATCCTCTCCTGAATCAGGCTCCTGAACGCCTTTCCCAAGTCACTTGTTCCAGTAATATTTTCTTCTTTAATGTTCCAATACACCCAAATTTTACAAATTTGGTTCTGTTCCCACTTCGCTGTGTCAGCCATGACTGAACCTGCTGGAAGTCCAGACTTGAAGTTCCTCCCCCTTAAAAAAACCCAAAGACAAAACCAAAAAACCTGATAGAGAAGTGGCATCTAAACCACATGCCTATGGAAACTCTATGAACTTGGAGAAATGACGATAGTTATGGCAAGACATTATGTCTTTTGTTCACAGAGTTGCTATGAGTCATATTTGACTTAACAACAATAATACTCATGATACTATCTAAATGATATTCCTTTAATTGCTGCTAGCGGCCACTGAGCTGACCCCCAACTGTCAGCATCCCCGAGCCCAGCAGAACCACAATGGTGCTCAGTGCTGGGCCAACCTCAAGACTGGTTAAGGCCTGGTCTGTTCTCACCCCTGGCTCATTTCTCCCAGGTCTGCTTTACGTGCAACACTCAGCTGAAACCTCTCTGAAAATTGTAGAAACAGCCCAACCTCCACTGACAAGTTAGATAGGTGTGCTTGACACATCTCCTGCCCGAAGGGGAGAATTTTACCCTTGAACTAGAATCGCTCCCACAATGTTCCTGAAATGCTGAGAAAACGAAGGCTGTCCTTAAGACATCGGTCTCATCTCATCTGAATTTCCGTCAAAGTCTGGAGTGACAGAAGGAGTCACTTCTCCTTGACTAGCCCATGATTTTAGGTGAAAGAATGCCTTTCTAGAAACTTCTGAGGAAGCTCTGGGGGCCTAGTGGTTAAAAGAGTTGTACTACTAACCCAAAGACACACGGTTCAAATCCACCAACTGCTCTGCAGCAGGAAAATGGGCAACCGCCTTCTGTGTGATTTACAGCCTCTCAAGAAGCCACTAGAGGGTCAGTAATGAGTGGATGGCACACAGCCTTCTGCCATGGTAATATTCGATTTTTCAAGTTAAAAGAAAGAATAAACGAAATGTGGGGAATCCCTGGAACACCCGGTCACTGAACACATTCTCATCAGATGAATTTCTATCACCACAGAGACCAAACAGGGCGTAGTGCAGGCGTGGCCCGGTTCACCAATGGATAAGCTGGGCACTCTGGGAGCGGAGGCTACCTCTGACAGTGGCAAGGAGTGGCCAAGGGCTCTCAGGCCCTGGTGAGACCCCAAGGGCAGTGGGAGTGTGTGACAGGACAGGCAGGAGAAGACACACACACACACACACACACACACACACACACCAGAAAGGCAGAGGCCGACAAGAGTCCAGTTTTAAAACAGATCCATTCATGGAAAATCTAAAACCAGCGCCATGGGTTCCGCTCTGGCTTACAGTGACCCTAGAGGTCAGAGAACTGTCCCAGAGGGTTTCCAAGATTGTAAATATTTATGGGGAGCTCTGGTGGCCAAGTGGTAAGGATCTGCACTGCCAACCCCAAGGTGAGCAGTTCGAGATCATCGGCAGCTCTATGGCAGAAAGGTGGGCAATCTCCTCCAGTGTGGTTTGCAGCATCTGACAACATGCTGGAGGGCCAGCGATCAGTTGGTTTCCACTCACACACCACACAACAGTATTTATGGAAGCAGGTGTGTACATCTTCTGGAGAAGCTGGTGGGTTTGAACCGCTGACCTTTGAGCTAGTAGCTGAGTACTTTAACCAAACACCTGATGTGTTTGCAGGAAGGGGAGGCCAAGTAGGGGGTGGTAAGAAAACATGGAGTTGAGTCCTGGGAAGAGGCCAGGGTGGGACTCGCTGAAGCAGTTCAGTGTGGACAATTAAATAAGACCAGAAAACTGTGGGCCCAGGTGGACAGAGTGGATCTGAGGACGGGCAGGAGGGTCAAGGGGAGGTCAAAAGCACTGAGGGGAGACACAGCCCGAGACAAGGACAACAAAAGGAGGGGCAACCTGTCTCCTTGGGGTTGTTTTCTCTGTCCTGGCTCTGACATTATTACAAAATTAAAAAAATCCATACAGATAGAGGCAGTAATACCATATTAAGTTTTAAAATTTCACTAAAATACACCACACACACACACACACACACACACACACACACACACACGTTAAGTTGAGAGCTGCATTTAAACATATTTTTATTTATTTAAATTTTGAGGCTCTGGTTATGTTAGCCCTAAGTCAAATTAAAGGGCAGCTCTCCAAATCCCACACTGACTGGCCCAAGTTCAAGGTAGAATCTTTAGGAAACCTAAAACAATTCCTCAGTCACCCACCAGGGAAAACCACGCTGTCTTAAAAAGAACAGCCTGGAGCAAGTGCTGTAAACATGTGGGAAGAGAGAGTGCAAGAGTTCAGGCATCACTGGGGGCTGGGACCTGGGCGGCTCCCCCGCGTGTTCTCATCCCCTTCATCCAGCGCCCACTGTGATCAAGAGAAAGGCATCCCGCAAAGAACAGGAAAGACCTTTTGCTAAAAAACAAACACGCCACTGCTTGCTGTCAGGGCTCCACCTCAGAGCGTTTGAGGAGTTGGAGGAAGGCGACTGAGATGATGTTCAATCTCCACTCCTGAGTTAACAAACAACATTTGGACTCCAGTTTGCAAGCTGAATTGCCACATGCTTCTTTGCATAAACAACTGCCCTATCTTTTCTCCCACGGAGAAGCGAGTGGATTTGAACCATGGGTCTTAGGATTGGCAGTGCAACTTCTTACCACTAGGCCACCAGTGCTCCCTTAAAGTAAACTGAGAACCAGAAGAGTCAATGAGTACATGATATATACTTCTTCTTTAAATTTATGTCTGTAACAAAATTTATCCCTGAGGCCCAAGAGAGGGAAACAGGGCCCATGAGTTACAGTGTTTCTGTGGCAGCCTTTTGGGCCAGTACCAGCCATGGGGTGGGGCTAGCACTGAATTTGACACAGCTGCAGAGAACATGATCTTTTTAAGGGAGTATGTGAGCATCAAAGGGCTGAGAGGAAACGTTGCACAGTATATAAAGTGCAAGTATATGAATTCTCACAAGGAAGACGTCTTTTGCTCAGTTAGGCCTCTGTATTCCACCCCATGTTTTAAATTATTGTTCTGAGTCAGTCAACAGCTGCCTCACAATCCCCCATCTGCTGCTGAACTAGAAAGAAATTAGCTAAACTGAGAAAGGAGGTGCCAACTGGGTCCTGTAAATCAAGGCTGCTTAATTCCATTTCCAATGCTGAGCATGGCACAAAGTTCACGTCTGCTGTTCATACGGGTGCTAAGAGTTGTATTCCACTCAGGATCTTCTAGCAACAATGAAAGTCCATGTTTCCTAGAGCTTAGCACAGACAGCCAAGCCCGAGGTGCAGCCGGCTTCCTGCTTTAGCACGACTCTTATTAGAAAACCTACACCCAAGTCATAGTTTATAATCAACCGATATGAATTTGAAAGCTGGAGAATGGAAAGAAAAAAAAAAAGACAGCAGAAGACCTGAAGTATTTGGCTTACGGGTGAGTGAAGGATACGTAATATACCGACTCAGTCTCAGAAGACATACAACCAGAACATTCTCAGGAGCAAGGTGGTGACGTTCTGACCTGCTTACCTTGGACCTGTCACCTGGAATGACCAATCACTAGAAACACACACACGTGGCAATAGAGGATTGGTGCAAATGAGGGAAAGTCATGGTGAGAAAACGGGAAAACATCAACACAACGGGACACAAGAATGTGCTTAGACCCAGAGGCACACGGTTCGAATCCACCAGATGCTCTGCCGGGAAAAGGAGGGACAATCTCCTCCTGTACCAGTCAGATCTGATTTGACAGTACACTCACACACACACAAAAAAGAATGTGCTTAGAAATATCAACCATCATAAACACGGCTGAGGACTGGGCACTGCTGTTTTGTTACTCAGAAGGCACCCGGGGCTGCAGAAGGTCACTGAACACAGCCTTCAATATGGATTCCATCTCAGTGCCAGGAAAACAACAATTGTCACCACTGGACCAATAGGCACCATCATGATAGCTGGTGCAAAGTCTGAAACTGTCAACAACTTCTTACTTGAAGCCACAATTAATACACGTGGTACCGGCAGTCAGGAGATTAGGAGACAGGAAAGTCTGCACTGCGAGAATCTGCAGTCAGGGACATGAGGAGCAATGGTGTTAGTTTAAAGATGAAGGTTTGCCTGATGTCAGTCACAGTCTTTTCAGTCACTTGCTGTCCATCTGAGATCTGGACAATGAAGAAAGATGACAGAAAAGAGATCAGTGCCTTTGAGCGATCGTGTTAGAGAAGAGGCCTGAACATCCCATGGACGGCCAAAAGAACAAACAAGTTTGTCCTGGAGAAACCGCAGCCAGAGTGCTCCGTGAAGGCAAAGATGATACAGCTTTGTCTCACATACTTGGGATGTTGCTGGGAGAGGTTATTTCATGGAGTGAGGGACATCGTGCTTGGAAAGGTGGAGGGTCAGGGAAAGAGAGGAAGACCCTCCACCACATGGAATGACACAGTGACAGCAGGAAGGGGCTTGAGTGTTTCAGAGATTGTGATCATGGCATAAGGACAGGACAGGGCTCAGATCTGTTGTTCACAGGGTCACCGAGATGTTCTTGACTCAACAGCACCTAACAACAACACGGCTGAAGCAAACTCAGGGCAACTAACTCCCACAATTCCTCTCTCGTGGCTCCTCTTTCCTTCTGGGTTTGAGCTAATTTCTAGCACACAGACTCAGCAAACCGGAGCTGATTTCACATTTCCCCAACCACCAACCACCCTGGGTGGCTTTCTTCTGCAACCTGAGAAGAGGGCGGGAAGAGATAAGGAGGAGATAAGACAGCACCAGTCTTAGAGTGAAAACACTCTAAGTGGAAGGAAGTCTGGAAGGTTCACAGGCGGCCAGAGACACCAAACAGGAGGAGGGCTGGCCGCGAACGTAAACCCTTTCTTCTTGGTTGAGCAATCCCACACCCAGCAAAACACGAAAGGGCCTGTGTGTAGAAGAGAAAGGAGCAGAAGGGCTTCAAAAGAGGTTTCCTTAGCTCCTAAGGTTTCACCAGAACTGAATTTGCAAGAAATCAGGGAAAAACTGCAAGGAGGGGAAGAAATGGGTGTGGCCTGTGGCACCCTGTATGAGGAGCTTATTCAAGCTAATGCTAATTTCTGCACGGGCACAGCTCACAGGAACCGAGTGTCTGGTCCAGATCACCTTTCACAAGAAAGTGGCTACTGCCAGCCAGCCAGCTACGCAAATGTGGTGCGTTCCCTGATGCACATCAAAGTTATGTTTGTACTAACTATATGATACTCTAGTAAGTGGGCAACAGCATTATGGAACAGTTAAAAAGAATGCAAGACATTTTATAACATTAATTGTAATTAATGTATGTCTAATTAACCCTTCAACAAACAGAAGCTGCCCTTGATATGCTCACCAAGTTGTACCAAGAAATCTAGAGGACAACCACCTGGCCAACTGACTGGAAGAGATCTGTATTTGTACCCATTCCAAAGAAGGGTGATCCAAAAGAGTGTAGAAATTATCGTACACTATCCCTGATATCACGTGCAAACAAGATTCTGAAGATTACCCAAAAATGAATGGAACAGCACATCAACAGAGAATTGCCTGAAGTGCAGGCTGGTATTAGAAGAGGCCGTGGTACTAGGGATATTATAGCTAATGTCAGATGGATCTTGGCTGAAAGCAGAGAGTACCAGAGGAATGTCTATCTGTGTTTCATTGACTATGAAAAGGCATTTGACTGTGTGGATCACAACAAATGGTGGCTGACTCTGAGAAGAATGGAAATCCCAGAACACTTGATTGTGTTTATGTGAAACCTGTACTTGGACCGGGAGGCTGTCATCAGAACACAGCAAGGAAACATACATGGTTCAAAATTGGGAAGGGTGTGTCCTATCTCCATACCTTTTCAATCTATATGTAGAACATATTATCCAAGAGGCTGGGCTCTATGAGAAGAAGTGTGGCATCAAGATGGGAAGCGGTCTCATCAACAACCTGCATTATGCGGATGACACAACCCTGCTTGCTGAACTGAAGAGGACCTGAAGTGCTTGCAGCAGGCCAAGGACTGCAGCTTCAAT
The DNA here is from genome assembly GCF_000299155.1 of Elephantulus edwardii. Taxonomy (NCBI): domain Eukaryota; kingdom Metazoa; phylum Chordata; class Mammalia; order Macroscelidea; family Macroscelididae; genus Elephantulus; species Elephantulus edwardii. Next base: position 1,508,072 of record NW_006399774.1, on the reverse strand, counting down.
ATGTATTGAGGCTCAATATCAAGAAAACAAAGATTCTCACCACTGGGCTGACTGGCAGCATCATGATAGATGGTGAAGAGATAAAGATTGTTAACAGCTTCAGTTTGCTGGGCTCTACAAGCAACACTCTTGTTACCAGCAGCCAGGAAATAAAAAGATGAATTGCATTGGGAAAGACTGCTGTCAAAGACTTCTTCAAAGTACTGATGAGCAATGATATCAGTGTGGAGACTATGGTGCACTTGATATAGGCCATGGTCTTTACAATTACTTGCTATACACTGGAAGGCTAGACAATGACTAGGGATGATAGAATTGATGCCTTTGACCTGTGGTGCTGGAGAAGAGTATGGAATATACCATGGACTGCTAGGAGAAGAAACAAGTTTGTCCTGGAGAGGGTGAAGACAGGCTGCTCCTTGGAGGCAAGGATTCTGAAGCTTTGTCTGACATATTTTGGACGTGTTGCAAGGTGGGATCAGTCCTTGAAGAGGGACATAATGCTTGGGAGGGCAGAGGGACAGTGCAGGAGAGGAAGACCCTTGATGAGGTGGATTGAGTCAGTGACTGGAGTAATGGGAATAGGTATGTTGGAGACAGGATTGGTACAAGATAGAGCTTTAGGCCTGTTTGGGCTATTGTACATGGGGTCGCTATGAGTCACAGACGACTCGATAGCACATAACAACAACTAACCCTTCACTATCTTTCCCTTTACCATATTTATCTATTGATTCCTTTTTATCCCTCCTTCTCATCCCTAGCAAGCATCCAAGATTGCCTGTGTGTAAACCTCTCCTAAGGTTTTTTAACAGCAGTGTCACAGCAAAGTTATCTTTTGGGGACTGGTATGAAAAACCCCAATCATTAGTAAATTTTAAAATAGAAAAAAAGTGTGAGAATCACCAAAATGTGACATGAAGACATGAAGTAAGCATGTGGCTGGAAAGGCCCCCAAAGACAGTTTTGCTACATAAACCTTCAATTAAAAAAAAAAATCCCCCAAACAATGACAACTAAAAAACGACACAGAAACAGACACACACACACACACCCACACACACCCATAAAGTGCAGTAAAGTAAAATGTACCTGTGCGTTTAAAAAACAAGGCTGAAAATGGCTCTAAGAAGTTCTTGCTAATGACTCTCTCCTATTGTTGCAAAGTCAGGGGCGACTCCTAGCTGACCCTCCAGAGAGTTTTCAGAGGGTGTAAACTGCGTAACAGGAGACTGCCCATTTTTCTCCTGTCAAGCAGCTGGTGGATTCGAACCACCAGAGGCGCCACTTTTTTGGATTGGCAATGAGACTCTCTACCCACTAGGTCACCAGAGCCAGGATGATGAAGTGAGAAGCGAGCCAGAAGCCCCACTCACTGGTCTCTCATAAACTGTTGTGCTCACGAGGCAGCGGAGAAAGGCTAACTAAACAACATCAATCACGTAGCAGCTCAGGTTTAATCTGTGGGGTAGAAAGGAGAAGAGTGTGCTGGCCAAGAGGAAGGAATCCTGGCCATTAGGGCCCTATCCAATCCAGGCCTCTACCCAATACAGGACTGTAGAAGACATTAGTATAAACTGTGCTCCATTCACAGTAGAGTAGACAGTTTAATAGCATTATCTCCATGAAGAATGAGACTTGTGGGGGAAAAAAGAATTACACTATCACTGGAAAGGAAGAGGCTTCAACTGGGATTCCTCCCTGTCTGAGGCAACCTCACATACAGCATTTCTTCTGCTTACAGTTCTTTACACCCCGCTGGTTTCCCTGAAAACAACTGCATTCTGTGAAATCAGTCATTAAAAACCAGCTCCCAAAGAGACAAAAAGCCCATTTTTGTCAAAATGGTTAGAGCAATGGGTCAGAGTGTGAGATGTGGAGGACAGTTCATGGGCGGGAGTGGATAGTGAGGACACCGAGCTGGCCAGGCTCCCAGGGACACAGCCGCCCTGTGGCTAGTGGTCGTCTGATATGCCAATCATCTATGACGCTAACATCTCCAGTTTCAGCAAACACACAGCTTAGAATCTGAACGTTTATCCTTATGTTGCATCTAACCTCTCTTTTATCCTCCCCAACTCCCATACTCATGCCCTGCCATTACAGGTCCTTACAGATTTTGCCTACTTCTGTGACAACCTAGAACATTCTACTCCTTCTCTCATAAAACCTTTCAACATTTTATTAGCTCTACTAAGCTGAAGGGTCCGATCTGTTCTTTAAGCTCCTCCTTCTATAAGCACTACTATGTTTGCACAGGTTGTTCAGGCTGGATTCTGGACCCCTCACCATCCCTGTCATCCTTCTTCTCAGTGTGCAAGTGGGTCCCTATCCCTTTGAGCCTTATCCTCTCTCTTCTGCCAAACATGCTTTTGAAATCACTGCTCAAGGACACAGCAGAACAATGGCCTGCCACTCCATAGGCTCTCTCAGTGGAGAGGTTAGTGTTTCCGAGCCTCAGCTTTCCTACCTGTAAAATGGGAGACTAGTAAGAGTCTTGCTCAATGCGGATGTGAAGACTAAATAAGTGAATATCTGCAAAGTAAATAGTCATGCCGCGGTATCCAATAGCCCCCCAACAGTAGGAGCCTCAATAGCCAGGTTCCCCTCTATCAGCCTCAACTGCACGGTTAAGATAACATCGTGATGATGCTGACAGAGTCCAGGGCTCACAGGAGATGCTGCTGCGGAAGGATCCAGTCTGGATGGGAAAGCTGAGGGACCCATGACATCAGCATCAGCCATGATGCCAGTGACAGACTGATATAACCGGGAGGGACACAGGATGGGGAGTGGAAGCTTTCTATACAGAGGCTGGGGATCTAGGGTCACAGAATCTCTTAGAGGACAAGTCCACCACCCAGAGCAAGAGCCAAAAACATCAGGATGGAGAGAGTCCGTGTGGAAGCAGGAAAAGAGTCCGAGAAGGTGAGGTATCAGGAAGAGCGGAGGTTCTTGTTGAAGCCTCACCCCACCCTTCCTATGTTTGAGAAAGATAGCTGAGATGGACAAGGAAAAAAGAATTAATGTGCTCGAATGACTGACTGGTAAAGAAAACGGAATATATTACGAACCGCCAGAAGAACAAACACAAGTCTTGAAAAGAGTTCAGCCAGAATGCTCCTTAGAAGTGAGTCTCATTTCTCTCGGGTGAGTTATCAGTAAGGGGCCAGAACTTTGGAGGACACCATGTCATATAAAGGATTAGCAAAATACAGAGAGACCCTCAAGGAGACGGACTTGTTTTTCTGTTGTATACCGTAGAGTCAAAACCGACCCAGAGCTGACTCTCCGGTGGGTTTTCAGAGACAGTTAATCACATGGGAAGACACTGCCCATCCTTCTCCCACAGAGCAGCTGGTGGCCTCGAACTGCCAGGCTTCAGGATATCAGTGCAGCTTCTTGCCACTAGAGCTCCCTGAGACGGACTTGGTGGCTGCAACAACAGGCTCAACCTTAACCAGACTGTGACATCAGTGAAGGACCAGGGAGTGTTTGTTCAGCTGGACATAAAGCTGCTATGAGTGGCAGCTGACTTGACTGCATCTGACAGTGACCCTTGTTCTCTATCGAGTCTCCTCTTGATGGTCTGAGACAGAAGTGAGCCACCAAGAACACAGCTTTGGGGACAAAGAGCTGAAGTCTTGCCCTTGGCACCCGTCCTTGACAAAGGCTTTAGTTACCTCTTTCTTTCTTCAACTGCCAAAAGAAGAAACAGGTGAGTCACGGAGAAGGTGCAGCCAGAGTGCTCCCTGGAGGCAAAGATGATAAAGCTTCATTTCACACACTTTGGGCATGTTGCTAGGAGAAGCTGTTCCTCAGAGAAGGACATCGTGCTTGAGAAAGTGGAGAGACAGTGAAGAGAGGAAGACGCTCAACCAGGTGGGCTGACACAGTGACTGCGGTGTGGGCACAAGTATGTCAGAAATGACGAGGATGGCGCAGGATAGAACAGGGTTCAGATCTGTTGTTTATTGGGTTACTATGCATCATACTCCACTCAACGACATGTAACAACAACAGCAACATCATCTTAACTTTCCTTCCTTACTTGTCTAATCTGGGAAACAGAAGGATAACATCATCAGTTCCATCCAGCAGAGATGTTAGAATTATTGGCCATTCACTTGCAAAATTACAGGCCTTCAAAAACCGTATGTACATAGAGCACACCTTAGACTAGCACTTAGACTAGCAGACACAGCAATTGAGACCGAGATCTTAGAAATGGAAACACAAAGGAGGAACAGTTGTAAGCAGACAGTAGTGATTGGAACATGGAATGGGAGAAGCATGAATGTAGGAAAATTGGACATGGTTAAGAAAGAAGTGGAACGCATGAGTATTTACACACTAGATATTGGCAAGATGAGATGGCTTGGCATGGGACATTTTGAATCATACGATCATATTGATCTACTATGCCAGGGATGAAAAGGTGAGAAAAATGGGGTTGGTTTCATATTTAAAACAGTCATTTCTAGATCCATCATAAAATTCAATGTGGTGAGTGACAGGATACTATCTATATGCATACAAGGAAGTCCAGTGAATACCACTATTGTTCAAATATATGCACCAAAAACTAGAGCCAAAAAGGAGGAAATAGAAGATTTATACCAACTTTTGCAGTCAGAAGTTGATCAAACAAGCAATTAAGATGCATTGATAGTAATGGGCGACTGGAACTCAAAAGTTGGGAACAGAGAAGAAGGATCAGTAGCTGGAAAACACGGACTTGGTGAAAGAAATGAGGCTGGAGACAGAATGGTAGAATTCTGCACATTCTAAGATTTATTCATTGCAAATACCTTTTATAAGAAACATCAACGCAGGCTATACACATGGATTTCACCTGATGGTAGGCATAGGAATCAAATTGATTACATTTGTGGAAAGACTCCCTGGAGAAACTCAATATCAGCTGTGAAAACCAGGCCAAGTGTTGATTGTGGGACAGATCAGCAACTACTCATGTTAGGATTAAAGAAGTTAATACATGTGAAGTGCCCACAGACAGGACACATCTTCCTCAGTGGGAGCCTCAAGAGCAAGGTGACATTACTGCCTTGTGGAGGCAGCAAAGGCGGGAAGGACTACCACAGGCTCGGGTTGTTGTGACAACAGTGACGTGGGACATGGCTAGGGTTCAGGACGTGCCAGACATCCTCATCATCTTCAGCACTGCCACCCTGGAGGTGGTGTCTTACCTGGACGTCGTACAGGAACTGGAAACGACTTCTCTTATTTGCGGCTTCTCTCACGGCTCGAGCCAGGTCCACCGAGCCCTTCCCACCAACCGACCAGTGGTAGCAGGGGACGGCGTCAAAGGCGCCCGCCCGCTTGGCCAGCTCACACACCAGGTCGATCTCCGCGCGGGTGTCCGTCCTAGAGATGGAAACACTCGTGCTTTTACATCTGTTTTCATTTAGAGGCGTGTTTCAGGAAAGACTGTGTAGATCCTCGTTGCCAGACACTGAGTATATTTTCAACATCAAAAGTGGTTACACTATATTTTAATCAATCACATTTAAAGAAAAGCATGGTAGAGGGGGACGGAATTTTTAGGGAACAACACAAATATTTTACGTTGTTAAAGGTTCAATGGGACAATTCCATGACACATCTTTGATCACCCACTGTCTTAAGACAGAAATGGTAGTGGAAAAAATATCCCCAAAACTCAAGGAAATGGTAACTGCCTCTTAGAAACTTCATTTCCCTAAGAACTCTTCTGCTAGAAGAGAGAAAGCCACATTTTCCATGCACCTGACCCTGAAGCACAGACACCAGAAGCCCCTGGACACAAAACCAAGTTCCCAGGGAAGCCTGGCAACAGGACCAACATTAAAGCGGGAGGTTGGACTTACTTGAAGACGTTCAGAGCCACCACGACAGGAACCCCAAAGAGCTGGGCGATCTGGATTTGCTTCTGGAGGTTACAGCAGCCATCCGCCACTAGCTGAATGTTCTGGAAGGCAAAGAGAGCCCTATGTACTGCGTCCTATGAGCCTGCCAGGTTACCCTCACAGGGCCGCTCTGGAAGCTTCCACTCTCATCTCTGCTTTTTTTTCCATTGCCCAACAAGCTTTGCAATGGGCCATCACTGAGGTGACCCCTTCTGACAGTGACCCCATGTATGTCTCAGCAGAATGATGCACTATGGAGTTCACAATGACTGGTATTTCTGAACTCAACGTTAAACCTGTCTTCTGAGGCACCACGGGATGGATCTGAACTTCCAACCTTTTGGTTATCAGCTGAGAGAATACCTGTTTGCACCACCCAGGAGCTCTTTAAGAAGAACATGAATGACTTTTTTCCTCCAAGAAAGATGATTGCACAGAGGAAGTTCATTTCAGCACAATTTAGTGGGTCAAATGGAGCTGCAGGCAGCAATCTCTGCAGCTGGGTGGCCAATGCAGGGCCCACGGCCACATCTGGTAGGCTTCGAACAGAGGCCCTCAGCTGCGGGGCAAGGAGGGCTGTCTGGGTGCTGCTAACAGATGTCCTGTAGGAGCTAATGGGATACTCTGCAGAAAATCAGTCTATTCACAATGGTCAAGCAACTGAAGAAGGTTAAAGCTAACTGCTCACTACTTCAAAGGAACTACACAGTAAGGGATATATCTTTTACTTTTCTGTAAAACGCTGGTCTGTCTGATACTTCTCTAAATCTGAACATTCAGATTAAGACAGACTAGGAAGAAGGACTGGCCATCCACTTCTGAAATAGCAGGCCTCTGAAAACC
>NW_006399774.1:1470139-1499914 GCF_000299155.1 Elephantulus edwardii | reverse complement strand
CCTCTATGAGGTGGATTGATTCAGTGACTGAGGTAATCGGGATGGGTGTATCGGAGACGGTGCGACTGGCACAGGACAGAGTAGAGTTTAGGGCTGTTGTACATAGGGTCGCTATGAGTTGCAAGCAATTCAACAGCACATAACAACAACAACATACTGAAAATAGCATTTATTCTCCACCAAGATAACAAATAGGTCTGTCTTGGAGAGTTTCTCCTTGGAGGGTAGGATTTTGAAGTTCCATCTCACACACTTTGGGCATGTATCCAGGATAGACTGATCCTTGGAGAAGAACATGATGCTTGGAAGGGTGGAGGGAGAGTGCAGGACAGGAAGACTCTGGATGAGATGGATGGACACAGTGACTGGGGCAGTGGGATTAAATGGGCTGGAGTCAGTGGGACTGGCTCGGGATAGAGCAGGGTTCAGAGCTGTTGTAAAGAGTTGCTATGAGTCACTGGTAACTTTATGGTGCATGACAACAACAGCAACATACGATAAGGTCATGAGTGTCCATTTTTGTTTGCCCTCGAGACCATGAGCTCATGCTCCGACAGCACCAGGGTTCGAGTCAAGGCTGGGAATTGGAGATGAAGGCAAAGAACCAAAAGAATGGATTTTCTGGATGGCACAGATGGGGTGGTTTGAATTCACCCATGGCACTGCAGAAGAAATGTCTGGTGACCTGTTTCCATAAAAATTAAACACTAAAAGCAAAAGCCTTTCATTGCTGCCCAGTCGATTCTGATTCCTAGTGACCCCAAGGTTAAAGAGCAGTGATTTCATGGCTGTGATCTTTAGGGAAGAAGGATTCCAGGTTTTTCTTCCGTGGCAGTGTTGGGTGTGTTTCAGCTGTCAACCTTTATATGGACTGACAAGCACAGACTGTGTGTGCCACTCAGAGACCACCTGTAAAGATTGTTATTTACCATCGAGGAGCCGGCGACTCTATTCACAACAGCTCTGAAACCTGCCCTCCTGAGCCAGTCTCACTGTCTCTGACATGTACCCCCATTATTCCCAGTCACTGTGTCACTCCATCTCGCCTGGGGTCTTCCTCTCCTGTGCTGTCCCTCCACCCTTCCAAGCATGATGTCTGTAAAGACCACATCCAAATAAACCCCAAGGAGCACAGCAATACTCCACTAACACTAAACTCACCATGTGTTTGAGTCAACTCAGTGGCAGTGACTTAATTTTCTTTCTTTGCTGGGTTCAGACCCATTTTCTCTCAGATTATCACAAAAGTGCTTTTGCTAAGAGACCACTTTCCAAGTGCCTCTAGTTCTCTGATTCTGTTTCAACCATAAGCCCATGTCTTGTGGATCCAAATGACCGTTCCTTTACAGAAGAGTTGAAAACAACACCCTTACCTCCTCAGTATATTCTTTCTTAAGAGGGACACCAGCAGTGACCTGAAATTCAAAGAGACAAGCATTAAGAAATAGTCTATAAAATTTAATCCAGGAGCTCTGATGGCCTAGTGGAAAGAAACTGCACTGCAAAGGCACATGGTTCGAATCCACAAGATGCTCTGCTGGAGAAGGAGAGGAAATCTCCTTCTGTGTCTGTCAGATCTAATTTGGCAGTGCATAACAAGAAAAGAAAAGGAAAATAAAAATTAATCTACCTAATAATGGTCTGAAAGAAAAAAAATCATCATGGTAGATATTTGGGAAAGCAGCCCCGCTTTGTTCTTTAAACCAGTAGCTGCAGGCCTGCCGGAACACGCTTCAAGAAATGCTGCAATTAGAACAGGAGGATCAGTGCCGTTAAAAGCTCCCCAAGTGAAGACCATTGAGCCAGTGCCAAGAACTCAACTTCTGTTCTGTTGTCCTTATCCCAAAACAGAACTTTTGATTAATATCTGATTCATACAGAGTGCATCATCATACTAAGTCAATTCTAAATAAATCTATTGTCATTGCCATGATTTTTCCCTCTCTCAAGTTTCTTGGAAACTAAGGTTCACCTGACCCAAGCCATGGCATTTTCCACTGCTTCCTAAGCATCTGAGAGCTGGACAATGAAGAGGGCTGAAGGGGAATCGATGCCTTTGAGTTGTGATGCTGGAGAAGAGTGCCAAATATCCCACGGACTGTCAAAATGACAAGCAAGTCTGTTTAGGAAAAAGTACAAGTATGGCGCTCCTTAGAGGTACACATGATGAAAGTGTCTCACATACGTGGTGTTAGGAGCGGCCAATCTCCAGAAAAATGACATCATGCTGGGAAAAAAGGAGGGTGTCAGTGAAAGAGAGGAAGACCCTCAACAGGATGGACTATTATAGCGACTACAACAATGGACTTAGTCATTATCAGAGATTGTGACGATGGTTGTATAGGACAAGGACAGGCTCCCATGCAGGGGCTATGAATTGTAATCGATTCAATGGCACATGACAACAAGAACAACAATAACAACATTTCCTTAGAATTATCAGTATGGGGTCAGAAGACTGTTTTACGGATGAGGGAACTGATTATGAGACGAGGCAAATAGTCTGCCTAAAGTTACACATCGAATGAGAGGCACTATGAGGACTTGAATATTGTTGAGTCTGAAATTCAAATTTATTACCTTTCAACATGGTCCTAGCACTTTTGTCTGTAGCCAGCTGCTGGTTTAGGTGAGAAACAATGAAACCTGGGTTGTGTTGTGAGGGTTAGGTGCAGGATAGGGCAAGTTACAGATCTGTTGTTTATAGGGTCGCTCTAAGTTATAGTCAACTTAATGGTACATAGCAAGAGCAACAGGGCATGGGGCCCTTCTGCCGAGCGGAAAGCAGCCCTGGGAATTCTCAAAATCTGCTGGAAAGAAGTCACTTTGATGACAGTCTTGCTCTTTGATCATGTGTCGGGACACAGTCAAGTATGCTCAGATGGATATTTTCTGCGGGAGAGTGGCATCATTCTCTAGTGACTGAAATAACCAAAATGATTAAAAATGGAAAGAACTAAAATGCTGGATTTTTAAGGGGGGGAACCCCCCAAAACAAAACAAAAAAAAAAACACACATCAACCACTTTTAAAAGTGTTGCTAAGCTTGTACATGTGCAAAATTCTTTTGTAGACTCAAGAGCAATGAAAACAAATGGCTGTTGACGGGGAAGAAGGAGGAGAAATCATGCAACCTGGAGCCAGCTCTTTAGAGATGAACAAAAAAGATCTAAAAGACCAACAGGACGACGACAAAGCTTTAGTCAGATAGAAAAGAAATTATACTTGTAAAAATTCCAACTGCTTTCTTTGATAAACGGCAGGTATACAGATTTATTCCTATATATTACATGGGACAAACGAGACATTTTTATTAAAATATATTTTAAAAGATCAAAAGCAATGAAGAACTATTCACATGCTTATAAACCTGTCAGAGTTCCCCGAGAATGATCTATAGGTTTAATGTGATTCCAATAAAAATTTTTAAAGATTCTTTGGGGAACTTGAGGGACTGAATCTAAAGTACATGTGGAAGAAGAAGAAGAAGGAAAAAAAGGTCAGAAGCAGACCAGGCACCCAGGAATGAGGGCAAATGAGGGAGCTAGTCCTGACAATGTAACTCAGATGCAGGGATCTAGAAACATCAGGGGCCACTGATATGAGTACGACTCACACCCACTCTGTAAACAGCAAACCTGAACCCTGCCCTATCCTGCGTCAGCCACACCGCCTCTGATGCGCTCGAGCCCACTGTTAAAGTCACAGGCCAGCGTAACAGAAGGAAGAAGCCAGAAAGAGATCCACACTTAGATGGACAGTGGTTTATTACAGCAAAGAGCCTCAACGACTGATAATAAATAGAAACTCTTTAAATGAACAATGCTTCACAAAATCGCTATTGGTATTGCTGTTGTTAAGTGCTGTTGAGTCGTAGACGACCTGAGAACTGTTCATAGACTTTCCGGAGGCAAGCCATTTCGGAAGTGGATGCCACTCCTCCTTCCAAGCTTATTTTAATCAGGAAACTCCAGCAAACACTGTCCACCATGGGTAACCATTACCACATTTGGCACATCAGTGTCACAGTGTTTAGCAACACAGCAACCATGAGTTACCTCTGTAACTATGCCTCTGTACTATGCCATGTAGAAGACTGTTGGACAAAAAACAATTTAAATCAGGCCTCAGGGCCATGGATTAAAATCACCCACCGTGGGCTCACACACAAAAACTAGTGATAATGAGTTTCAAGGACTGTGAAGTCAGCTGGCGTATATTATTTTTAAGACTAGGTAGGAAGTTTGCCATTATGAAACACTTACCCTGAACTTTGTAAATAAAATTAGTAATTCTGTATTTTCATGCCACTTTACAGATGAATGAGAGGTTTGGGGCATACGTTTGAAATTTTAGAGGACAATACAAGAGAATATTAGGACCCCAAAGTAAAACAGAACATTAGCTCTTGCATTGCACCCAGAATGGTGAGGATCTGAAAGACAGGATATGAATTTAAAATGATTGGGACTAAACTAGGCAAGTTCATGGGTCACAGGATATCCCACAGCTCAAACGATGGAAAAAAAATAAGCTAGACAAACACAGGAGACAGGCATGGTTATTTGTGTAGAGTTATCAACAGGAAATAGAAATTATAATGGGTCAAAAACATTAGTGCAGTGTTGTTTCAGCTCAAAAGGAAAGACACAGAGATGAATAATACGGAAGATTAAGAAGATGAAAGTTCATTCATCAATCAATTATTGAAAACATTTCCTGGAAAGAGACAACACCAGGCACTCAAGATACAAAAATGAGTAAGAAAGTATCCCTCGTCTCAGGGAACTCAAAGTCAAGTAGGATAGAAACAAAAACAGATATTCACAGAGCATTATGATGGAGAAGGCACCGAGAGCCCCGAATGAGGAATGCTGGGCTTCCAGGTCTCTTACTGCTACTGTCTCCCACCCAAATCTATGCCTAGGACAGTCCTTCCTGGCTGAGAACACTGTGGCTTCCGAGCAAAGACACACAGACAATGAAGACGAAAATAGCTCGGCTGTAAAGTCAAGTGCATAGATGGAGACAAAGAAGATGATAAATCACGTGGAGAATTTCTACGCAACTGAGAGCAGGGTGTGGAAAAGCACGTAGGGATGAAGGCAAGAGGTCTTACGCTATAAAAGAAGCCACTTAATCCCTTGGAGCCTGTGCAAATCTACCCATAAAAAGCCAATTTCCAAGGCCTATTTCAGTGGTGAAGTCTTTGGATTTTATAATTTTCCGGGTGTCAGAGCAGGGAGAAAGAAACTTCAAACACATCTTACAGAGCAAGAAACTGTGGCTTGACAATGAAGGACGGTACGCAGATTCCAAGGCTAAAGGGTACTGCATAAACGGCAAAGAACAGACCATCAATCGTCAAATGAGCCAGGGCACAAAATGAAGGCTAAATAAAAGGAAAAAGAGCTGTAGCAGCAACTGATATTTTGAGTAAAATCTGAACTCTATGGCTTCCTACCTTAAAACATTGGCTGCATCAATTTTACAGGTGAAACGACAGTGACATTTTAGGATATTTAAGACATTAAAAACCTGTTACTATTCAGTTCTGCCTGGTGGACAGAGTACAACGTTGCGACTTAAGTCCGAGGCTCTGCCACCAGGTCTGCTGGTCAGCGGCACTGCTCAAGTCTAGACCCAAGGCTCCATGTATTCAGCTATGACAGAAGCGCTAAGATAATTTTACTTTAAAAGTTTCATAATGGCAAACCCGCTACTTAATCTTGAAACAAAATAAGCAAACCAACAAACCAAAACTCCAACAGAACTAACTGCATGACCCCAAGGCTGCCGTGGAGTCAATTTCCCAAGCGGCCCGACCTGTGTCCAAACTGCGTGCCACAGTTTTCAGGGGCTGAGCTTTCAGAAGTAGACGGCCATGCCTTTCTTCCTACTCTACTGTAGTTTGTTGCTCAGCAACAAAACAGATTTCTGGGGAGACTCTGAGAAACAGTCTCCAAACTAAGGTGCAAGTCTCAGAAAGAATGTCTGTGCACAAGCTGCCTTTATCCTTGAAAGAGAAGTCACACCGTTTCCACAGGACGCTTGCACTGCTCAGTCCCCAGACAGGATGTCTAGAGGTTAACGAAAACATACCGAATGGTTACTATTTCCTTAAACTTCTGTACAAAAGTTTTTCTCAGTTTCTGTACTTTGAGCAATTTGTAATATCGCAAATTGGTGCTCAATGGAAGTTGTAATATTCCTTCAAGAAATCTCTTTTTCAATTTGACAGAAGACATGCTTTCACTCCTTGATATCTTGAACTTCTAACCTTTGGGTGGGCAATGCATTCATCATGTGAGCCCTCAAGGAGCATACTGTTTCTGCTTACAATGGAATCATCGTGGGTATGTGACATCTGATAAACGGTAAACCAGCAACAGTCTGTCTAATTTAGAAAGAAAATAACCAACCACAATGAGAAGTAGAAAAATCCAGTGCCAGATGCTAATTTCAAATCACGGTGACTTTCCATCAGAATTCGGGGGCTGTAAATCTTTACGGGATGTGTCTGTACAATTTTCTCCACCAGACTGGCTACTGGATTTGAACCATCGACGTTTTGCTTAGCAGCCTGACACTTTATGCACACCACAACAAGGCCTCTAGAAATATCAATACAAAACCACCAAACGCACTTCTATTAAGTCAAGTTCAACTGCCAGCAAGCCTCCATCAGCGTTCCAAGATTGTAAATCTTTACAGGACGAAGCCGCCCATTCCTCCTCCTGCTCAGCACCTGCAGACTCGAAATGCTGACCTCTTGGTCAGGCATGAAGCCACCAGGGTTCCTTATAACAAGAAACAAATTTCAGGTGGTTTTATTCCCCAATGACTAATCAATACAAATTTTCTTATTCTCTAAAATTGAAAAAGTAATAAAATAAAAACCAAATTTTCACATTTTGTAAAAAAAGGAAATGAACTGATTTTCAGATGTCTATAAATTCCCTAAAAAAAAAGATAGGCATAATACCAAATCTTTAAAATGGATTAAGTTTCTATTCTCTTAAATTAGTGCAAATAGCATTTGTACTTTCCAACTAGCTCTTAGAAACAATTCAATGGTATAGTAGAAGCAGACCACAAAACCTTAATAAAGAACAAAGGTAAATAGTTACAAGGCCAGGACTGAGCGTCAGTGAACCAAAAAGCTCTTAGTGCGCATGTACAAAAACTTCACCATCAAGCAATCAGGCTAATCTTTATGGCCTTCCTTCAGGAACAAGGGCCTCTCTCCTCTGGTTATCATGCAATTATAAAACACTACCCGAGTCAGATATTAATCTTAAAAACTAAAGGGGTTACACTATGCTCCTTTCCAAAACACAGCTTAAGAGATCATGACGTGGGTGTTACTATTTACTTGAACTTGCTCAATGCTAAGTGCCTAATGATGATGATTTGTAGAAGAGGTTTTGGAGAGGTATAAATACTGAAATGACTCAGCAGGCGTGCAAGCTTCAAACACTCAGCTCGGTTTGGTTTGCACCACGGGAGGGAAGGGTGAGGACTTACGCTCGGGCCGCCCCCGTGCATCTTTAGAGCCCGCACCGTGGCCACCAGGACGACGACGTTGGGCACCAAGCCCGAGGCTCGACACTTGATGTTGAAGAACTTCTCCATTCCAATGTCAGCACCAAATCCAGCTTCAGTGACTGTGGGAACCAAGGGGGAAACAGGGAGTTATCCGGTGAAGACAGAGGGAGGCGCTGGTAATAACTAACTACCAAGTTCAAGTACAATGGACGGCTCACGTTCCTCACTGCTGGGTTTTCACGAGCTACGTGCAAAGGTAAAGTGTGTCTTCCATTATTATGGAAAAAAGATCCTGTTTCATGTTGCTGTAAGTTTCCCTAGAGTGGGCCTCCTGCCCTGGGCAAAGCCACAGATGACAGCAGGGACCACTGACGAGACTTGCACAGACCCACAATCACACCTTTGTGATCCACATGGTTTTAATCGCCAATTTTTGGAAGCAGACCTCTAGGTGGTTCTTCCTCATCCATCTGGGTCTAAACACTCCCACGAAGCCTTTCGGGACCACAGCAGCACCGAGGCTTCCACCAAGGAGCAGTGGCTGTGCATGAGCTGCACTGGCCGGGATCCGAACCATGAAAGTCCTTCACGTGGAGGGGAAGAGTTCTACCACTGAGCCACCACTGCCCTTACTCTACTTACAAAGGATGATTTTATATTCTGCTTCCCATCTTGCAAGAACCAAGATTTTTTTCACAGAGCTTTTCTTATTATACATGGTGAGTGAACGAACTCAGCCCCACAAGGATAAATATTGTATAAAACCATTATTGTAGAATGAGTATAAGGATCTAAAAGGGGTGGGAGAGGCTGGAAGCAGAGGGATGAGGATATGCAGGGGGACGGGGGGGGGATTAATCAGGGGGTTGGCAATTTGATGGGGGGGTGAAGGAAATTGAAAGAATCTGTTCTCTAAAACCATACATTCAAAGTTTGTAAACAAACTAGTGTAAAATTTTTAAAAATGTCATTTCTTCACTAGAAAATAAATATATACATGTTGCTGAAGACCATCAAATCGGAACCAACCCATAGCTAACCCTTGAGGGGGTTTCAGAGGTTGTAAATTACTCACGAGGAGACTGCCCATCTTTCTCCCACGGAGCAGCTGGTGGAATAGAACCTGGTACATCTTCATTGGCAGTGCAATTTCTTACCACTAAGCCATCTAATTTTTAATCAGAATTTAAAGTCTATCACTGTAGATTGACATTTTGATTACCAAAGAAGATTTGTTGTCATAAATTGATATGTAACATCTTTATAACATTTTAAAAAGTGAGCTCTGGTGGCTTAGTGGTAGAATCACACTTCTAACCAAAAAGTATACCGTTCAGATACACCAGTTACTCCGCATGAAAAAGATGGGCAGTCTCCTTCCATGTAATTTACAGCCTCAAAAAACCACTGGAGGGTTAGCTGTGAGTTGGTTCCAATGTCACGATATATAACAACAATATAACATTTTAAATATACCGTCCTTAATGTATTACTATAGAGATTAGCATATGTAGAATAATTTTTCTTACTGCAATCTGGTCATTTCATTGATTGGTAAATTCCAAGTTAGTTGATTAGCTTAAGAATTACCAGACTTGATATAAGACACTAAAATAACAATATACAATATCAACAGAAAATGAAACCCATTGTGGTCAACTCACTTCTGCCGTAAATCTTAATGGGAGCAGACTGCTTCATCTTTCTCCCCAGGCGATCTTTTTAAACCACTGATCTTTCTCTTAGCAGCAGAGGCAGGAGCGGCCTCCACGTTCTAAACAACATGCCTCTGAAAACTCTATGAACTTTGATAAATGACAATAGTCATTGAAAGGCTTCAGGTCTTTTGTTCACAGGGTCACTACGAGTCGTGCTCCACTCGACGGCCATCAACAACAACAACAAAAAGCACAAAATGCAATCCAAGCCATCAGGGCTCAAGATATCATCTCTACCACCACAGAGTTTATGCATCTCAACTCTGCCCCTCCTCCACCAGTTAAATAAATTATTGCTACAAGTGAGTAGGTTTTGTTGGTTAACTTTTTGTGGTGTCAGGGCCCTTGTAAATTGGCTTTCCTAGGCATTGCATTAGCCCCTGTTGGGGGTGGGAGGTGGGGGATGATCTCCAGTTACCTTAACTAAGGATACATGATCTTGCAAATCATCAACAGCTGTAAGACAAATTGGGGGAAAGTGCTTTCCACACAGTGAGGATGGCAGTGACAGTGGTGGAGAGATTGTGGCAAGGTGTAACTGGAGGAAGCTTGGAGATAAGACCACAGTTAAAGGTTTTGCTTGCTGGATGATTAAAGGAAAAGCTGACTCTAAGACAGAGTTTGCTGGATGATGGAGGAAACCAGAGGCTTCTTGCATTTGTGCTGCTGAAATGAACGTGGACTTTCACTAATTGAGTAATTGTAGCCTGTTAATCTGGTTTGGGACTGCTGGACTAAACCTGGACTTCCAGTGTGAGATATTCTCTGCCTCCCCCACTCCCCAACTTAGTTCCCTAATAAGTTCCAAAATTGTGAGAGACGTCTGTGAGTCGAGTTGCAATAAATCACTGGAAATAAATCAGGAGCATGTGGGGTGGCATATCTGACTATTTATATGGTGTTACGGACCTCACTGATAGGGGCAGTTCCCCTTCATGAAAAGGGCAGAAGTCAAACTCAGGCACCCTTACTGTAATTTTTTCTGTGGAATCGGAATATAGTGCAAGAAGCAGTTGTTCAAACAGAGCTAGAGGGTACCGTGTGATTTAAAATGAGGAAAGATGTACATTAAGGTTCTAATTTTCTGTCATATAATCTGGATACTAAGTAGTGTTTCTTATGGACTACATCTCAACATCAAAAATCCCCACAACCACACCAAGGCTTGCTATTTTCAATTCCCTCATTGTTGTTGTTGTTATGTGCCATCGAGTCGTTTGCAACTCATAGCGACCCTATGTACAAGAGCCCTAAACGCCGTTCTATCCTGTGCCAACCTCGCTGTCTCAAACATTCATTCCCACCACTCCACTCACAGAATAGATCTATCTCATCGAGGGTCTTCCTCTCCTGCGCCGTCCCTCCACTCTCCCAAACATGATGTCCCTCTCCAAGGACCAGGCCCTCCTTGCAACATAACTAAAGTATGTCAGATGAAGCTTCAGAATCCTTGACTCCAAGGAGCATTCTGGCCTCATCACCCTCTCCAGGATGAACTTGTTTGTTCTCCAAGCAGTCCATGGTATACTCAACACTCTTCTCCAGCACCATAACTCAAAGGCATCAATTCTCTTTCTATCATCCCTAGTCACCGTCCAACTCTCCAATGCATAGTACGTAATTGCAAAGACTATAGCATGGATCAGGCGCACCTTAGTCTCCAGCCTGACGTCGTTGCACTTCAGTACTTGAGAGGTCC
This sequence comes from Elephantulus edwardii, assembly GCF_000299155.1. NCBI lineage: Eukaryota > Metazoa > Chordata > Mammalia > Macroscelidea > Macroscelididae > Elephantulus > Elephantulus edwardii. The sequence goes on along the minus strand of NW_006399774.1, from coordinate 1,488,949 downwards.
TTCACAGCTGACTTTCCCAATGCAATTTGTCTCCTGATTTCCTGGCTGCTGTAACCAAGAGTGTTGACTGTGAAGCCAAGTAAACTAAAACTGTTAACTATCTCAATCTCTTCACCATCCATACTGATGCTGCCAATTGGCCCAGTGGTGAGAATCTTTGTTTTCTTGATGTTGAGCTTCAATCCATATTGAAGACTGCAGTCCTTGACCTTCTGCAGTAGGCGCTTCAGGTCCTCCTCAGTTTCAGCGAGCAGGGTTGTGTCATTTGCATAACAGGTTGTTGATGATTCTTCCACCAATCCTGATGCCACATTCTTCCTTATACAGCCCAGAGTCTCGGATGATCTGTTCTGCACACAGATTGAAAAGGTATGGGATAAACTACATCCCTGACGGACCCCTTTCTTGATTTTGAACCCCTCATAGATATATGAAAACTGGGCAATTAATGAAGAATGAAGACGTAATGCATTTAAATTATGGTTGTGACTTAAGAATTGTCAGAATCCTCTTTAGAAGCAGGAGTGGTAAGACTCTGCTTTACACACACTGGACATATTTTCCAGTGTCCCTGGAGGACACTCTGGTTCTGTGACTATGAGCAGGCACCAACTCATAGCTGACCCTCCAGTGGGTTTTCAGAGGCAGTTAATAGCAGTGGAGGAGAATGTTCCTCTTTCTCCCTGTAGCAGCTGGTCTAGCTTCAAACAGCGTGACTTCAAGTTAGCAATGCTGCTCCTGGAGAACATTATGCTTGGTCTAATAGATAGTTAACAAAAGAGAAAGACTGCTGCACTGCAATACCAGAGGTGTGCTGTTCGAATCCACCAGATGCTCTGCTGGAGAGGAGGGGTAGTCTCCTCCTATACCAGTCAGAGCTGATTTGACAGTACACACACACAAAATAATAAACTAAACTAAACTAAAATAAAATGAGAAAGACTGACACAGTGACCCCAAGGAAGAGCTCAAACACAGTAATAATTATGAGGATAGTACAAGATCAGCCAGTGCTGTTTTATCACAAATAAAGTTGCTGTAAGTAAGGACAGACTTGTTGGCACCAAACAACCTTCACCACCGCCCTATGGTAACAGATCGCCATGTCTTTGTCCCATGGAGCTGGGAGGTGAGTCTGGATTGCTAAACAAATGGTTAGCAGCGGAGAGCTTAACCATTGCTTCACGAGGGCTCCTTGCAGACGGACTACCTCACATCGTCTCCCAAGATGCTGCTGCAATCAATAGCATCATGTTGTTGCACAAGAAGAGCTTCAGGATGTGCAGACTCAAGGACCAAGAGCAGCAGCACCTGTGAGCTGATCACACACGCAGAATAGCAGGTCCCACTCACACCTGCGAAAGCAGAACCTGGTCTTTCTCAGCAAGACACCCAGGAAATAAATTCACAATAAAATTTGAGAAGCAAGAGTGCTCCAGGAAAGGTGCAACACCAATACAATAAAAAGTACACGCTTATAAGTTATGCAGAAAATCCTGTGCATAACCAAGGCTGTAATTTATGGCAGAGGTAGAAATTTGTTAGTTTTTATTTATTTTTTTAAAAAATTATATTAATGTGCAAACCAAAATGTTAAAAAATATGAACAAATTAAAACAATTGTTCCTATTATTTAGTAAATACACACATTTTAACAAGATTTTTAAAAAAATATTTATAAGAACATTATTTCACACATAATCTCACACTTAGAACATAATCAGTCATGCTTATTTTTCTGACTTTCTCTTAATATTCAGCATACTGTTAAAAACATTAGGGTGAATTCTGAAGTCTGCTCTTTTCCTTTCAAATTATCAGTCGGTTTTTGTCTGTACTGCAAAATTTCACAATTTATGAATATAAATGACAGCTTAAAGTTTTGTAAAGTTTATGTATCAAGAATTACAAAATTGTTCTCCCTATTATTGGCTGCTTGGGTTACATCCAACGCAAATAATGCTGCACTGGAAATATCTGTGCATATGACCTTTAACCTCTTTCAAATGAGATTCTTGGAATAAGCTCCCATGAGTGAGGCTCTGGAGCCAGGAAATATAAAAAAGTTTTATGAATGTTGATATGCTTTGGACACTTTAAAAATATTTCTTGAAACATACTCAATTTGGAATGGATAAAGCTACAAGGCATCTGATCCTTAAGTACATATTCTTTGAACAAACAATGTAACAGAATAAAAAAGTAAAATATATTCCTCTTTGTGTAATACTGGAGACAATTCTAATTGATGTCATTGTTGCGGTGTTCCATCCAATCAGCCCTGACTTACATATATCTTACATAACACATTGAAACCCTGCCCAATCGTGTGTCATCTTCGTAGACTCCACTGTGCTTAAGTCCACTGTTACAGCCACTGTGTCAATGCACCTCATTAAGGGTTTCCTTTGCTGCACCTCCACTTTTCTAAGCATGATGCTGTTGTTCAAGGACTTGCCTGATAACATGCTCAAAGCTTGTGAGACAAAGTCTCACCAACCTGATCTCTGGAGAGCATCCTGGCTGTACGCCAAAGACAAATTTGTGGGGCTTTTTGGTTTTGTTTTGTTTTTTTGTTGTTGTTGTTTTGTTACAGTCCATAGTATATTCAGTCCCTGTTTTATTATTGCTGTGTACGTTCAAGAGTAAAACAAGCTTGGAAGCAGAAGTGGAATCCACTTCCGAAATAGACTACCTCCAGAAACTCTATGAACTTGGAGAAACGATGAAAGTTACACAATTGTTCAGGTCTTTCATTCATAGGGTCACTATGAGTCGTCTATGACTCAATGGCACTTAACAACAACAACAACAACAACAACAACATTCAAGTCAGAACAGACCCAGAGCTGACCCTCCAGTGGGTTTTCAGAGGCAGCATATCTCAGGGGAGGAGATTCCCCCTCCTTCTCCTGCTCTCATAATCCTACTCCCTCAGAGTTTTCACAGCTATCATCTTTAGAGGATCAGACTGCTAGGCCTTTATTTCGTGGAACCATGGAGGGGGTTTCAAACTGCCAACCTTTTGGCTAACAGTTTAACCATTGCCATCACCAGGACTTCCTTTTTTAGTTCATTAAACAAAAGTACTACTATCATATCAATCTCAAATCACCGGGACCCTCCGCTGGTGTCTAAGGCTGTAAATCGTAATGAGAGGACATTGCTCCTCTTTCTCTGTCAGAGTGCCTGGTGGACTTGAACCATTAACCTTTCATTTAGCAGCCTGACATACAACATACTATGTCACTGAGACTCCTTATTTCACGAACAGTGGTAAAAGTCAGAAAAGACGACTTACAGTATGCAATCCTTATCTCCTAAGGATACCTATCTCAGTGGTGCCCATGGAACAATATGTATTTGGGTGACACACATGAGAACCCAGAGTATACTCAGCTGACTTTTCCAAAGGTCACTAGAGAGTGGCTTTCCACTAGGAGAAAAGATAGACAGAAGGCAATCCACGCTGAATGATGACAGTCCTGCGGGTGTGCATCACAGGCAGATGGAACCCTGAAGCCCTAACCAGCTGGGCAACTTCCGTTAGATATCTAGCCAATTAGGTCTCAGGCCATTGCCAACCTTTTGTTCAAATAAAAGTAATCACATAGACATTTAAGATACTGTTCTGCGGAACTCGATGGGCTCTCGTAAAAATAGTTAGCAGAGTGATTACCAAAGTCCTTCCACTTTCCATAAAGACAACAGTGAATCTTTAGGTCTCAGCTGAATTCCTGCCACATCAGGTATTCGCTGTCATTGGTTAGAGGCCCAGTCTGGCAAGCATCTCCTGGGCAAGAGGGGAAGGATCACTACCAGACCAGAGAGCAAAGGAGTACAGGGCCCTTGGAGCAAGGTCTTTGCCTGGATGATTGGAGAAAGGTGAGGATGGAACCAGACCCTGAGGGATAAAGAGGGTTCTCCTGGGACATAGGGAATGGGATGGGATGGGAGTGCAAGTAAGGAGAAGAGAAGAGACTCACAGGTGAAAAGGAAGAACAAGAGCTGAAACCAGCTAGTCAACACAAAGAGGAACAGTCCATGGTGACCAGAGAAGCCATTTTTTCAACCAGCAAGGGCTCTTCCTGCTCAAGACAGATCATTACTGAAGAGCAGAGATTCAAGAAATCAATAGTTTTTCAAGGCCTAACCAAATTTTTAAAAACAAAGGCCCGCTCACCAGATCAAGTATGCTTACACAAAAGGCTTCCCACTCACATATTACACTTGATTGCTAACAAAATCCGAAATGCCCAGTTTACACCCAGCTTTCAAGTAAATAAACACTTACTCTACAGGATCCAACAGCACCAAACTGGAGGCTCACCCTCAGGCAGGACTCAACTAGGACTTTTAAATGATTTTCTAAGCGGTGCAGCAATTGTCTGTCAGTTTGCTGTACTGAGATAATTTGAGGTTGCTGTGATAGTGAAATCTATGCCCCTGGTGTTTCAAATGCCACAAGGGTTTCCCATTATGGACAGGTTTTGGTGGAGCTTTCTGATTAAGACAGATTAGGAAGCAGGATGGTCCATCTACTTCCTAAATAACAGGCCTCTGAAAACCTTATGAACACTAAAACCCTTGGTACCAGCAGTTAGGAAATAAGGAGATGCATTGCACTGGGAAAATCTGCAGTTAGGGACCTTTTCAAATTATTGAGGAGTAGTGATATAATTTAAAGACTAAGGTGTGTAATTCAGGCTATACTCTTTCCAATTATTGCCTATACATCTGAGAGATGGACAATAAATAAGGGTAACAGAAAAATAATTGATGCCTTTGAGCTGTGGTGTTGGAGAAGAGTACTGAAGGACCAAGAGAATGAATAGGTAAGTCTTGGAGAGGGTGCAAGCCAGAGTAGTCTTTGGAGGTAAGAATGAGTGTATGCCTCACATACTTTGGGCATGTTGCTAGAAGGTGCTATTCCTTGGGGAAGGACATGATTCTGGGCAGGGTGGAGGGTCGGCGAAGGAGAGGAGGACCCTCAATCAGGTGGACTGATACAGTGAGTGATTGCTCCAATGGGCTCTTGTGTGTTACAAAGGCCCAGGATAGGATCGAGTTCAGATATTTTGTTCATAGGGTTGCTATGAGTCGTGCTCGACTCAGTGGCACCTAACAACAACAATACCTACTAAATTTTTAAATTTACATTTATTACTAGGATATACTGTTCACAACAAAACATAATTTGCACACATGTACACAGTGCTTCCATATATCACATTTCTTCAGTGACAATTTTTTTTTAACATGCAAAGTCATTCTTGCTACTTTTCTCAATTATTCTGCCTCCATTAACTCACACAAAGTTCCCCCCAAGTAATATCAAGGTTGCATCTTTTGTAAAATGGCATCTGGGAACCTTGTAGCTGAAAGTATTCATGGTGTACACTATAGACAAAGCGCTTAATCAAATTATTCCAGGTTTGGACATGTTTAAATGGTAAGTGCCTCTATTAGGAGTCCGTGGATAGTGCAAATGGTTAAGAGCTGAACTACTAATTGCAAAGTTGGCAGTTCAAACTCATCTTGGAACTAAATCCCAGCAGTCTGCCTTTAAAAGATCTGAAAATCCCTAAGAAGCAGTTCCAGTTTCTACACCTAGGGGTCCCCATGCTGCTGTCAGGTGCTGTGGAGTCGAGTCTGACTCACAGTGACACATCTGAACCTTGCCCTATCCTGTGCCATCCTCATAATCTCTGATGCACTTTAGTACATGCTGAAGGGCACTGCATCAGTCCACCTGAATGAGTGTCTTCCTCTCCTTCACCTTCCCCCTACTCCTCTAAGCAGGATGTCCATCTCCAAGGAGTGGTCTTGCCTAGCAACATCTTCAAATTATGAAAGACAAAGCCTCACCATCCTTGCCAAGAAGCACTCTGGTTGCACCTTCTTGAAGACACATCTGTTTGTTCTTTTGGCAGTCCATGGAATATTCAGCACTCTTCTCCCAACACCACAGCTCAAAGGCACCAATTTTTTTCTATCATCCTTTTTTATTGTTTAGCTCTTAGCACCACAACAATTGTAAAAACTATGATTTGAATTAGGAGCACCTTAGTCCTCAAACTAACAGCAATGCTCCTCAGTAATTTGGAGAGGTCCTTGACTATAGACTTTTCCAGTGCAATACATCCCCTAATATTCTGACGACTGGTACCGGACAGTTTCAATTTTCTTCTCCATCTATCATGATGTTGCCTATTGGTTCGGTGGTGAGTATTTTTGTTTTCTTGAGGTTGAGATGCGATCCATATTGAAGGCTACACTGTATCAAATTCCAGCAGTCACTAGGACTCAGAATAAATTCCATGACACATAACAATAGTAGACTCTGTGCTCCCTGAGGAGAGGAGAAACTAACTCTGCAATACACACAGGAAGTTACGAAGAATCCATTCGTTCACCATTCCTCATCCATCCACTCATCCAAACCAAGAAAAAAAGAACAGGAGATAGCAAGTTTTTAAACATGGTCACAAATATATTACTGATACATTACTTTTATAATCCTTTAATCGCTGTTAAAAGTTTAAACTGAGACTTTCTACGAAGATGGCGCCGAAAGCGAAGAAGGAAGCCCCTGCCCCTCCCAAAACTGAAGCCAAAGCAAAGGCATTGAAGGCCAAGAAGGCAGTCCTGAAGGGCGTCCACAGCCAAAAAAAAAAAAAGAAGATCCACACATCACCCACGTTCCGGTGGCCTTAAGACGCTGAGACTCTGACGGCAGCCCAAATACCCCCGGAAGAGCGCTCCCAGGAGAAACAAGCTTGACCACTATGCCATCATCAAATTTCCCCTGACCACTGAGTCAGCTATGAAGAAGATAGAAGATAACAACACACTTGTGTTCATTGTGGATGTCAAGGCCAATAAGCACCAAATTAAACAAGCTGTAAAGAAGCTCTATGACATTGATGTGGCTAAGGTCAACACTTTCATTAGGCCTGATGGAGAGAAGAAGGCCTATGTTCGACTTGCTCCTGATTATGATGCTTTGGATGTTGCCAACAAAACTGGGATCATCTAAACTGAGTCCATCGGGCTAATTCTAAATATAATAAATTTTTCTCACAAAAAAAAAAAAGTTTAAACTGAAATTCACTTAAAAGACCTGATTGACTCATCCCTTCTTCACTATTCACCTGCTACCACTATGTTCTCCTAACTGGAGTGACTCACTATCACCTGTGAGAAGAAGTCCTTAACATGATGCAGGACTGTGCAATGGCATTCAACTCTGTGGATCGTCCAGTTTACGGATAACATGGAGAAGAATGGGGCTTCCAGAACACCTGTGAGTGCTCATACAGAACTTGTTCAAAGGATAAGAAGTTGTCTGCAAAGAACAAGAGGATATTGCCTGCTTGGCTCAAAACCAAAAAAGGTGCTCATCAAGGTTGTATCATTTCACCATAGCTACTCAGTCTCTATGCTGAGCAATCCCAGAGGCTAGAGTATATGAAGAAGAATGTGACACAGGACTGGAGGAAGAGGCATCAACAATTTTGCTTGTGGAAAGTAAATAAGACTTGAAGCACTTACTGAAGAAGATCAAGGTCTTAGCCCTCAGCATGGATGATATTTTATCATCAAGCAAACAAAACTCTCCCAACTGGGGAGCTCTGGTGGCCTAGTGGCAAGGACCTGCAACTACAATCCCAGAGGCGCACGGTTCGAATCCACCAGATGCTCTGCCGGGGAAGGAGGGACAATTTCCTCCTGTACCAGTCAGATCTGATTTGACAGTACACTCACACAAAAATAATAAAAAAATTTAAAAAAAGTTAAAACAAAAGAAAACCTCTCCCAACTAGATAAGTAGGAGACATCATGGAAAACAGAGAGAAGGATAAAGGTTTTAATTTTACGTTGATCCACCACCATCAACACCCATGGCAACACCAGTTAAAAAATCAAAAAGACATTTTGCATTGGGCAACTGTGCTGTCAAGAATGTCTCTAAAGTGCTTAAGAGCAAGGATGCCAGTTTAAGACTAAGGAATACTTCGCCCCCAAGCCATAGCATTTTTATGTTCATGTCACATACTTCGGGCATGTTATTAAGAGGGAAAAGGATATCTATCATGTTAGGAAAGCAGACTGTCAGCCAAGAAAAGGAACCTTTAAAGAGATGGACTGACAGTGACCGTGGCAATGGGCTGAAACACATAATCTGCTTTTGAAAGTTCTGGATTAGGAGGATGGCACAGGACAGGGAAATGTTTTAATCTGCTGTACAGAGGTCACTATGAGTCACGGTTGACTTGACAACACCTAATATCAACAACCACAACCTCCACAACCTATAGACTTGACAGCATAGTGAGTATTGTACTGGGCTAACCCAAAGGCTGGCAGTTCAAGTCTATGAGTGGTTCAGAGAAGGTAGTGAAATTGTCTAACATAAAGATTTGACACCTTGGAAACCTGAGGGAGGGTTGCAAGGAGTCATATTTGACTTGACGGCAGTGGTCCTCTCCCTGTGAATATTCTACACCACATCCCACTTTTTCAGTGTCATGCCTACGTTGGCAGAACGTCTCCTCCATTTTTTAATCTTCAGTACCTAACACAGTCCCAAGAACATGTAAGTGAAGACAATAGCAGAGACACCAAGAAAGTATGAGGGTTAAATGTCCTATCTGAAATGTCTATTTAAAGCAACATGCACTTATGGTGTAGTGGTAAGACACAGCACTGCAATTCCAAAGGTACATAGCTCAAATCCACCAGGTGCTCCATGGGAATGGATGGGCAATCTTCTTCCCTGGGGTTACCAGCCTCTGAAAACCTGCTGAAGGGTCAGCTGTGGATCAGCTTCCACTCAACAGTACACAGCCTGAACAACAAGCAATATGCACAAAGCACGTGCGATGAAGCTGCGCTCGTCCTGTCTGCAAGGAGCGCTCCGATCAAATGTCTGCTTAAGCAAGCTGTGCTGCATTTCCTATTTTAAGACACACGGTGTTTGGTGAGGGGTAAGTAGTGACAGTGAAAACTCCAGTTGGGCATGGAAACAGGATGCAGTAAAGGAAAATCCCGAGACCATGGCTATCAAATGCAAAGGAAATAGGCAAATAACGGGAAGAAAACAGAAGAAAGGGCCAAATTCTCACCCTTTGGACATGATTCTGAAATCCTGCCTGTAATCACTTTTATGCTAGTTGCTTGTTTTCAAACACCAGGCTGCCAAAGAACACAGAAAACAGAGAAAAGATCTGCTGACATGCACGCTCTCTTGCTAAAGATCCACTTCACTCTAAAACCAAACCAAGTTCAAGGCCATCAGTCAACTTGGGCTCAGAGCGCCCTATGACAGAGCAGAGCTGCCCCCTGTGGTTTCCCCAAGCCATGGTCTTTATGTAAGCTGATCACTTCGCCTTTCTCCTGAGGTACAGCTGGTGGGTTCAAACCACCAACCCTTCAGTCAGCAGCTGCGCACAAAGCCACCTGCACCACCAAGACTCCTCTGATCACCTCGGGGGCTGTGACTTGAGCTACAAGAAGGCGACAAGTCTCTTCCATAGAGGAGCCGTTTTCTGTTACGTTCTCAGGACTCACTTAAATATTTTAAAGCCTTTGTAAGCTAACTTTTCCTGAAATAAGCAGTTCATCAGCTTTTATTTTTTGTGGCTCGTTAACATTTAAAATGATACAGGCAAAGGGTTACTTAATACTAAGTTTAATATATTTTTGTTTGTGGGTCACGAAACAAGTCTACTTAGGATGATTTAGGTTTCCTGAAAGTAACATAATGGGGGCTTCTGAAGGCTGAATATTTAATAAGGCTTGCAATAAAACGTTTCCACATACCACAACAAATATTTATCTTGGCAATCCCGCTCTTTTTCTGGTTACACTTATTCAACATGAATGAAGACAGGGAACACTAACTGATACACCTATCACATGAGCACAAAGTTGTTGGATGGTGATTTTGTACCCTGATTCCATCCAACAGCAAATCTCGCAATGCGCTCAGAAGGAAGCTGCACTGGGTTCAGGTTGGAGAGAGGCAATTTGCACAAATATTGTCAGTGACATCAAGGGCAACGCTAGCTCTGGGCTCTTTATGACAGGAAAACCCAAAGCTAGAAGACCAGGCAGCTGGGCACTCATAATTCTTGTAAAAACAGAAACGATATTACCAGTGCAAAAATCACTAGGAATGGTTCATGAGAAATCATCTATGAGAAACAGTTCATGAGAGAGAGATGGTTTTTACATGCAACTTAGTCTCTAACTTTCCCAACTTACTGTATCCATAGAGGAAGAATGCAGTGGTAATTAGGATACAGAGTAACTGTTCACTGCTTACTTAAAACAGAGAAGCCATGATGCCATAGAGCACATCCGAGGGAGGGGAGAATCTGAGGATTACCTCTCAACTGGGTTAAGCACAGTGGAAGTCAGGCAGGATGGTAGGTAAGTCTGCACCTACAGATGCTTTGAACCATGCACCCTCCCACATCCTGTAACTGAGCAGCCTTTCCCAGCCTCTCTCCTCTAAACTGTGGCCCAAAGGTTTAAGGTTTCAGCCAGTGTTCTGAAGCACTCATAGAAATACAGCTCATACCCAAGAACTGACCTCTTCTGACCGGCTACCCAACAGAGGATCTGCACCACAGGACACTGCTACCACGCCCGAGTCCCATCCCATAATAAGGGCTGTCTTTTAACCCAGAAACCTTTGCAACAGAATACATCTTGGAAGGTCACCTGTGTGCATATCTAATTATCACGACTCCAGCTGCACAGCCATTTCTCAGAATCCTCACCTTCCTTTATGAATAAACACAGAAGTCCCTCCCCACCTAAATCCCTCTAAACCCCCATGGACTTTTTGTTCAAAGAGCTGTGTGTGTACGCCCTCATGTCTCACCACATCACCCCTCACAAAGATTTCTAAATACGTTCCTTGCTTATATGCAAAGTTCTGTTTTCCCAGTTGTCATTCTTGCTAGCGAGGCACAAGCCTCTCTCTCTTTGGGAGGCACGAGAACCCTCTCTGACAATGATCAGAAAGGCTGGCGGTTAGCACCCACCAGCCACTCTGCGGGAGAAGGCAGCCCGGTGGTGTCTTTCTGACAACACTGGAAACCCAGTGGAGGGTCACTGTGAGTTGAACCTTGCTCGCCGGTACTTAGAATAAGCACAACACTAACATCATCACTTTATAAGGAGACTCTAGGAAAGAAAGGTTCTTACAAATCTAAGGCCAGTAGTGAACTTGAGAGGTGATGTATCCTAGTCTCTCCTCGCATCTATGCACCAGACAAGTTTCCTTGTTGAGACAATAATACAGAGCTAATGGCCATGCCCTTGGCCACTTGGGAGTTGCTGTCTGCTTTTATAAAGATTGTTGTTGTCATCAGGATCCACCTAGAGCTGACCCTCCAGCTCAGAGGCAGTAAATAGTTCAGGAGGAGACAGCCATCTTTCTCTCAGTGAGCAGTTGGTGGATTTGAACAGTGCACCCTTGGGCTGACAGGGCAATTTCTTACCACTAAGCCACCAGAGCTCTCTATGTAATTCATAAAGATCACAGCCTTGGAAGACAGCTCTGCTCCATTCCTATGGGTTGCTATGCGTTTGAACTGACTCTGGGTTTTGAATGACACTGGGTTTTGTTTTGCCATTAGAGACTGTATAAATCCCCTAGAGAGAAAGGATAAAAAAATAATAGTGGGGATTTATCTGATGGAGATTATTAATCCAATAACTAAAAATGTGTCTGATGGAGAGAAAGTGCATTTAATTACTGCCTAGTTGAGTAAGTCAAGACAGGAAGGGAGGAAAGGGGAAGCAGTGCCTAATAAGTAAACATTTATTAAGTATTTTCCATGGACTAAGCTAAGTTAGCATTCAGTTGCATTTGACCCTTTAACATCTGTGATGTCTTCCACTCATAGTTTATGAGGTTAAGGATTGGAAAGTTTAAAGACATTTTCCCAAGGTCACATAGCTACTAAGCATTTTGGCTTAGATTAAAACCAAGGCCCTTCTTCCTACAGACCCCAGGCCAGTGTCACTCCTCAGTCTTCTTACCCTGGTAATGTACCAGCAGATTACGTGGCATTTCCCCAGCTGAAATGCGTGGTGATTACTGTGTTCATGCAAAATCTTAACACCGGACCTTTCAATATTATCTCAACATATAAGGCCTTTTCCTGAGCAGGAAAGTGTATCCAGATTTATTTCCCAATGCAGTGTGATGCTGTTAGGTGTCACTGAGTCAAGTCCAATTCACAGTGACCCTATGAACAAAAGATCGGAATCCTGTCCTATCCTGAGCCACCCTCACAAGCACTGACATCCTGGAGTCTGCTGCTGCAGTCACGGTGTCAGTCCTCCTGGTTGAGGGTCTTCCTCTCCTTTGCTGTCCCCTCACCTTCCCAAGCATGATGTCCTTCTCCAAGGAATAGCCTCTCCTAGCAACATGCCCGAAGTCTATGAGATGAAGCTTCATCCATCCTTGCCTACCCAGAGCACTCTGGTTGCACTTTCTCCAAGACATATCTCTTTACTTTTTAGGCAATCTCTGGGATATTCGGTATTTTTTTCCCCACGCCACAGCTCAAAGACACAAATTCTTTGTCATCCTTATTCACTGTCCAGCTCTCAGCAGCACAGCAAGTTAACTGGAAAGACCACGGCTTGAACCAGGCACACCTTAGTCCTCAAACTAGCACCAACGGCAGTCTGTGTAATATTCAGTAATCCTGTCACAGTAATATTCCCAGCTCAAAGGCATCCATTCTAATTCTGTGCACCCCGAGGAAGGCTTAAATCAAGAAACAAAGATGATACCCACCACCACCCCCCTTTGTTTTTGGCTACTTGAAATACCTGAATATAGTCATCAGAACAGCAACATCCTGGGAACATCACTAAGAACCCTTAACTGCATGTGTGCTCAGAAGATAAAAGAAATTAGAACTGGCAGATTTCATAGCCATTTTAAGACGGCAATAACTCTCCTGCCCGTGACGTCTGCAGCACGCACAGGCATCACATATACCGCATATTAAGTTTCCCGTTAGTTCTGGGCATAAACTTGAATTTATTGACTGTTGGAATCCTCACAAAAGAGCGGGCCCTTGCAACCAGCTTAGCTCAAAATAAGTTGAGATAAGAAACACGTCCGCATATGGCAGATCTGGCTAACGGAATCCTCACAAGAATGTCTTATAAACCGAGGCAGAAATAAAACTGCAGGTTTCACTTAGTCAGCATCTTTCTCACTGTGGAGCAGAAGGAAAAGAAGCCGTTTTCATGGGAAGCAGCAGCCGGGTCTACGAGGGGCTGGAATACAGGCTACACACAGCACGTGGGGCTGGAAGTGCTCGCCTGTGCTACAGACAAAAGCAACGGAACTTGCAAATCAAGCAGCCCTTTACTGCCTGGCGAACATGCATCTGCTCGGCTACAGCTGTTGGTCTGCACGGGAGCTGGGAAGACATTGAGTTCAAAGTCACACAGGAACACCAGCTCAAGGTGGGCTTGCCTTTGAAGACTTTAATTATTTTTTTCAGTGCCTGGGAGGACACTAAGTAACCCAGGACGAATGATTCCATTAACTAGCAGGGAAGCCCAGCATTGTTTCGATAGCTGGCAAATATTGAACTTGAGGTAGAGCTCACTGATTGATTCTGAGCTTCCAACTCCTCTCAAGTCTATGAAATATTTCACAGAAAATCCCACAGGATTTGTCTGTAGAATCTAGGATACTGTTATTCACTCTCCTAGGGTAAAGATTTCCACTGATATTGCCAAAGAATATACAGGATCCACTAGATACATTCAGGATCTTACAGAGGAGAGAATCAATTAAAATCCTAATATTTATACTGGCATGAACCCTTCCCTCTCTCTTTTTTTTTAATGTTGGCGATGTTTATGTACATATTAGGGGAAGACTGATAGTGCTGAAGTGAGGAAACCAGAGGACATTACTAGGGATCTATTTGAGGAAAGTAAAGAGGATGCAGGTAAACTCAAACCAAATCTTTCTTCCTGTTCAGTCTTACCGAGTGGTCATTCACAGCAATCTTGTGAACAGCAAATCTGCGCCTGGGCCTGGCCTGCCCCGTCCTCGTGATCTGACATGCTCGAGCCCACTGTGAAGTCACTCTGCCAATCCATCTTATTCAGGGTCGTAGACTTCAAAATTATCAGCCATGCCACTTAGTCATGCTTTTATGTCAAGATCCAGAACTTCCTTTGTCCAGACCTTAATTTAGTCTCAGTCTGGTTGACTTTCTTTGGAGCCATCACTAATTCCTTTTATAAAAAAAAATTCTTTTTACCAATATTTAATTTTGGGGGGAATAGTTTAGATGAAATCAAATTACACATGTTATTTTTTGTCTCGTCTGTAAAAATCCAAATGGAATTAAATTTATGAACCTATTATTCAAATCAAATGTTACAGGCAATTACAGCATCTGCATGTCATTACTATGATCAGGAATTAGCCCTTCCATTTTTGGCAAAGAGCAGGCGATGGGCCCAGGAGTTCTGATGGTTAGATGGGGACAGAGTTCCTGAGAAGTGGTGAGGAGAAAGAGAATAGAGATGGATTCTGAAGGGCTCTGCTACACACACAGAGCTCATCTGAAAAAAAGTTAACACAAAATAGAACACATTTCATTGAGCCCTTTGTAGAAACAAATCCACCAGAGGATAGACTTATAAGCATCAAAAGCTAAATACATTTTATCTTTAAACTTCCTAGGAAGGAACAGCAACAAAAAGCTTGCAAGAGTTTTGCTGGGACCACAAATTGCAAGCCGGCAGGAGAAACCATGATTTTACTGTGTGAGAAAACAAATACACTGGCATTTCTAGTGTGCCAACAGAGACTACAGTCGATGATAAAAGGAGACATTAGGAAAGACAGAAGGAGAAATGTTTCCTACTGGAAAGTTGTAAACTTCTAAAATGTTTCTATCACACACAGCATGCAGGGAATTTAAAATGTAAAGTAGGGATTCATCAACATGTCACTGTGTAACAAGTCCTGAGCTGTAACCAATGTTTAAAAAAGAGAGATAGGAAATACTAAAATGTATCACACACAATAAGCAATATCACATCCTTTCACAAAAGCATCCTCTTAGTTTTTCTTTTAATTCAGTCGTTGTTACGATATTTACATAGTTGGGTAACTACTACCATGTGTCAGTTCTAGAACAATTCTACCATTTCTCAATGATTTCTTACTCCATAGTTCAAGTCAAAGTTTTCCTCTAGTCTCAAGGAGTGTCTGACCTGTTTCTGTAATTTTGTCTTTTATGACCATTTCATGTAAATGCAACCATAAAACCTGTTAACTTTGTGTTTGGCTTCTGTAAGTTTTGATACAGCATTCGTCTGTCTGTTTGCTGTACTGGGATAACTTGTGGATTGCTGTGACAGGGAAAGCTATGCCACTGGTGTCTCAAATGCTACAGGGGTTAAATATGGTGGAAAGGTTTTAGGAGAGCTCTCAGATTAAGACAGACTAGGAAGCAGGATTGGCCATCTACTTAAATAACAGACCTCTGAAAACCCTACCAACAGTAGAGGAATGCATATATTTAAAGTAGTAGTGGTAGAGCCCAGGAAGTCAGTTAAAATGAGAAAAAATAATGGCAAACAACCTTCAATAACTGGAACATGGAATGTATGTAGCTTGGATTTTGGAAAGCTAGAAACTGTGAAAAATGAAATGGAACACACGAACATCAATATTCTAAGGATTAGTGAGATGAGATGGACCAGCTTTGGCCACCTTGAATCAGATAATCATATGGTATACAATGCTGGGACTGAAAAACAGAAGAATGGTATTGCATTCACAGTCAAAAGCCAATTTCAAGTTCCATCCTGAAACACAATGTTGTAAGTGACAGGACAGTATCCAAACTCATACAAGGAAGATATGTTAAAAGGGCTATTATTCAAATATACCCTTCTACAACTAGAGCCAAAGAGGAAGAAGCTGAACATTTTTACCAAACTATACAGTTTGAATTTTAAGTTGGCACAATGTTTTTGAGGTGCATTCTTGCTAATGAGGCTACCACTTGGCTTCCTCCTCTTGAAGGCTGAAAACTACCCCAACAGATGGACACAATTCATTGATCCATTTATCAGTGTGTGGGCATCAGAGCGCCTTCGAATCTACAGCCAGTATAAATTATATTGCTGTGCATCCAAGTCTTTGTATGAACACATATTCCTCTTTTTCGTTTTGGTCCATAAGCACGGTGGGATTGAATGCGGTTGTACAGCATGTGTATGGTAAACAGCAAAACTATTTTCCAAATTGGCAGAAGAATTTTTAGGGTCTCATTAATAATATATGTCAGAGATGACGCGTATGGTGCAGGCAGGGCAAGGTCCAGACACTGTTTATAGGGTCACCAAGACTTGTAGTCGATTTGACAGCATCCTAACAACAATGTCTTCTGGATCACAGGATTGTGGACTACATTTTAGTGGATATGAATTCATTTCTTATTGTAACTATCATTATATTTCCCTAATGGAGGGACAGACAGCACAGGAGAGGAAGACCCTCGATGAGATGGACTGATTCAGTGACTGGGATAATGGGGGAATGTGTATCACAGACAATAAGATTGGCACAGGATACAGCAGGGTTCAGGGCTGTTGTACAAAGGGTCACTCTGAGTCGCAGGAGAATTGATGGCACATAACTACATCAACAATGACTAAGCACCATGACTGTGGCACAGAGCACGGTCAGTATTTCAGAGTATTCATGACTCTGAGAACTGATCTGTAGTGATTTCTTGTCTAGGAGGAGGCAGACTTACCAGCCTGCTGCTGATCCACACCTACAAGATCCCCACACGACAATCAACGCAAGGAGACTCCAGCTGGCCCAGTGTTAGGACAGATTCCACAGAGAACAAAATCCCAGCACTGCTTGCTATTTACTTAGGTTAGAAAGCTCAACCTCAGTCTCAAGAATGAAGACAACAGATGGACCACTTCTTCCGCGCCCCTATTTCCACGGACTCGGACCCAGACAACGAAGTAAAAAGAAGTGAACAAAGGGATGGAAATCCTCAGCCAGGCTCAGCCAACCTGACCATTTGCTGCATTTGGCAGAACACCTGAAGATAGTTTACAGCTACAAAGAGCCTTCCTCAGGACACATCAATTCAAGCAGCTCCTTTGGGTAACCCTGTGGCCCCCTAGCGCCATCAACAGGGCACAGGCCTTGCATCCTCTTGTGGAATAAAGGAAATGAACCTCCTGGTTGCACAGGACAGCAACGCTAAGAGAACTGAAGACAGAGAGAAGGAGAATTCAGGATCCCTGACAACTGCAGCGTAGGTGACACGCTAAAGGCCCAAGAGCCCAAGCTCAGCTCCTTCGGTGTTTTCTTTGGGATTCAGTGTTCTCCTCCAGGCCTCCTGGGGAGCTTGCTGCTTGCTGGTGGGGACTGTTGAGTTGGCTCCAATTCATGCCAAACTTGGTGCAGGAAGTTCCTGGATTATAAATCAGGTCTGTCTGTAAACGGAATTTTTAGATAAGTCAGAATATTAGGTATCAATCCTATCGAACATCGGTGAGCCAGATGATTATCTTAGCATATGGGCTAAGTTTCAATGTAGAAAAAAAATAACATGAAACCTTTGCAAAGAGCCCGGGCAGTTGCGGTCTGTAAAGTGCAGTGCTGCAAACTGCGAAGCCCTGCCGGAGACACACAAGCGCAACATTTAATGTACTTAACAAAGTAGTGCCCTTTCCTTGTCATGAGCCACTGCGGGTACCTTAAATTTTTAATATACTAAGATTTATATTAAGAATATGGATGAGTTAGTAACTAGACGATGTACGAAGCTGAATCTCATCAAGCAGCCTGTACAAGAGAACTAAACGTTGCCCAGTGCTGTGACATTTTTATGATCACTGGTATGTTTGATTGCAGTGCCATGACGTAACAGTATCCATCGGTATCACAGAAGGGTCTCCTTATTTTTGCTGGTCATTCACTGATGTCTCCTGATGACATGCCCTCCCATGAGCAGGCTGAAATCGTGCCACTGTTCCCAACCAGAAGCATCCTCGTCGCATTCCTTCTGAACTGATGTGTTTACCGTTTAAACCGTCCACACTACAGTCGACATTCCTGGCCAAGACCACAGTTAATGTGTTCATTCTTCCTCCATCTTCCTTTTTCAATTTTCCAGCTTTCACATGCAGTTTGTTGTTGTTATGTGCTGTTGAGTTGCTTGCGACTCACAGCGACCCTATGAACAAAAGCCCTAAACCCTGCTCTATCCTATGCCAACCTCACCGTCTCCAACACACATCATAGCGACCCTATATGTACAAGAGCCCTAAACCCTGCTCTAGTCTGTGCCGACCTCGCTGTCTCCGATACACTCACTCCCACCACTCTAATCACAGAATCAATCCAACTCATTGAGGGTCTTCCTCTCTTGTGCCATTCCTCCACTCTCCCAAACATAATAAACCTCTCCAAGGACTGCTCACTCCTTGCAACATGCCCAAAGTATGTCAGACGAAGCTTCAGAAAACTTGCCTCCAAGGAGCAGCCTGGTTTCACCCTCTCCAGGCCAAACATGTTTGTTCTTCTAGCAGTCCATGGTATATTCACTCTTCTCCAGCACCAAAGCTCAAAGGCATCAATTCTCTTTCTATCATCCCTAGTCACCGTCCAACTCTCTGAAGCATAGCACGTAATTGTGAAGACTATAGCCCGGATCAGGGACACCTTAGTCTCCAGCCTAACGTCGTTGCTCTTCAGTACTC
>NW_006399774.1:1439690-1468689 GCF_000299155.1 Elephantulus edwardii | reverse complement strand
CGACTGCCTCCTGGTCCAAGTATAAGTTTCGCATTAGAATGATCAAGTGTTCTGGGATTCCCATTCTTTTTCAGAGTCAGCCATAGTTTGTTATGATCTACACAGTCAAAAGCCTTTGCATAGTCAATGAAACACATTATAAATATATGTTCAAATTCATCAACTGCTCCATAGGAGAAAGATGGGCAACCCTCTCATTTGCAATTTATACTCTCATCTCTGAAAATCTGCTGGAGGGGAGTGAGCTGTGAGTCTGTTCCTATTCAACAGCCATGACGACACACATCTGGTGTTGTACACTGTTGATGTGGAACAAATTCATACCTAAACCAACAGTGAGTTTTCAGAGGCAGTGTATCAGATGGATAGCAAGTGATCAGAAAGACCATGACTGAATCAGACACACCGTAACAAGCTGACATTATTATTATTTCTAAATAACTAGTAAAGATAACTTACTGCAGACTTTCCCTATGAACACCCTATGAATAGCCAGGAAAGGCTATTCCTTAGAGAAGAGAATCATATTCAGAAAGATGGAGGGTCAGGGAAAGAGAGATGGGATGATACAGCGTGGCAGTGGGCCAGGTGTGTAGGTGACGATAAGGACGGTGCAGGTCTATACAGTTCATATCTGTTATTCACAGTCTCACTATGAGTTGGACTTGACTCATTCGCACTTACCAGCACAAAAAGTGTATGTTTTTTTTGAGCAGTGTGGATAAAGAGCTATGATGTCAGCCCAAAAGCTAGCAGTTTGAATTCATCAGCTGCTCTGTGAGGAAGAGACAGGCAATCTACTTTCCTATGATTTACATCCTCTGAGAATCGGATGGCGAGTCAGCTATGAGTTGGTTCTGATTCCAGGGCCATGAGATTGTTGTTGTTGGATGCTCTTGGGTCGACTAGAACTCACAGCACAGACTGGAACCTAGCCCCATTCGGCACCGTCTTCATAATCTCTCTTAAGCTTGAGCCCATTGTTACAGCCACTGCACCAATCCACCGTGTGATGGGGAAGGTCTTCCTCTCTTTCCCTGACCTGCTCTTCATCTTCCTCGAATCCTTTCCCAGTATGATGTCCTTCTCCAAGGATTGGTCCATCCTGACAACATGTCCAAAGAATATGTGATTAAGTTTCATCATCCTTGCCTCTAAAAAGCACCCTAGTTATTACACTTCCTCCAACACAGACGTCCTAACTCTTCTGGCAGTTCACAACATATTCCATCCTCTTCTCCAGTGTCACAACTCAAAGGCTCCGATGATGCTTCTGTCATCCTAGTTCATTGTCCAACTTTCAGATGCACCAGAAGTAAGAGAAAAGACCATGACCTGGGTCACGCGCCCTTTGGTCATGATGCTGACTTCCTTGCTCTTCAGCCCTTTGGAGAGATTCTTGACAGCAGATGCTCCACATCAAAGATGGCTTTTCATTTCTTGACTGCTGTTACTCTGGGTGTTGACTGTGGATACAAGCGAAATGAAATCACTGACAACTTCCATCTTTTTTTCCATCTATCATGATGTCTATTTGTCCAGTAGTGAAGCTTTTTGTCTTCTTGATACTGAGATGTAATTCATATTGAGGGGTATGTATAGTATAGTCCTTGATATTTTGGAGTAAGTGGTTCAAGTCCTCCTACCTTTCAGCAAGTAAAGTTGTGTCATCTGCATAACACAGGTTGTAAATGAGTCTTCCTCTTATCCTGACTGTTACTGTTGTTGTTAGGTGCCTTCTAGTCGTAGACAACTGATAGCGACCCTATGAATGAAGGGCCTGAGCACTGTTCATAGAGTTTCCAGAGGCAAGCCATCTTGGAAGTGGATGCCACTCCTGCTTCCAGGCTTGTTTTAATCGGGGAGCTCCACCAAACACTGTCCACCATGGGTGACCATTCTCACATTTGCCACATCAGAGTCACAGTGTTTAGCATCACAGCAACCACAAGTTATCTCTGTACAGCAATGCACAGACCAGTGCTATACCACCTAGAAGAATGTCTGATAAAAAACCAATGTGAACCAGGCCTGAGGGCCGCAGATTAAAATCACCCCCCTTGGACTTGGCAGCATAACTTTCTGTCTACTTGGCCAACGTAGCTCTTTCTATGTTGTCGTTGTTATTGTTGCTAGGTGCCATTGACGATTCATAGCGACCCTATGAACGAAGACCTGAGCACTGTTCCTAGAGTTTCCTGATACCACATGGTAATTTAAATTAATTAGTGAAGACTGTCAGTCTTGAGCCTTGTGCTTTTATTAAGTTTTCTTCCCTTTTAGCATGTAAGGCTGTGTCATCTGCATAAAGTAGGCTGTTGATAAATCTTCCTCTAATCCTAATGCCACACTCTTCTTCAGATAATCCCGTTTCTTGAATAATTTGCTCAGCATACAGACTGAATAGGTATGATGAAAAAAAATACAACCATGACACACACCTTTCCTGATTTTAAACCTTGCATAATTCTTTTGTTCTGTTAGGACAAGAACTTCTTGGTCTTGGTATACATTTCTCAACATAATTGTTAGGGAGATTCTAGTGCTTTTCAATGTGTTATCCATAATTTCTTATGATCCACAGTCAAATGCCTTTGAATGAGTTAAGAGTTATTCTACCACAAGAATGAGTCATAATTTATAAAACCAATAGCTTACTTTTAGATACTTTTTAAACTCTTTAAAAATGACTCCTAAAAAATGGTGCTCTGGTGGGCCAGTAAGAAAGGAATTGTGCTACCAACCCAAAGGCAAGGATTCGAATCTCAACTGCTTGATAGCAAAAAGATGGGTAATCTCCTCCTGTGAGACTTACAGCCACTGAATACCACTGGAGGGTCAGCCGTGGCTGTGTTCTGATTTGATGGTGCACAACCACCGAAAAAGGAAAAGAAAGAAAACTACTGAGAAAAATCAAACAAAGATGATTGCTAATATACTTCAGAATGATACATGAATCAGTCAATCAGTTTAGCTGATTTAGAAGACAATCTGAAACATGTGTAGGCAAAGAAAAATCAAAGACTTGCTCCCCCAAATCCATGGCATTGTTGACAGGTATCACTGAATTATAATGAACTCATAGCTGACCTTCCAGCGGGTTTTCAGAAGCTGTAAATGAAACAGGAGGAGAGTGCCCACCTTTCTCTTGCAGAGCTGCTGGGGGATTCGAATCTCCTGCCTTTGGGTTGGCAGTACAACTCCTGCCAAACAAGGAAATGGCATAAATAACAAATCCAGAATTGGGGGGTGGGGGGGGGAGGAAGTCTCTTGAGGATTATGCTGTGTTTTGTTTTTCTCTGGAACTGAAGTCAAGGTTACACTTCTAATTCAGAAGAGATGTGAGATTTGCTCAAACTTCTGCTGATGAAAGACACAAACTTTCTGAGGCTGAGATGTGGCCTTAACTCTTTGATCACTATCCCAGGGCTACACCCCTGGAAGTAAGGGAGTTCCAGACCCTGAATGAAATCAAGACGGTGGACACCAGTACGCAAGAGCCCAGGTTACACGGGTACGTCTGCAGACGGTCTCCTGATTACTGATTTTAGGAGTGTCTTCAACTCTTAAATTCAATTTTCTTGGTGTGTGAATGTGTTAAATATGGGAATATTTCTGGAGGCAATGCCCCCAAAGTCCCATCCAAACCTTATTCTTATCATAGTTTTAAATATTTTTTCAAGCTGTCATTAAAGTGTTGCCTGCCATTAAAAAGTAAAAACAACTCACATTCAAGAAAACATTCAGGAAATTAAAAAAAAAACAAAAAAAAAACAGAAAGACTCAAAAAGTTGAGGAAATAAAATCCAAAAATGGGCTAAGGCAGCAACAAAGTATACAATACTGAATATTTATTGTGCTTTTTGCAATATAAAGCACGAAAGCATGTAACATGCCTAGGAAATGGATCCAGAGGGCAGCATGGTGAGGGTACACAGAGCAGAAATCACAAGGTCGCACAATTTGGTGGGTGGAAGGAGGAAGATAAAGGAAATTGGACCGATCCAGAGGGGATCTTGAAAGACAGGATACTGGTGAGCATAATTCATTGATGATTAATATTATAAAAAATAATAAATAGGAATGAGTGTATGAAACACAGCATGAATGAAGGATAGTGAGAAACATAACGTATATGAACTTTGTAATCAAACAAAGGTAAAATAAAATTATTTTTTTAAAAAATAACATCATGCTTGGAAAAGTGGAAGATCAACAGAGAAAAGAATTTCAACAAGATGAACTAATACGGTGATTGCAACAAAAGGTTCAAGCACCCCAAAACTTGGAAGAATGGCACAGGATATACTCAGTATATTGTTATGTTGTACATCATTGCTCAAAGAGTTGGAAGTGATTCAAAGGCACCTAATAAGAACATGTGTGCGTGATAGTTGGACAATGAATAAAGGAGACTGAAGGGGGGGAGGGGTATATGCATGCGGTTGGCAAGAACTCTATAATGCATGTGTCATTTGCGTGAGAATAACAGGGTACATGGGTCTTACTCACCGAGAACCTGCAGAGCCATTTTCTTCTCTCCCACTCCAGGAGGTACAGGGCACTCTTATGGCCAGGCTAAGGGGTTGAGCTGCTAACTCTAAGGAACTTGGTTCAAATCCACCAGCTGCTCCATAGGGGAAAGGAGGGCAGTCTCATCCCATGCAATTCATTGCCTCTGAAAACCCACTGTCAGGTCAGCCACGATTTGGTTCCAACTCGATAGTACTCAACAACAGGAGGTACAGACTCCAGCTCTGACTTGAGCCATCTGAAGTCACCATGGCCAGACGTTGTCTACATCTTTACCACTGATCCCAAGAGAAATCCAAGTGTGACAACAGCATACTACATACCATCACCACTACTGCTAGATAGTAACTTGGACCCACGAAGCAGGCAGTTACATAACAGATTTGTGGTTATGTGCTGTTGAGTTGGGACTGATTCACAGAGGACTTTCTGGTAGGTTTTCAGAGGCTGTAAAATACATAAAATAAGACTGCGTGTCTTTCTCCCACGGAGCATATGGTGGTTCTGAACTGCCCACCTTTAGGCTGGCAGCACAACTCCTTATCTACTGGGCCACCAGAGCTCTCGATAACAGATTATAACTAATGAAGACTTGAACATATACTGGTCACAACTGGCAATCCATGGCACTGGCCAAGCCTCTCTCCTGTATGTGTTGGTATTTTCAGCTGTCATCGTGTTGGATCAAACTAATGCTATTTTACTAGAGGAGAAATCCTTGCCCTGCCCTGTTAGTGATCTTTGGTGGGCATTAATCCAATGGTGGGAAGCTATGGTGGGCATGAAGCCAGTGGTGGTCAGCTATGGTGGGTATGAGTCCAGTGGTAGTCAGCTATGGTGGGTATGGGTCCAGTGGTAGTCAGCTATGGTTGGCATGAATCCAGTGGTGGCCATGAGTCCCATGGTGGTCATGCAGGGTTTCCCTAGTCTTCCTTGACCCGCTACTACATTCAGTCAAGACAAAACAGACTTCTTGCAACTGAGTCTATTTCAATTCATAGTAACCTTCTGAATGGGATTATTTTAAGGCTGTAATCTTTACTCCTAAATCACAAATCACTATTTCATTTCTTTACCCCTTCATGTATAACTAACACTCCTCACTATTTTGCCACAATTGTTTAGTTTTTTTCTTTTCCCACTGTCAGCAAATCAGCTCACGGTGCTTACTCGGAGACTATTTTTTTACTTTTTCTACAGACTTATTTGTGCATAAACAATAGATGTTGTTGATTGCCGTCAAAACGAGCACGACTCATAGCGACCCTGTGAACAAAAGGCTTGAAGCTCCTCTACAATTACAGACATTTATCAAAGTTCATAGTTTCCAGAGGCATGTTGTTTAGGAAGTGGATGTCACTCCTGCTTCCAACTTAACAATACAGTATCATTATTATTTAAGAGTGTGTTTAACAATTAACATTTTTTAATCTCTTCCTTCTAATGACAGCTTGTACAGATGGGAATTTGTGCATGTTTTCGTCTCTGCTAGGTCGCACAATGCCAAGAATCATGCTTGGAGCATGTTATTGTTGTTAGGTGCCATCAAGTCAGAATCGACTCCTAGCTGACCCTCCAGTGGTTTTCAGAGGCTATAAATTGCGCAGCAGGAGACAGACTGCCCATCTTTCTCCTGGGAGTAGCTGGTGGATTTGAACCACTTATCTTGTGGTTGGCAGTATAACTATTTACCACTAGCCATAAGAGTGTCCTAGGTTCTGTGCCACTGAGTCAGAACTGACCCATAGTTGACCCTACAGCACTTTGCAGAGGTAATAATTCACACAGTAGGAGACCGCCCAAATTCCTCCTGTGGAGAAGCTGGTGGGTTCAAATCTCCTGCCTTTGGGTTGGCAGCACAGATCCTTTAAACTAGGCCACCAGTGCTCCCCGAGCTCCCGTTGTTGTTGTGTAGTGTCGAGTTGTCACCAACTCACAGCCCAGCCTCCAGTGGGTTTTATAGAGGCAGTAGATGGCACAGGAGGAGACTGCTCATCCTTCTCCCATGGAACATCTAGGGGAATCGAACCACATGCCTTTGAGACTGCAGCCCAGCTTCTTACCACGAGGCCATGAGAGCTCTCTGCTCCCTAGTGTACCTGACAAAATATATGCTCAGTAAAGAAATAATCACTGTTCTCTGTGCACATATAAAATCTTCTCTACAGGACAGACTGAGAAGCATTTTTGAGTTTTTAAAAACTGTAAACTGCACAAATAGGAAGGAGCAGAGCTGAGGGCTCAATTGCTAAAGGCAATGTGTTTCCACAGTGAACACAGCCTAGGTAACTCTGCGGAACAGCTCGATGCTGTCACGCATGGTGTCACAGTGAGCTGGGCTTACATCAACGGCACCTCCCAACAACAGCCTCCGTACAACTTCAACTTCTGCGGGAAGACACTGCTAGATGTCGGGAGTCGAGCCCTTGCTTGGAGAAGGAGTCCCACTGGTATAATGCTTCTTTTTTTTTTTTTTTTTTAGATTTTTTATTTTATTTTATTATTTTTGTGTGCGTGTACCGTCAAATCAGATCTGACTGGTACAGGAGGAGATTGCCCCTCCTTCCCCGGCAGAGCATCTGGCGGATTCGAACCGTGCACCTCTGGGATTGTAGTTGCAGCTTCTTGCCACTAGGCCACCAGAGCTCCCCTGGTATAATGCTTCTGACTTCTTCCCTCACTTATTTTACTCGAGGGACAGGAAATGGATTAACTTATCTGATGGTTATAGATGTTAATATTATCTTACAGTGGAATCTTAGTAACAACCCTTTTTGAAAACATACATGAATTTGTCACAGATTAGAAACTGCCTCAACTATTCCACCAGGCTTTTTTTGTTTTTGTTTTCCACCAGGCTTTTAAGGGCGTTCAAACAATACTACAATTTCTCTTCCTCCGCCACATTTCAGAGTCAACTATTTATGATCCCTTGAACTCTTACTCATCTTGTTTTGCCATCCTTTATGATTGGATTTATTGTAATTATTCTGAAGGGTCACCATCCTCCTCAGGACAGTCTTACAGGAACTACTAGTTCAGTATCCAGTATCGTGACTTTATCTTTACTGCTAACTGAAAACACACCATTTCAGATTAGTATTTGTAGCCTCCAATAGATGAAAGTGCCAGAGTGCTCTCAGAATCAACGACGGAGAGACTGCAACGCATGCATTTTGAGCGTGCAATCAGCAAGCGCCTAGTCCCTGGAAAAGAACTTCACACTTGGAAAAGAAGAGGGTCAGTAAAACAGCGGCTCTCAATTGGACGGATCGACACAGTGCCTGCAATGCTGGGCTTCAACAGCAGATTGTGATGATGGGGCGGGACTGGGCGGGGCTTTGTCCCTTTGTACGTAAGGTCTCTTGTGAGTTGGCATCAACACTGTGACACCCCACAACCACAACATTCGACCTCAGCTAACGATGAAACGCCGTCTCCTCCATATCTCCAGTGAACACTACCCCAGAATCCACTAACACTATTCCACCTGCATTCATTCGCTTATGCAGTGCACCATCTAGAACCCCTTCTGTTTCTGCAATACAACTTTTCCAGAATGTTTAAAAAAGTAGTTCCTTACAGAAACCAAAACCAAACCCATGAAAGTAACAGTAACTGTAAAATTTCAAGACAACCAAAATGCACAACATATAAAAATCACTTAGGACTTCATTCCCTACAAAGACTGAAGTGAAAGCATCTGACATACTTCCTTAGAGGGTTGCGGGTGTATGTTTATACACATACACAAACTGTACATGCATACTGTTGTTATGTACAGTCGAACTGACTTACAGTTGACCCTCCAGTGGGTTTCAGAGGCAATTTAATCCCATGGGTAGAGATTGCCCATCTTTCTCTTACGGAGCAGCTGATAGATTTGAACTGTTTACCTTTGGGCTGACAGTACAACTTTTTACCACTAAGCCAACAGAGCTATGTATATATGCATATATACACACACACATTTCTTAATTTTTAGTGAACGGGAAAGAAATCATAAATATAATTCAGAACTTTATTTTTTAGTTTATATATCATGAATATCTTCCATCTTTTGCAAGCACAGCCCTGCTGACGAAATGTTATTATTGCCAATTCTAACTCACAGTTACCGTTCTGTAGAAGAGAATGAAACAAGGTGTGGTCCTGCACCCTGGTCACAGTGGTAATGCTGAGTCCATTCTGGCAGCCATTGTGTCCATCAGCTCATTGAGGGCTGTCTTCTTTTAGCTAATCTACTACTTTACCAAATACCCAGGATAATCTAGGCTTCCCCTTTGCAATCCCTCTTTGCCTATGACCCTTAATGACAGAGGTAATATGACCCTGTTTGGGTAGCATCATTCTGACATCTAAAATTAGGCAGGTCATCTATTATCATTCTTTAAACCTTTTCTTGCTTATTCTCATGGATAGGTTCTAGAATTTTTTAAAATGGCATTAATCTGACAGTAAAGCTCATCATTCTCCATAACGTTTATCGTGGTCCACTGGTTTAGCGCTTAGTTACCAGATAAAAGGTCAGAGGTTCAAACTCATCAACCCCGGTACGTGAAAGAAAGATGTCTCATAGCTTAGAAAAAGACAT
The DNA here is from genome assembly GCF_000299155.1 of Elephantulus edwardii. Classification (NCBI taxonomy): domain Eukaryota; kingdom Metazoa; phylum Chordata; class Mammalia; order Macroscelidea; family Macroscelididae; genus Elephantulus; species Elephantulus edwardii. The sequence continues at coordinate 1,459,562 of NW_006399774.1, read as the reverse complement.
GAAACAGTCTGATTCTGTCCTGAATAAAAAGAAACTGAACGGCATTGAATTATAGCTAAGAGTCTTACAGTAAGGGACAGGGCAGAAGACGAGTCTAGAACAGAACAGTGACTTAGAAGCTAGTTTGAGAGCAGAATGATAACTATTTAATGCTAGTCTCTCACTATTTATTCAGATCTTATTCTGGGTCTTTCAGTAAAAGTTTACAGCTTTCTTTCTAGATGCTTATGTCCTGTTCAATTTATTCATAGGAATTTTACAGTTTTGGGGACATGTATAGCTTCTTTTTACATTTCAGTATTTGTTTATTGTAGTTGGAAAGAAAACAATTTTTAGACTTTTACATATTTACTTTGCATCCAACTACCAGTCTAAAACTTTGATTAGTAAAAATAACTTTTCCATTCACATTCTTGAATTTTCTGTTATATAACATTGTTGTTTGTTGTTGTTATATGCCGTCGAGTCGCCTGCGACTCATAGCGACCCTATGTACAACAGCCCTAAACTCCGCTCTGTCCTGTGCCAATCGCACTGTCTCTGACACTCCCATCCCAATTATCCCAGTCACTGAATCAATCCACCTCATAGAGGGCCTTCCTCTCCTGCGCTGTCCCTCCACCCTCCCAAGCATGATGTCCCTCTCCAAGGACCGGTCTCTCCTCACAACATGTCCAAAGTAAGTTAGACGGAGCCTCAGAATCCTTGCCTCCAAGGAGCCACCTGGTTTAACCCTTTCCAGGACAAATCTGTTTGTTTTCCTAGCAGTCCATGGTATTCTCAATACTCTTCTCCAGCACCACAGCTCAAAGGCATCAATTCTCCTTCTATCCTCCTTGGTCATTGTCCAACTCTCTGATGCATAACAAGTGATTGCAAAAACCATGGCCTGTATCAGATGCACCTTAGTCTCCAGAGAGACACCATTGCTCTTCAGCACTTTGGAGAGGTCCCTAACAGCAGACTTTCCCATGGCAATGCGTGTTTTAATTTCCTGGCTGCTGGTGCCAAGACTATATAACATTAATGTATGTAAATAATGAAAAACGTCTTTTAAACTATACTTTTTATTGCTCCTGTTTTATTATACTGTCTAGGATTTCCACAATAATGATGAGAAATAGTGGTGATTAAGATGATTCTTGTTCCTGAATATATTAGGTATGCTTTTAGTATTTCATTATTTGATGTGACATTTATTGATAGCTTCCATTTTTCAACTGTATTTAAAATTGTTCTATTGCACGAAACCTCTTTTTCATTCCATTTGGAACAACTTTGGTCAGTCCTACTGCTACTTCCTGACTAAGATTTATTTTACAAGCACTTTCTTATCTACCTAATTCTGTTCTGCACCATGGTTAAAGTACTCAAGGTGTGAACAGTAAGGTCAAGAGTTCGAATCCACCAGTTGCTCCATGGGAGATACAGATGAGGTAGTCTTGGAAATCCTCTAGATACTATTTTTATTGCTTGTATCCATGTATTAAAAGTTAAAACAACATTTGTAACATTTAGTATTTACAGAGCTGCCGTACATAGGGTTGCTACAGGTCACAGGTGAGTCAATGGCACATATCAACAACATATTTTATTCCATATATTGTTTTGTATTTAAGCCTCTTGTTTAGAGTCAACAAGACCTCAGAGGGGGCTTTTGTATTTAAAAGTCAGTTGTTATTATATTTTTGGAGGAACATTCTTCTAAGTTGTACAGTACTCCTCTGTCAATACGCTGAACTGAGGTAACCTGGTGTTGCTGTGATGCTCAACCTTGTGCCACTGGGGTGTCAAATGCCGTAACAGTTACCCGTTGGACAGTGTTTGGTGGAGCTCCCAGTTTAAGACAGGTTTGGAAGCAGGAGTGACATCCACTTCCTAAACAACATACTTCTGGAAACTCTATAAGCTTATCAAAGTTCTGGAAACTTCTGGAACTTTGATAAGCGACAATAGTTGTAGAGGTGCTTCAGGTCTTTTGTTCACAGGGTCACTGTGAGTCATGCTCGACTTAACAACAACAACTACATTCAAAATTAACAAATAAACGAAGATATAAAAAGTCCTCAAAGAGAATTATTAAATCACATATTCCCGAATTGTGGCAAGGTGCCTAATCTTACTTGGTCAAAACTGGATTATATTCTTTTTGTATAAGATATCATAAGCACCGTATTGTAATTAAAATAATTATTACAAACATAATAGATTATAATATTAGAAATACTCTTAAAAACATTTTTCAGTCTCATATGATAACAATTTTCTAAACTACTGCTTATATATGGAGGATTTTTTTCCCCTTAACATCCTCAGTTGTAGTTCTTGGTCAAAATGGGGGAAGATACCAGTTATAAAATGTTAATTATAAATTTGTTGTATGCAATGGATACTTTTAAAAAAAAAAGTACACTGGTTTATTTACAAAGTTCGAATACTTTATTTTTCACACCTGATCTTTCCCATTTCCCTAACCCCCATCAAATTGTATGACCCTATGATTAAATTCCCCCTGCCCATGCTCATTCCCCCTCTGTTTCAACCCTCCTCCCCCAATCCTCATACTCATTCTACAGTAATGGTTTTGTACAGTATTTGCCCTTATGGGACTGAGTTAGTTCACTTAGCATAATGCTCTCCAGTCCCTCCCCAGTTAGAGAGTAATTTAAAAAAATCATTGCTCCTGAGTGCTGTGTAGTACTCCATTCTATGAATGTACCATAATTTCTCAATCCATTCGAATTGCAGTTGGACATCAGGGCTATTTCCAGTTCTTGTGATGGTGAATAATGCTGTTATGAAGACTGGTGTACAAATCTGTTTGAATCTCAGGTCTCATTTTCTCAGGGTATATTCCAGCAGTGAAACAGCTGCGTCATATGGAATTTCTATGTTTAGCTTTCTGAGGAAGCTCGAAACTGCCTTCTAAAGTTTAAATCCCTGTGTGCATCCAAAAACCTTTCCTAAAAGGTTGAAAAGAAAATCTACCAACTGTGAATAAACATTTGGCAATACTATCTCAGACAAGAAAGTTTACAGAATACTTCTTGGCCTCCACCAAAAAAAAAAGACTGATAACCCCCGTTACAAAATGGGCAAAAGACATGGAAAGAATTTTCACAGGGGAAGATATTCAAATGGCCAATAGACACATGAAGAAATGCTCAAATTCAATGGCAATAAGAGAGATGCAAATCAAAACCACAATACAGGACAGCAAGTAATAAATGTTGGCAAGGACATGGTGTGAAAGCAACTCTTATACACTGTCGGTGGGATTGTAAAATGGTACAAACATTCTGGAAGGCAGTTTGGATACTTTTTTTAATCTCTCAAAAGCATAAGAAGTTTATGAATGTCAAATTTCCAGTTTAGCCTCCAGATTGCATTTTTTTTTAAATTGTTTTATGTTAACTTTTACAATGTTTACATTAAGAATGTTTTAACAAGGGTCTTCATTTAGCTCTGAATTTTACAATGGTGAGCAGAACTGCATGATGAGTGCATTCCTCAGAGGGCATCTCTCTGTGCAAATAAAGATATATGTGCAAATCCCATTGAAAATAAACTTGAGTTTTATATCCCATAAAAAAAGAGTAAAGGTCAGGATACACATTCCTAAACTTATTTCAAAAGTTCTAACATTTGGATATTTATTTACTGCTGTAACAAACCACCAGGCAAATATGCCCTATAGTCACCATAAACAATCCCCAAGAAATTCAGACACATTTACTAGGAGAGAAGTCATCCAGTAAATGCATATGTAATATATACACTCTCACTTTCTCATTTACCCACATAGATAACAAAACAGTGGATGTATCATTACCTGATTACCAAATGACATTGTTAATTAGCTGCCAAACCAGTGAGACTCAAGACTGGCCAAGCTGATGGATGTGTTACGGTAACTATCACAATCAACACTACTCTCACGTCTTACTGCCAGATTAATATCACTGGTATCTAAATTAGATCACTAATATTTTTACCATTGTAGTGAAGGACCCCCAAGGCTGTAAGAAACTTGGTCGGAAACTCGGTCATGGGACGCTTAGAAAGGGCAAAAGGCAGGCGAAAAGACAAGACACCTCAGCAGAGCCAACCTCCCCCCACCCCCGCCCATAAAGGTAAAAAGCGGAGGACCCCCAAAGCCGCACGAAACTATCTACACACCGGTTCCACAGGACACATCATCTCCATTCGGGACACATTACCAATAAACTTAGGAGACTCTGGTCACAGCATAAGAAACTGTTAGCAGCTGATGAATCTGAAATCACAGAAACCAAGGAAGCTTTAGATATTAACTATCAGATCAAGGGCTAGACAATGGGAGATAGATGTTGAAGGGAGTGGGTAGAAGTGGAGGGGTACCTTGATGGATGGTGGAGCAAAGAAATAAGTGGGTCAGGGCACTTGTGTCAAGGGCGGGGACAACACCAAAACTAATAGTTAATTCCACAGTAAGGGATATATTTTCACTTTTTCTGTTAAATGCTTATCTGTTGGATACTTCTCTAAATCTGAACATTCAGACTGACACACACTAGAAAGAAGGATTGGCCATCCACTTCCAAAATAGCAGGCCTCTGAAAACCCTATGTACAACAGATTCATCCTGGAGAGGGTTAAACCGAGCTGCTCCTGGGAGGCAAGGATTCTGAAATTTCATCTGACATACTTTGGTCATGTTGTAAGGAGGGACCGGTCCTTGGAGAAGGACATCATGCTTGAGAGGGTGGAGGGCAGGTGCAGGAGGAGAAGGCCCTCTGGAAGGTGGATTGATTCAGTGACTGGGGTAATCGGGATGAGTGTGTCGGACACAATGAGATTGGCACAGGGCAGAGCAGAGTTTAGAGCTGTTGTACATAGGGTTGCTATGAGTCGCAAGCAACTCGATGGCACATAACAACAACAACAACAGTGAATGCAAAATGTTGGACAATGTTGTTCAGTGTAGACGAGTAGATATATTAGCTGTTCATACAATAAGCATTTATTCTGCGTCTAGTTTGTGCTACGCAGCATCTCTGGATGGTAAAAACAACTAATGCTCTCAGCCGCTGAGAGGACGAAGGCTTTAGTACACACTGAGGCACCTCGGAAGAAAGGTCTGGCAATCTATGACTGAAAAAACTAGCCACCGAGAACCCAGGGGAGCACAGCTCTGCACAGACATCCAGGGGGATGTCTGATGCTGGTTTCTGTGCCACGCAAGGGGTTACTGGATGTGCCATTGTGACCCAGGCAAGCATGTGGGAGTGGCTGGTGGGCGGAGATTAAAATCCCAGCTGCTTCCACAAGAGCTGTTTGCAGGGCAGCCGGTAGATGTGAACTGGTGATCTTTGGGACAACAGTACAACATACAACACATTATGCCACAAGAGGCCCTTTGCCATAGAATAAACCCAAAGAACTGGCTGCTGAATAACTCCCAGCGACAGGGACCAGCCCATGTATTTTTCTCCTCAGAGATGTTCTAGGGCCAGCCCTGGCTCAGATCTTGACTCTGTTCCTCTTTAGCTTTGTGACGGTCAACAGCTGCTAGTGGGCTCGCGGATCACATCCAACAGGGATGCAGGCTGGTCCTCTACCACCTTGTGATTGGTGGGACACCATCCACCTCACTGTCTTCCACACACTTCTCTTCAGCTGATTCTCAGAAGGATCTCCAGTCTCTTCTCCCGTCTGAAAGCTCCACTGGAACACAGCCAGCATCACAACACACGAGCCTACATTCACAGACTGCTGGTCTCCACTGACCACGGGGTGCACTGGCCCCATGAGAGAGATGGGGTGGCCCTCCAGCTACCAGACACAGGAGGCCGCTGCGTCATGTGAACTACAGGAGGTGAGAACCGTGTATGGAAAAGCCCAGATGGGAAGTAGGGGTGGCGTGGCCAAACCTGAGTGCAGGCGCCCGAGGGTAAGACAGGGACAGGGAGGAGAGGAGAGTTAAGTGGAGGACAGATGTGATTTGGCACTTAGTCTGAGAAATGGTCACAGCAGAAGGTAGGAGCAGAAGGTCTTAACCTGACTTAAGAGACTGTTTTACAAAACCAGCGTCTGGGATTCCAGACCTGAACGGAGACTGGCAAAACTCCAAGAAGGACCCAATAGATGTGGAGTGTGATCAGACACAGGGAGGAAGACTCCCAGGGTTTGGGCAAAGCCACCCAGAGAAACGAGTGTCACGGATTGAGAGGAGAAAATTGGTTTGGGATCTAGGATCCCGGCTTGTGGTGTAGGTTACTCTGACACTGTAATAGATGTGGAGGGGGCACGTGGGCCTGAGTTCAGAAAAGAGAGGGTTAGAGGAGCAGAGGGTGGAAAGGACCACTGAAACCAGAGGGAAGTGCACACAATGAAGGGAGAGTCTGAGCGCGCAGTCCAGGGCACTGTAGTTTTGACAGGTTGGGCCAACACGTCTGTTATCAATGTCAGCTGCCTTCAACCATGGTGACTGAGGAAATGAAATGCTGTCGCGTCTTACAAATCGAATTGCTTCAATTCACAGGCTTTCACTGGCTGGTTTTTAGAAACAGATCTCAGTCCTCACTTTATGGTCGGCCTCGGTCTAAAAGCACTGCTGAAACCAGTTTGGTAAGACAGCAACATGTACACCTCCACGCACGCCTCCAGGGGAAGACTGGCTGTAACCAGGAATAGAACCCAGGCCTCTTGCACAAAGGGGAGACTTGTCCTTCTCCCTGGGAGGCACTGGCCACAGAGAAGGAGGATCTAGTATTTACTGAGCAGCTGGGAGAGCACGTGTGTGAAGGAGAGACAGAGTGAGTTTACCCCTCAAACGTGGCTAAATGCTGAGAAAGAGAAAAAAACCTGACCACTGCATTGCTGTACAGAGGTAACTCACGGTTGCTGTGATGCTGAACACTATGACACTGATGTGCCAGATGCGATACTGGTTACCCACGGTGGACAGTGTTTGGTGGAGCATCCCGATTAAAACAAGCATGGAAGCAGGAGTGGCATGCACTTCCGAAATGGCTTGCCTCCGGAAACTCTATGAACGGTGGTCAGGTCTTTTGTTTATAGGGTCGCTATGAGTCGTCTAGGACTCAACAGCACTTAACAACAAGAACAAAGTGGGAAAAAAAAAGACCTAGGGAAGCAAAGGAATTAGAGGAGTGTGTAAACTGTTGTAGAGGGCAGAAGAGATGATGATGATGAAGTCTAAGTCCTATGCAAGTCCCAGCGAATCTAACACGATGCAGTAAGTGGACAGTGGGGCATGGAAGGAGAACGGGGAGGGGCTTTTATGAAGACAGACTCTTCACAGGGAACCATGCCCACTAAATACATTATTCTATCTACACAGTGCTCAAGTGTGACACTGAGTAATGGATTTCTACAGAATTATAACTGCCTTTTAAAAGGGAACCTTCTCATGCAAGAAAGCCAGGAAGTACAACAAAACGGGAATGATCTCTGCAGAGAGACCTGATAAACTGCTCTTCTCTTGCTTCTTAAGACACCTTCTAATTCTTCTATAATGACTAGAACACTGCTTTAACAGAGTTATTTCTGAATTGGTTTCCTCTCACCTACATGCAGTTGCTATGAGCCATTGAGCCGCCTGTGACTCCTAGCGACCCTGTGGACACCAGCTCTAGTATAACCCCACTACCCATCACACTGAGATGTTTCACTGACATGCCACGAGAAAGGAGCCCTGGTGAGGCAGTGGGCAAGAACCTGGCTAACAGCAAGATTGTGGCCTGACTTCCCCAGCTGCTCTGCAGGACGTGGCAGTTGGCCTCCATAAAGCAAGCAGCCACTTTGAAACCACAGTGGGCAGTTCTACCCTTTTCTACAGAATCATCAAGAGCTGCAAGTGACTGTCTATAGAAGGTGCTTTCCGTTTTACTTTTAAATCCTTAGAGGAAATTCTTATGCAAGTTCATCATGAGGTAAGAAGAATGTTTACTCATATGAGCTTTGTTCACAGTAACAGCTAAAACAACCTAAATACTGGATGACAAGAGAAAGTATATGTGCCGTACACTTATGATTACCAGGTGCAACTACTTGGATGAATCTTAGAAATCTAAGGCTAAAGGATCCTAGTAATAGGCTTGAAGTATGTGACATGAAGATGTATCATCATTGTCTCCAGTGATGCTTGGAAAGAAAGGTGGAGGGTCAGTGAAGGAGAGGAAGACCCTCAACCAGACTGACTGACACAGTGCCTGCTGCAATAGGCTCCAGTGTGTCAGGAAGTGTAAGGATGGCACAGGATTGAACAGGGATCAGATCTGCTGTTCGATGGGTCACTATAGATGGTACTCGATTTGAAATGACACAACCCTGCTTGCTGAAACCGAGGAGGACATCATGCACTTGCTGCAGAGGGTCAAGGACTGCAGCCTTCAGTATGGGCTGAGGCTCAATGTCAAGAAAACAAAGATTCTCACCACTGGACCAATCGGTAGCATCCGGATGGATGGCGAAGAGATTGAGATTGTTCACAGCTTCAGTTTGCTCAGCTCCAAGGTCAACACTCTTGGCACCAGCAGTCAGGAAATCAAAAAACGTATTGCGATGGAAAGTCTGCTGTTAGGGACCTCTCTAAAGTACTCAAGAGCAACAGTGTCTCTCTGGAGAGTAGGGTGCGCCTGATACAGGCCATGGCCTTTGCAATCACTTGTTATGCATCAGAGAGTTGGACAATGACTAGGGAGGACAGAAGGAGAATTGATGCCTTTGAACTGTGATGATGGAGAAGAGTACTGAATGTACCATGGACTGCCAAGAAAACAAACAGATTCATCCTGGAGAGGATTAAACCAAGCTACTCCTTGGAGGCAAGGATTCTGGGGCTTCGTCTGACATACTTTGGGCATGCTGCAAGGAGGGACAGGTCTTTGGAGAGGGACATCATGCTTGGGAGGGTGGAGGGACAGTGCAAGAGGGGAAGACCCTCTATGAGATGGACTGATTCAGTGACCGGAGTAATCGGGATGGGTGTGTCAGAGGCAGTGCAATTGGCACAGGATAGAACAGGATTTAGGGCTGTCGTACATAGGGTCGCTGTGAGTCACAAACGACTTGAAGGCACATAACAACAACAACAAGAACAGCAATAATGTGAAATGGAGGACAAATAAAACCAACCCCATTGGAGAAGACTTACATACTATATATATATATATATATATATATATATATATATACATATATATATACATAGTAGTTGTTGTTATGTGCCATCAAGTCAAGTATGTGCCATCAAGTACGACTCAGAGCGACCCTAGGAACAAAAGATCTGAACCCTCCACTGTGGCAGTCACTGTGTCAATCCACCTAATTGAGGGTCTTCCTCTCCTTTGCCGACCCTCCGACTTTCCAAGCATCATGTTCTTCTCCAAGGTAAATATGAAACATATATTACTATTATTCTAAAATGTTTCTCCAACTATTTTACCGTAGCGAGGCAATAAAAAAGACTGCATGAGAACCATCGCCTTTTCCTACATACCACACTTGGGACAGTAAATATTTTAGAGCACACCACAAACAGCTTTAGGTCTTCAGAACTTAAAGGTTATACTATCAAGTAAGTCAATTTCACCTAAAAAATAAATTGTCAGTATAATGCAATGCTACATTACAAGAACATGTAGACTCCACAAGTGTGGTAAAAGTAACATCATGCACATAATGATTTAACGACTCTTTAAATTTTTTTTTTCAAATTACACACACACACACACACACACACACACACAACTGTCCTGTCTCCCTGCCCTTGGCAAAGATGGTCTTTCCCAAATAAGGAGCAATTCCCTGATGCTATGATTACCCTCTCTCTTGGCATGTGTGTATGAGAGATGTTAAACACGCCTGTTGAGTTTAAAGACCATATGCTTTTGGTTTTAATGTTTAATGTCACTGCAAGAATTCCCTACATTGTTTCTCAATAATATGAATGTTTTGATTTCTTCTACGCTTCTGCATTCCAGAGCAGTACAAGGCTCGGGCGAGGGAGCGCAGATCACACGCGTGATGTCAGGCACCTGCGAATCTCACTTTCACCCTGACAAGCTATGACATGGTTTAAAAGGATCTTCTAGCCCCCAAGAGAAGTCCTCCCCAGTGGTCAGATCTCCTCCGCTCTTCTGTCTGGGTAAAGTCCTCTTCCTATTGGGGAGGATACAGAAGCAATGTGCAGTTACCCCTGTCACCTGATGTGCCCTAATATACTTAATTGGGCATCTGTTAGAGGTACATTCTAACACTTTCACTTAAAATGTCAAATATTCTTCATTTGCAAGAATAAATTAGAATTTATGATGGTTTATCTTAAAAATAAACATCCTTCAAACAGGCAGGACTGAAGGTGCAGCATTTGTCCAGGGAGAAAGCTTAGAAGGCAGGAGGGGAGAGGCTACAGGATGAATGGAAACAAGAATCACAGAGACGGAGTGGGAAGAGTGCTGTCACAGTGTGAGGACTACAAGCGATCTCACAAAACCAAAGGTGTACAAATGGCAGGGCAGGAAACCAAACTGCCCTGGAGACTTAGACTCAAGTCACCACAAAAAAATTCACCCAAGGTTACAGTCAGTACACAATAGGACGAAATCTGGGGAGCTCTGCTAGCCTAGTGGCAAGAAGCGAGCTGCAATCCTGAAGGCATATGGTTTGAATCTACCAGATGCTCTGCTGGAGAAGGAGGGGCAATTTTCTCCTGTACCAGTGGGATCTAATTCAACGGTACACAACAAGGAGAAAAAAATAGGAAGGAAAAAAATCTCATGTCCTCTGCTGCACTAAAGAAAACCACTTCCATGGTTTTCAATTCCCTTGTACAGCAGAAAATCAGAACTGAACTATAAAGACATCAAAAGGGAGCTCTGGTGGTCTAGAGGGTAAGTAGTTGTCCTGCACCCAAAGGCATGCAGTTTGAATCCACCAGCTGCTCTGTGAAAGCAAGATGTATAATCTCATCCCATGCGACTTACAGGCCCTGAAAACTGGCTGGCAAGTCAGCTTTGAGTTGGTTTCAACTCGAGGCACACAATCACAACAGACAACATTTACAGCTTTCAAAGATCATGACGTTTGTCAGTAACAGGATGATTTACAATCAAGAAATTCTATCCTTCATAATTTTTGCCAAGTTTACTACAGAAATTCAGGATGATGGGTACTTCCTTGGAGAAGGCGGAGAAATGCTAACAGGGAGAGTCTGTAGGTTCAGACAGGTGCTGCCTCAACACAGCACCCCCTTCTCTCTCTCCTTGATTGCCACAGAGAAGGGACAAACCTTCCATTTGGTTTCCGAGGCTGTAAATCACACACCTGCCTATCTTTCACCCCCAGGTAACAGGTGGATTCGAACCATCAGAAAATCACTGCCTTTGGGTTAGCAAGGCAACTCCCTGCAGACTATAGCACCAGGGGTCCCTCTAATACAGTGTGGAGAAAAGAGACTTCTAATTTAAAAGTCTCCAGTTTTGTTACTACAATGAAGAGGTGGGAGGGGTTCTGTGATTACCTAATACTCCTGTTTCTTCTCTGAAAATCCACGTTAGAAACTTGCTCTCCTTGTGCTGTCCTAGATCTGAGTTAGCCCATCTGAAGCCCATCTTGGCTTGTGAAGATTCCTTCTTCCTTATCACAGTATCACCTCAGGATGGGTTTCATATTTAGTGAACAAATTAGCAAGACAAAAGCAGCCCACTGACTACTAGTCAAAGAGATGAAATGAAGGTGGTGCAAGAAAGAGAAATGTTGTTTAAAGTACTTTGAAACCTAGGAAAGAATACAGATAAAGTAGAATTTCACCATAAAATGAAAGCTCATCCTTTTCAACATTCCAAGGGATCCTTTAGGGCAAATGATCAGAAGACACCTGCAGGTTCCTCGCTGTTGTACCGCTGCATCAGTATGGGCCACACGGGAAGAAAGAAAACTGCCCACTGGGTTTGCCGGCTGCACAATGAAGCTTGATGACACCGTGTGTAGGAGGCTGTACTATCAACCCAGAAGTCGTGCCTCTTTGCTGATTCAAATCCACCAGATGGTTTGCAAGAGAAAGAGGAACTATATCCTTCCACGTGACTAACAGCCTCTGAAAACCTGCTATGAACTGGTTCTGACTCGATGGCATTGAGTTAGACAGGTTTCCTGGACTGTCTTTTTCCCAGAAGCAGATTACCACATTTTTCTCCCACAGAGCAGGGCTGGTGGGTTCTAATCCTGGCCTTCTGGTAGACAGCCGAGCATTTAACCACTGCACCACCAAGGCTGCTTCGTGGGGTTCCCGGGACTGACTGCAGGCACAAGAACAGACCTCCACTGTTCCCAGCAGCAGCAGAAAGACAGTCTAGTGTGCCAAGGACAGCAGAGGTGCCAGGGAACAAAGCCCTTGTTTCCAAGGATCCTCAGCCTTGCCGGAGACATCATCTGTGGGTCTCCTCTTCCCTAGGGAAGTGAAGTAGGGGGAGACCTTCTTCACACCAAGTGCACAGATTAGAGGACATTTCTGGAAGAAGGTCCCACCAGCAAACGGCCATCTACCACCAGAAATCTCACGGCAGCATTGTAAGCTGGTACAACAACGATAGAGAACAATCTGTTTTTGTCCATTAGGACGATGCAAGTTGTACTGTGTGCCACGGAGCTGGAGATGACCCTCCACTGGGTTTGCAGAGCCAGTAATCGTAAGGGAGGAGACGGCACATCTTTCTCCTACAGAGCAACTGGTAGATTCGAACCGTGTGCCTTTGGGATTGCAACACAGATTCTTAACATGATGCTTACATTCTTCCACTCCAAAAAAGAGATGTGTAGACAGGCATCTAGAGGGCTTATACTAATTCAACTCTATCTTCAATGTTGTTGTTATGTGCCATCAAGTCGCGCGACCCAATGTACAACAGCCCTAAGCCCTGCTCTAACCCGTGCCAATCTCATTGTCTCTGACACGACTACCCTCATTACCCCAGTCACTGATCAATCTACCTCATAGCAGGTCTTCCCCTCCTGCGCCTGCCCTCCATCCTCCCACGCATGATGTCCTTCTCCAAGGACCGGTCCGTCTTCAGTGACTATGTAAAAAGGAGTGAAACACTGGTCTTGCATCATCCTCTTCCTCGCCAGTTTTGGGTTCACCCACACAGGGTCTCCTTCACCCTGACAGACCCTGTAAGTCACACATAATGCCCTTCCCTAGCATCTGATTTCTCTGCATGATGTGTTCGAAGCAGGTGAGTCTGACAATGGTCCGCTGTGTTGCATGAGGCTTCAGGAGCTTGTTTTTAAAAGCAGATCCCCTGGCCTTTCTTCCTGGCTAAACTTGGTTTGGAAGCTCTGCTGAAATCTGCCCACCATGAGAGGCCAGCTGGTATTTGAAATACTGGCGGCACAGCTTTCAGCACACGGAGACATGCAAGGAGCCCAGTACAACAACATGACAGAAGAGTGGCGAACTCCAAGGAACAGACCTAAGGTCACATCCTCTATATCCACCCAGGAGCCATAAACAAGAATGCTCACTGCAGAAGTACTCTCAACACTACAGCACTTTAGGGTCTGAGGTACAATCTAAACGCCCCTTGACCAAGGATGCACAAGGGCAGCAGGCTACATTCATGGAACAGGGCGCTCCATGTTCATCTTTAATGCTGTGGAGGCTATAAGGATTCTCTGCTCAGAGCTACACAGACAGATACACAAACACAATGAGGAAGAAGACAAAAAACTCACAAAGTAGAGTAAATCCTGACTCCTCAGCCAAATCCAGCCTGCCTCCTGGTTTTCTACGACACGTAAAACCGAGAATAGTTTTTATATTCTTAAACGTTAGGGGGAAATTCAGAAGAATACAATATCATCTTATGTGACAGTTATATGAAATTCAAATGTCAGCGTCCATAAATAACATTTTAATAGAACCCAGACATGTTCATTTGTTGCTGCGCTTGTCTATGGCTGCAAAGCCCGAGATATTTATTGTTTTGCCCTTTATAGAAAAGATCCCAAGCCTTGCTATAAAGCAGTGCAGACAGCAGTTTCTTTCTTTTTTTTTTTTTAATTGTAAAGCCTATAAAAGAATACCATGAAAGAAAAGCACTACAAAGCTCTGCACCCCCGATTGTGTGCAGAGGCAAGTGGGGCATCGCAGGGAACTCGGGCGTCGGGGGACACTTGACGTTTTTGAGGCAAACACAAGCAACACTCAAAGTCGGTTGGACTCCACAAAGATGACTCATTTGAGGCAGTATGCTGTTTTAACATTCATTCCATCTACGTTCCTTGTGATAAGATTGCACGGTTATAAAGCTAGATTGGTTTTTGGAAGTCACTAATAAAAGGCAAGAATTGTGTGAACAGACATGGGGATCAGGAAAGCCGGCAGGAGGATCCATCTGGATTGCGGGATTAGAGGTTTATCATTGTTGTCACTCAGTGCTATCAAGTTGCGAGGCATACATACACCTAATAAATAAGTCACTTATGAAGAAATAATATTTTAATTCCCTTTCAGTTAATACGCATTTTTTTTTCAAACAGATATTAATTGGTTAGAGCACTGGTAGTTCATGGTAGAATTCTCACCTTCCATTCAGGAGACCCAGGTTCAATTCCCAGTTGATACGTCTCCAGTAAAGTACCACTCACCTACCTGTCAGTGGGCGCGTGCATGTTACTATGATGCTAAATGGAGTTCTGGTGGCGTAGTGTATTAAGAGTTGTGCTGCTAACCAAAAGATCAGTGGAGCGAATCTACGCAATGCTCCTAACTAGAAAGATGGGGGGGTCTTCTCCCATAAAGCTGAGTGCTGTAGAAGCCTGAATGAGCTGCATGGAAGTGAGTTATGATGATGAATAAAATTCAGGAGAGCTTCCAGATGAAGAAGGACTAGAGGAAAGGCTGAGGTCAATGATGTCTGAAAACCAGCCAAGGAAACTCACAAATCACAACAGTCCTATATGCAACCATCATGGGGACAGTATGAGGTCGACTAGTGCCGTGTGCTGGTTCCACAAGGCAGCCCTGGCTGCGCGGGGGGTGTAGCGTGTGTAACTTGATGGCAGCCAATCATGAGGACGGTATGAGGCTGGGCAGTCCCGCATCCCGGTTCAACAGGCAGCCCTGGCTGGGGTGACTTGATGACAGGCAACAACAATAACGTCACAACTAATTTATTCAGACATAAACATTCCATAAGCGCCAAAGATGCTGCTTCTCAATTGGCATTATCATGACAGATGGAGAAAAGGCTGAAGTTGTCAATGATTTCGTTTTACTTGGATCCACAATCAACACCCATGGTTGCAGCAGTCAAGAAATCAAAGGCTGTGCTGCCCTGGGGTAATCTGCTGTCAAGGACCTCTTCTCAAGTGCTAAAGAGCAGAGATGCTAGTTTAAAGACTATGGTGCACCTGATTCAAGCCACAGTCTTTTTAATTACTTCCTATGCACCTGAAAGTTAGACAACGAATAAGGAGGACAGAAGAAGAATAGCCGCCTTTGGAGTATGTGAGAAGCATAGTGAATATACAATGGACTATCAAAGAACAAACCAATCTGCCTTGAAGTTAAGTTCATCCAGAGGGCTCCTTAGAAGCAAGGCTGGTGAAATTTAACCCCTTTCCTTCAGGCATATTTTCAGGAGAAACCAGTCCTTGCAGAAAGAATAATGCTGGCAAGGGTGGAAGGACAGACTGTCAACAATACGAATGGACACCAAACTACCACAATGGGCTCCAGCCCATCATAGATGGTGACAATGACACAGGATAAGGCAAAGTTCAAGTCTGTTTGTTATAGGATCGCTTGGAGTCATAGGTGACTTGATGGCACCTAACAACAACAACAAGTTCTAAAAAAAGTGTTAGGGATTTAATTTCCAGCCATGGGGGCCACAGATCAAGAAAATACACACCACTGCTTTGTATTTAATATATTTGGTGGTCAAAGTAGAAAAGCAAACCTGGAAAGGACAATTGTTTAGTTCAGCTCAATGATTCAGAAGAGGGAAGCAGAAAAGGAGGGGATCACAAGCCTTAATTATTGAAGGGGAAAGAAGATTCTAAAGCACACAATGCAACACACGAGGATCTATCAGAGCTGAGGGATGGGAACAAAAGCGTGCTCCTATAGTAATCTGCACACTGAACACTGTATGTCTACAGTCTTTCACTCAGTTTGTTCTTGTTTTTTGAAGGGCAGAGGACAAGCTGATGCAAGCAAGGAGAGTTACTGTCCACAGAAATCTGGGAGGAGAAAAGCGGTATATAAGAAAGCTCAAGAGGAAGGAAGAGCATGGAAGAATGCAATGAAGGAAAATTACGTAAGAAGTGTCAGACCTGCTGGGCCAGGGAAAACCACTGTCACTCAGAGTGGGGCTTTCCTGGATGCAGGTCCTCTCCATGAGTGACATCCTGGACGTAAGCGCCTGACCTTCAGCCAAGCATCTCCACTAAGCCAGCACGTCTATCTTACTCTTCATTTAACTATACGTGTAATCACCAAAGGCAACAACTGTAGGGATCCTAACAAAACGAAAAATCCCAGTGGAGGTCTCCATGACACCAACAGAGAGAGGTGGGACGGGTGTGCGTTTGCCAGGTTAGAAAGCTGGAAGACCAGAATAAAGGGTGGAGGGAATTACAGGAATGTTTAGTTTGGTCTGGTTTCTTTCTATCAAAATGCAGGACTAGTTAAAATGTCATAGCAATGAAAAGGGCACATAGAATTAAGAAAGCAACCGAGTGTGCCCAGGAGTTCCCAAATGCCCGGTGAGCAACACTGAAACCCGCTCTCAACAGGGCCCAGCAAGAGGGCAACCAAAGGCAGCCATGGTCGGAGAGGCCCTCCACAAGATCCTCCCCCAGAACAGCCAAATGAGAAAGAAGCAGGTTGGTTTCGGTTTAAAAAAGCTTGTTTAGCAAAGTGATTTTAAAAGCATAAAAATGCTTTATAAAGAACAACTATGAGATATCATCTCACCCCAGTCAAAATAGCAAAATTTAACAGAACAGCAAGTAACAAATGCTGGTGAGGTTGTGGAGAAACTGGAACCCTTAATCCCTGTTGGTGGGAGTATAAAATGGTGCAACCACTGTGGAAGGCAGTATGGTGCTTTCTCAAAAAGTTGCAATAGAGATATCATTTGACCCAGTAATTCCACTACTGGGAATATACCCCAAAGAGACCATAACTGACATCCAAGCAGATATATGCACACCCATGTTTATTGCAGCTTTGTTCGTAATAGCCAGGAGTTGGAAACAACCTAAGTGCCCATCAACAAATGAACAGATAGAGAAGCTGCGGTATAGTCACACAATGGAATACTATGCTGCATTGAAAAACAAGGAACTCATGCAATATTCTTCACAATGGGTGACCCTGGAGGACATTATGCTGAGTGAAGTATCTCAGTCACAAAAGGACAAATACTGCATGGTGCCACTGTTGTAAAACAGGACTGACATCGGCGTTAGGGGGAGACTGAGAAAGATGGATTCAATAATGTATACTGCATTGAAACAGATGAGGGAGAAAACTGTTTAAAAGGGAGATGTGATTAGGTATTTTTGTCATGACAGGAGTCTAGAGAAAAGGCTACATGGTGGAGTGGACCTGGGAGAGGGTTTGTAAAATAATGAAAGAATTTTCTTTTACTTTTCCAAGAGAGTAGTATACTAGGGGGAAGGGATGGGAGGAGAGAAAAGTGCAACAATGAATGAATGGAAATCCAAAGTCTCTGTAAATTTTTACTGAAATTAATAATAAATTTAAATTTAAAAAAAAGAAGAGTCAATGTATAAGAAAAAGATGCTTTATAAAGTTAAAAAAACGGTTTAAAGTAAGACAGCAAGAATGAAAACAAAAAAAACAAACAGAAGCAAATGTAACCCATCACTGATAGGGAATCAGCATAATAACGTCAGTGTTTAATATCAAGTCGGAACTGACTCATAGCTGACCCTCCACAGGTTCTCAGAGGCTGTAAATTGCAAGGCAGGTGTTTCTCCAGCTTTCTCCCACTAAGCTGCTGGTAGATTCAAACTGCCTGCCTTTGGGTTGGCAGTACATCTCTTTACCTGATAGGCCACCAGAGCGCCCCTCAGGATCATCAGTCCTGCCCCCTGTTAGCACGACACATGCCTTCTATAGCTTTGCCAACTGTTGTTTCTTCCCTCCCACAAGGTATTTTCATGAGCACTGCTATATCCATTTTTAGACTATATTCCTGTAAAAACATAGGATAGCACACTTACTAACATACCCTGGGGCTGCATGGCTGGTAAACAATATTATCTGAATAAAACCATAATATTTTCCTATATGACCCCCTGCTGTAGACAGGCCACTTAAAATACAAAAATACAGTGAAACTTGTGAGGGCCAGAACTCAACAGGGCTGCCTTGTCTCGGGGTCCCACGAGTTTTCTGCTTTTGACAGGATGCAATCTGTTTGTTCACTTCTTTACCACTCCTTTCAGCGGAAAACATTTGTGATTTCCTCCTCTGAAAGGTCTCTGGATCTCGATTTTAAGTAAGACAGGAGCGGAAGCAGATAGAGGACATAAGAAAGACTTGGACCCATCTAAACGCACGGCTCAGGGCCTGTACGGGCTCACAGCTGGCCGTCCTCCGGATTTCCTTTCCAAGGCTGATGGCCCATCTTTCTTTCTACAGCTGTTGATATTCTAATCTGCTGAATTCAAATCACCAGAGAGGCCTGCCCCTTGGATAGCAGCACAGTTCTCTTGTCAATGCCTTAGCTCATCCAAGTTCTCACAATTCAGGTCACATAATTTAAGGATGCTGTCAGGAAGCGCCAGTCCTTGGAAAAAGAACAACGTGCTTGGGAAAGTAGAGGGTCAAGTCAAGAAAGGAAGACCCCTTGACAGGATGGATTAACACAGAGCCTGCAACCATGGGCTGGATCATTATGGAGACTGTCGGGATGAGGCAAGAGAGGGCAGATTCAAACTGGTCGTCACAGGGTCACCTGCATTGGCATGGGGTCCAGTTGACCACATCTAACAACAACAGCAGGTCTATTCTGTGTCATGGGCCATGACTGAACAAAGACCCCCTCATTAACATTCTTAAGGAAGAAAAGTAGCACAGATGTGATGCTCTCTCCCTGCCCAGAAAACAATGATACTAATACCAATAGGGTTTTGCTGTCCACTCTGCAACCTGCCTTCCCATCTCATCTCCACATCCTAATCCTGAAATAACTCGAGGTGAAGATCTCTGGTTGAATTGGATAATGGTCTCTATTTCCTTTCCAGGCCATGTTGCTGTCTAAGGTGGTACGAATCCTCTGTGGCATCAATGACTGTTGTTGCTAGGTGCCGTCAAGTTGAATACAACCCACAGAGACCCTATGACAACAGACCTATCCTATGCCATCCTCACATTTCCTCACACACTAGAGTCCACTGAGGCGGTCACCATGTCAATCCTTCTGGTTGACGGTTTTTCTCTTCTTCAATGACCCTCCAATTTTCTAAGCATGACAGACACCTCTCTCCAAGAATAACCTCTCCTAGCAACATGCTCGAAGTATGGGAGACAAAGCTTTATCATCTTTGCCTCCAAGGAGCACTCTGGCTGCACTTTCTCCAAGACATACTCATTTGTTATTTTGACAGCAACACCACAGCTCAACAGGTATCAATAACTCTTGTCATGGAGTTTTCATGCCCCAGCCTGTGGCCGGAGGGCCTGGGAGCACCAGCACCTCTGTTGTGTCCGCTGGAGAGACACGAAGAAAAGAAAGGGACCCATCACCTAATGCAGGAGGAGGAGTTTGTAAACCAAAGCCAATCAGCAAGTCAAGCAGCAGGAAATCTAAATCTCCTATCCCT
>NW_006399774.1:1402783-1439230 GCF_000299155.1 Elephantulus edwardii | reverse complement strand
GGAGACCTAATGGGGTCAGAGGAGCTGCCTTTGATGCAGGCAATTCAGTGGGTTATAATAGTTGAGGGTTGAAATGCTGAAGATAAATATGTAGTTTTTAAAAAGTGGACAATTCTTGTTCTTACATCTGTTTGTAAAGAAAACCATAATGTCTTTAAATCATTTTTCTGTAAATAGATGGCCTTTTTTTGCAGTGTTAAAAAAAAATAATTCTTGTCATCCTTATTCATTGTCCAGGTCTCAAGTACAGAGCAAGTAACTGGAATGACCATGACCTGAATCAAGTGCACCTTAGTTCTCAAACTAACATCACTGCTCCTCAATAATTTGGAGAGGTCCCTGACTGCAGACTTTCTCAGTGCAATAAATAACCTGATTTCCCGAATGCTGGTACCAAGGGTGTTGACTGTGGATCCAAATAAAATGAAATCGTTAACAACTTCAACCTTTTCTCTACCAATCATGATGTTGCCTGTTGGTCTAGTGATAGGAATTTCTGTTTTAAAAGGCAAAACAAAAATTCTCACCAATGGACTGCTGTGGTTTGTGGTGTTTTTGGGGGTGGGTTGTTGTTGCTATTGTTTTTGTGCAAATGTTTAGGCTCGACATCAGTAGCTGAAAGCTAGTCATAACTATTCAAAGACAATGGAATCAGTCTTTCATGTAGACAGAAACCGTAATGAAGTTTACTTAACTAATTGCACGAGAGTATCAGACTAGAGAGAAACACTTCACGCAAGTGCTTTGAAAAGCACTGTGGTCACCAGGGTCCCTCCTCAGTTCTCCCTGTAGTCACTGGTCTATCTGGGACTTCATTTAACTTCCTTTTACTGCTGTGAAGACAAACTCATTGGTCATCAAGCCCTACTCATGTGCTACTTCAAAAAGTGAGAGAAAGGAGCAGAAAGACATTACAAAAAGAGAGAGAGATAATCCCAATGCTAATTTAGGTAAAATGATGACTAAACAGCATCATTATCTTAAAAAAAAAATAAAAAACACTAACAAAAAAATAGTTTTCTCTATACAAACCCAGCAGAGCTCCTCGTCCTAAAATATTATATTAGAACTATTTGTAGGAATTGAAAACTTACCCATGAATCTAGCATTTAAAAAGTATGTTAAAGGGGAGCTCTGGTGGCCTAGTGGCAAGAAGCTGCACTGCAATCCCAGAGGCGCATGGTTCAAATCCACCAGATGCTCTGCCGGGAAAAGGAGGTACGATCTCTTCCTATATCAGTCAGATCCGATTTGACGGTACTACACACACACACACACACACAAAATAATTATAAAAAAAATTTTTTTTAAAAAGTATGTTAAAACTTTTTAAACTCCCCCTTGATCTAGTTAGGATACCAAGTTTCAGAGGAAAGCCTTGTCTTAATTTGAGTCTCTGTGTGTCTATGTATCTGTGTTTGTCTACTTGCTTCGTCTTCATAGCCACAGGATCACCTCCGAGGATCTTCTCTCACCCTGGAATCTACAACTCTCTATCTATAGTAATGAACTACAGAATCAGACCACCCTTCCAAAACTAAACGCAGAGTTATCCCCCCTCGTAATTAAAGGTAGAATTATGCTTATGAATGTACATACATTGATTTTTTTTTCCCTAGACTGAAGAGAAGCCCCACAACTCGCGTTAGATTTTCAAAGGGGTCCAGTATGCATACAGGGACGAGGAACCACTGGGATACATGCGAGGATGAATGGACGTTGTACACTATTAACCGTACTGAACTTTAAAAGGATCAGTGGGGTGCTCACAGCCCTGGTGGTGCCGTGCTGAAGTGCCAGGCTGCCAAGCAGACAGTTCTGCAGGAGGCTTCAGAGAAGACGACCACCTTCGGGAGATGGACTGATGGAACGGAGGCAACAATGGGCTCTGACAGGCCAGCAACTCAGAGGCTGGCAAAGGACAGGGCGGTGCCTGGTTCTAGTGGACATGGCGTCACTATGCATGTACCTCGATTTTACATGAAGTCACTGTAATTTAGCTGGTGCCCAACAACAACAACAACAACAACAACTGTATCTTCAAGGTCTTTTCCTGTGGGACATAGCTGTTGGTGACTGCTGGCTCAGGCAGATGTGGTGTGCCGGCTGTGACTTTTCTGAGTGAGTTTGGACTGCCAACATTTCAACTAGTCAAGTATCTGACTGTTCTACACAGGATACACTTAGAAGTGAAAGCACTTGATTATTCGCTTATATCCAGTTTCATAAAATGTTACCAGATTGCTTTTCTTTCTATGAAGAGAAGATCGGAAGGTAGTGGGAAGGAGAGAGATGTCATCTACTGACGGTCAGCCAGAGTCCAAAGCATATAGACCCAGAGACCAGATGCTGAACAAGGCAGGAATGTGCCTCAGGAAGGCATCTCACGGACGGGGCCTCAGCTGGAAGGAGCTGGGAAGGTACTGAATGCCACAGACTTGACTGTAAAAAGTGCATAGAGAAAAGTGGTGAGCCCCTGTCCTCCTCTCATGGATAAAACGGGATGGAATCTGGAGATTCTGACTTTCCTATGCGACTACACCAACCGTCCAGTCAATCCAGTGGAAGCTCGAAAGCTCCAAGGCACTTAATCTTCATGGTGGCCAACTGTCAGAATAGTTCTCTTATAGAGCAACTGGTAGACGCCAATACATATTATTAAAAAGAAGCTGTAAGGGAGCTCTGGTGGTCTAGTGACAAGAAGCTGCACTGCAATCCTAGAAGCACACAGTTTGAATCCACCAGGTGCTCTGCTGGAGAAGGAGGGACAATCTCCTCCTGTACCAGTCAGATCCGATTTGATGGTACACACACACACACACACACACACAGAAAAAAAAATAATAAAAATTTTAAAAAAGAAGCTGTAACTGTCATTTTAAATAACTGACAGAATTCTTTCTTTTTCTCTCACCTTTTAGAGGTACCTGGTATTAGCTGAGTGAGGGGGTGCTACCAGAAATTTGGCATAAGAACAAGGAATGAAGTGGCCCCACAGGGCAGGTTTGAACAGGCCATGAGGAAGAATGGGTTCCCATTATGCCTTATGTCTGTGGTTCAAGGCACTGACTCTGCGTCCTACATGCAAGTGCACTGAGTGTCTATCTACCACCTCCGTGAGAGTCCCACCTGCATAGCACTGGAGTCTTACAGTCTACATAGATTTACAAAAGCACTGTTGTCTAATGGTTGTATAAAAAAGAGCATGCAGTTAATATAATAAACAATATAAAAGGCAGATGACTGAGAGAAATCACTTTAGGGTTTTTATTATGACTTCCATCGATGAAACCCACTTCCTGGGAAATCCCCAGGATGAGGGGCTGCCCAGGGTCTTGCACGTTTCTAGCCAAAAACGTCATGGGCCACAATCCAAGGGGGCCTCGGCAGTCGCCAGCAGCTCACGAAGCACCCTGGGAAGTGGTGTGCAGGTGAACGCCTCACAGCTATCGCCGCCCCCTCAAACCTCAGCTCTTCAGTCTGCTCCCACTTATCGGACCACAGCATCAACCACACATAAGGACCACGCACAACCAGACTGGATGGGAGACATTAGCTTCAACCACGCGACAGTCTTGAGGGGCTTCTCGTGGCTTAGTGGGTAAGGAGTTACGACTAACAGACGGGAAGCATCCACCAGCTGCTCCGAGGGAGAAGACGGTCCATCTCCTCAATTCATAGCGCGTTTTCAGAGGCAGGAGCTCGCACAGGAGGAGACTATTCGTCTTTCTCCCACAGAACAGCTGGAGGATTCAAAAGCCTTTGGGTTGGCAGCGCAACTTCTTACCATTAAACCATCTGTTTAAAGCCTCTAACGCCACAGAAGGTGGCAATGCATTGCGTTTGTGTCATATTCATGGTCACCGGTACAAATAGTGGGTAAGAATTATCCAGTGCTTACTAAATGTCAGAACTTGATGTCCAGTATGGCATTAATTCCTACTTCATGGGTTGTTGTTACTGATTGCCACTGAGTCGAGGTTGACTCATAGTGACTCTATGAACAGAAGATCTAATGCCTTTCCATAGCTATCATTGTTTCTCCAAGTTCACAGAATTTTCAGAGGTATGTGGTTTAGGAATTGGATGCCACTCCTGCTTCCAAATGTGTTTTACAACTGGGTGTTCTACCAAACACTGTCCATAATGGGAAATCATTCTCGTATTTGATATCCAAGTGGCACAAGATTCAGCATCATTACCTCATATAGCACAGTGACAAAGAGATGTGAAAAGTGGAAGAATGTTCCTCCAGATGTAACAGCATGAATCTCATTTAGCAGTGGTTAGGTGTTGTCAAGTCACATATGACTCAGAGTAAGCTTTGCACAAAAGACCTGAACTCTGTTCTATTATTAACATCATTTCTGCACATTTATAAGAGAGTTTGTAGAGTTTCCAGGGGCAACTAGTTTAGGAAGTGGATGCCACTCCTGCTTCCCAACATGAACCAATCTGGAAGCTCATCCAACCATTGTACATAATGGGAAACCATTATGGTATTTGAAACGACTATGGAACAGTGTTCAGCATCATAGCAACTCCAAATTGTTCAGTACAGCAAATATACAAATGCTTGCTGTGTCTTTTAAAGAGTCTTCTTCTAAAATTAACAAACTTACTAAATGTCTGAACTTGATGTACAGTATGGCATTTAATTCTTACTTCATATGTATAAGGTAAATTCTATTAAAAATAGTTTCATTTAAGGAAACAGGCATAGAGAGGTTAACTTGCCCAAGTTTATACAACTCGATGAACGTTAAGCCCTCTACTCCGGCTCTTCTACAGCTCGCCCTCTAAATCACCTAGAAAGAAACATTTCACTGTAAATAAATTCCTTCTTCCCCTGTAACCTCTCAAAACTGGAAGTGATCATGGAAATAACATCACATTTCCATAATTCTCTATGCTTCATAAAGTACTTAGTCATTTAATCCTCATTAAAATACCACAACATAACTGTTTTCTGATTTTAATAAGGGTTTCCTGAGCCTGAGAAAAATTAAATGATTTGCCTCTAGTCCTAACAGCTTGTGATTGGACAGCTTCCACCTCGGGCGATGTGAGCTACCCAACCCATCCTCATCATTTTTCAGATAAAAACATCTATACGGGACACACTCAGTGAGGCTAATGGCTCTCTGAGTTCATGAGGAGAGGCATACACTCTGCATCCATCACCAGCCCATAACTTTAAAGATATCGCCCCCTGACTGCACGGATCCTAAATGTGTGCTTGACAAAGCAAGGATTGATGAAGAGACAGGAGCAAGCTCAGCGGAAAATGGAGCTGTCTCCTGTAAGCTCTCTCTCCGTGTACAGCTGATGCATTAGACTCACCACTTTACACGAGCACCTACGTCTTCAATGCCCGCCCTCCGCCAGCCTCCTTGTCCATTAGCTCAACAATTAAGCAGCGATCAATCAAGCAAATCCATTTAGCCACCAAGCCTGACCATGCTAACAGAGCACCGAAAGCTGAAGCAGCCATGCACAGGAGGACTGTGTACAGCCGGCTTTGGAGGAAGTGATATAAAGTCAATAAAGACTTCTTGAAACAGTCTAAGTAACCCTGAATGAACTTTCTAATGTCCACGCAGAAAAGTGCACAGACAAGTTCTTTGGTCCAATAGGATCTTTGTTAACAGAAAACTGGATTGCTGTGTATGAGTGTGAAAGTAACAGCCATGCTTGATGACAGGTGTGTGCGGGGCTGATGGGAAAACCCATCGATGTGGGAACACTGGGCAAGGTAAACTCTTCTGTGCCAGGTTAAGGGCATCATCTCCTATGATTTCTTGCGTAGGCTTCTATTTTCCTCTTATCTTTCATTTTCTCACTATCTTAAAATCATAGGTGGAATTAGGGTGGGCACTGAGTGAACAAAGACTAGACTACATCTCTTCTTTAGACTAAACTAGTTAACAAATGATACAAAGTGGGCAGGGGGCCACACAGAAGAATCTGACAGCTGCAAAATCTCTGGCATCTACAATTAAATGCCCAGATCTCCTGGATTGGAATCTATCCTCCGCTGGATCATATCAGACAGAATCAAGTTCTCAATAGTGTCTCTACTATGAGTAATGGCTTGTTGGGTTTGTTTTTTTGTTGTGTGTGGTTTTTTTTAAAAAAAAAAAATAAATGAGGATTTTTAAAAAAATAATGATTTGCATACAGAATTCGTATACACTGTTTCATTCATGTATATTGTGTCTTACACATTCCTGGCACCAATGTCAGATGGATAAAGACCGCCAGAGGAATGCCTATCTTCATCCCCTTGACTATGCAAAGGTATTTGACTGTACGCATCACAACAAACTGTGCTTAACCTTCAGTAGAACAGGGATACTAGAACACGTGCCCATGCTTTTGTGAAACCTATACTCGGAAAAGGAAGCAGTCTTCAGAATAGAGCAAAAAAGCATTCATTGCATGGTTCAAAACCAGGAAAGGAGTACGTCAGGGATGTGTCCTGTCTCCATGCCTTTTCAATCTATATGCGGAACAGATCATTTGGGAGGTTGGGCTTTATGAGGAGGAGTGTGGCATCAGGATTGGAGGAAGGCTCATCAATAACATGTGTAAGTTCTCAATAAACATTTGCTGGAAAACATTTGCACACTCTCATTTTGTTTTCACACTCACCCCAGAAAGTTTCCAGATGAAAATACTGACCCCCAGAGATATTACCAAGGTGCCCACGGCAAGGTTTCCAACAAGCTCGTTACCATTTGACCCCTGCTGAGAATTTGTAGTTCCACCCCAGACACACTCAATCAGAGTTTACTTTTTAGCCAGATTTCCACATGATTCTTAAGCTAGACATAGATCTTGTTGATTCCAAATAGCCACACTGGAATGCAAATTCTCAAAAAAAAAAAAAAAGCTGAACTAGAAGAAACCAATTTGAAGTTCTGATCCAAGGCCAACAACAACTATCACCTTCTACTCAAACCCACAGACCCTTGACGTTGTGCCTCATGGTTCAACTAGTGGTGCTGGCTTTGTTGTTGTGGTAGTGGCAGTGCCATCAAGTCGGAACCAAGCCACAGTCAACCACCCAGTGGGTTTACAGAGGCAGTTAATGTCACGGGAGGAGACTGCCCATCCTTTCTCCACAGAGCAGATGGTGGGCTTGAGCTGTGCGCCTTGGGGATTGCAGCGCACCTTTTTACCACTAGGCCACCAGAGCTCCCTTAGACCGTAAGGCTTTTCCAATGCTGAGATTACCTGGAAAAGGTAGACCCTCCAGACTATAAACATAACACTTGGTTTTGGTTACAGCCGCCACCTTTCAAGTTCTCTACCATTTTCCTGCTACACTGAAAAAAAGTTGACTTACCCACAAATCCTTCTTCACCAACCAGCTTCAGAGCAATTTTATCAGCCAGCACTGAAGAGTTGCCGTGAGCAATGTTCGCAAAGGGGCCGGCATGCACGAACACGGGGGTTCCCTAGGGAAGCAGAGGAAGCCATGAAAACTCCAACCACCACCAGAAGAAAGCAAACACAGGGCAGGGTGAGGAAGCAAAGTGGGACACGCCAGACGGTGGGGCATTCAACCTGAGTTCATGATTCATTCAAGCAAACTGCGGAGACACTGGGGGTTTGGTTCCAGACACCACAGTAAAGCCAACATCACAGTCAAGTGAGCCGCAAGAACGCTGGGGTTCTGCAGTGCATGTAAGAGTCAGGCTTACACTGCAGTCTGTTAAGAAGCTCTGAGCCCTTGAGAATTGTGCTGCTAACCTCAAGGCTGTCAAACTCCCCAGGTTCAGGTCTGCCAACAGCTCACTGACAGGAGGACGGGCAATCTCCTCCCATTTGATTCCCAGCCCCATCAACCCTCTGCAGGGCCAGCTTGTGAGTCCGAGTGGTCTCTTCAATGAGTCCGAGTCTCTACCAATGAGTCCGAGTAGTCTCTTCCAAACACCATGAGGTTTAGCCAAACGTGACAGACACCGAGTCCCTGCCGTGGAAAAAATGGTGCCCACAGACATGCTCAGCGCAGGGCTGCCACAAACCTTCAACGTATTAAGACAACACGGTACCTACAAACTGCAAAGAAGCGAGGCACAATAAACTGAAGGATGCCCGTGCTTCTCTCATTACAAGATATCTTAAGGCACAAAACATCTCTAAGAGTTAAACATTCACACTTACCCAAAACCCTAAAATCCCCATATTGTGTTGAATGGTACTGCTCTGTATTTAATGCTAACCTAGGGAAGGGGAAAAGCTATAAAGAGCAGGAATTTCCTACTTTACCTGTGATAAGCCACACTATTAACTGATGCAATGAACAGGAAATAAACAATCTGCCTTACTTTTATAGCTCTGTACGGTATTAAAACAGAAAAAATGCAATTAGATTCCAGTGGTCTAAGAAGTATGTTTAAATTTCTTTTTCAACAATAAATTAGTTAGTGGCAATTTCCCTTTTAAAAATTAAATTGTTACTGTAATCTTTGCAATTTTGTTTAAGTTCAGAACTGCCCTGCCTGGCAGAGTTGTCCGCTATTAAGATAACAGCAGCCCTCTGCTCTTGTGAATGTTAATGACTGATGGCTTCCAAAAGGAAGACTGGAGGGTTCAGCCGCCAAAGAAAGGCCTGGTCATCTGACTGCTTCCCAAAACTCATTCAAAACCCCACAAAGCACAGTTTTAAAGATAAACACAAAGTCATCATGAGTCAGAAGTGGTTATTTTTTTTAAAACTAAGATAGGGACATGTTGTTGTGCCATCGGGTCAGAACCACGTCACAGTTGACCCTCTGGCGGGTTTTCAGAGGCAGTGAATCGCATGGAAGGAGACAGCCCATCCATCTTCCTCAAGATAGGGGCTTAGGGGTAATGAACTGCATTGCGAACGCAAAGGTATGTGGTTTGAATCCAGCAGCTGCTCCATGGGAGAAAAGGGGTAATCCTTCCCCACCCCCCATGCAATTTACTGCCTCTGAAAACCCTCTGGAGGGTGGGCTATGGGTTGTTTCTGACTTGCTGGTACCCAGTAACAACAACAAAAGCCAAGAGTAATTCCTACTGAAATGATGTACATTGTTGCTATGCACAGAGTCAGTCCCCACGCCTTCTGAGCTCGTGTGCAGGGGAACGCCATCCTGCCCCAGCCTGGCAGTCCTCATTGTGTCAAGCCCACCGCTGCGGTCACTGTGTCCTGCCATCTCCTTAACGGTCTTCTCTCCACTGCTGACCCTCCACTTTCCCCAAGCATATCTTTAAAAGAGTTTCATTATTTCAACAAAAACTGTCTCTAGATTAATTTTTTTTTAATGGCCTGTCTACGCTTTTATGATTCTCTTAATGAGGAGACGAAACACCAGCCTGATCTAGAAGAACAAATTCATAAGCACCACACGCTCGGGCCTTCCTGTGAGCTAAGCCTGGCCGTTTGGAGCGCGCACAAGCATCTGTTCCAGCTGCTGCCCTTTGCCCAATGGGAGGGGAGACGGGAACCACATAGGTCGGGGTGAGGGGTAGGAGGGATGGAAGATTCTCATGAACCATGAAGGGCAGTTAACTGAACACACTTCAAAGAGGAGAAAGCCACACAGAGCAGGACGGGAAAGATCATCTTGAGACGCAAATTGTCTAGTTTCTCAAAGCTGCCTCTGTGGGTTCCGTACGAGCTTTTCTTCCTGAGTTCTCAGGAGGGAAAATAAGACGACCCTTGAATGAGATCATTCAAATGTGTGTGAAATAAAGCTGCCTTCTGGCAGGCCTGTGAGTTGCGGTATCTGTATGTTGAACATCTAGATCTGTCCTCGTAGTGCTGTGTGTTACCCAATCCCAGGCTGTAAGCTTTATAGAGACAGAGCATTGGTGGAGTCCCTCGGTAGGCTTGAACTGGCAACCTTTCATATGGCACCAGGGCTCCTTTTAGTTCTCTTTTCTGTGCAGCTAAGAGGAGGTGCTTGGTGGCGGGTTCCATCCTGGGCAGCTTTCTCACAGCCACCACCTGTATGTCAGGTGAAGCTTGTGCAGCGCTTTGAAGCTGAACAGATGTCACTGAAGGATTGTGACAGAGGGGAGACAAAGGCATCGGGATTTACTGCTGCAGAAAGCTGGGGGAAGCCCCGGGGTGAGAATGGTTTCATCTGCAGGCAGCTGTGGGGACGCACGGGACCCGCAAGGCTGCAGCCTGCTGGTGTGGGCTGACAACACCGGAGCCAACGTCCAAAGCAGCTGGATAAACCTTTTACATGCTCTGTGGATGAAAGGTTTGGGGAAGACGTTCAGATGTCCCCACCACCTAACTGGGCGAGTGGCAGAAAGCTGCCACCTGCGGTACGTTATCTGACTAATATTAAGATAATAGAACCCTCTGGTCTTGTAACAGGCCCAGGCTCTAACCCCAGAAGGACAGCTGGCTTTCGGCCTCTGCAGCCTGGGACCCTCCCTGAGGTCACCTGCCTGGAAAGTGAAAGCACAGCCTGGGGTGGGGTGGTGGAGGGGGCAAGCAGGTGACAGGGTGTGGCTGGATCTGCACAAACACATTTCCACATTGAGAACACCAAGGCCACACTCCGCTGCAGGGTCTGGAAGGAGTGTGGGCAGAGCGCTCCTTAGAAGCAAGGATGGTGACGCTTCGTTTGAGCATGTTGTTACGAGGGGCCAGACCCCACAAAAAGCCGCCTTGCTGGGAAGGTTAGAGGGTCAGTGAAAGAAAGACCCTCACCGAGATGGACTGACGCAGTGACTGACACAGTGACTGCAGCAGTGCCGTGAGCACAGCGGACTGCGGGGAGGGCACATGATTAGACAGAGTCCATTGGCTGTTGTAGGCTTGACACCAGCTGAAACCAAAGTTCCAATGGCAAAAAGCTGCACTACAATCCCCAAGGCAAGCGGTTCGAATTCACCAGTTGCTCTGCTGCAGAAGGATGGGCAATCTCCCCCCATATGACTTATTGCCTGTGAAGACCTGTCAGAAGGTCGTGGGTCAGTTCTATCTTGACGGCACCCAACCATCGCCAAGAACAAGAACCTCTTCCTCTGTACAATTGCTCTTTTTTCCCAGGCTATCTGCTTTCTCATTAGCAAAGCCATTCTATGCTTTTGTGTAAATGTTTTAACCAGTAATCACAGCATCCAACTCCTGAGAGCAAGAGGGTCCTGCTCTTGGTTTATTCACATCCTTGTCTAGAAAACAACACTTTTATCAGATAGGGGGTCGGACGCTGATCCAGACATGCATGCACACACATCACTCTGTCTTGTCGGTCACACTAATTGTCTTCTTTGGTCCTCAGGGGCACACCAAGATCATCCTATGAATGCAAATTCTGTGAACAATTACTAAAGTAAGCACTTACTTCTAAGGTCTGCATCAAGTTTGGTTTTATTGCGTCTTTCATCAAAACCGTCAAGGCACCTGTCACACCCTGCAGGAGAGAAGGCACACTTAGTTAGGTATGTGACATGAGACGGCTCCTTGTCCGTTTTTCTCCTTAGCTGGCTTCCTGGCTGAATGCTCCAGCGGTCCCAGGCTGTTCTTACCCCTGGTGACACTGAGCTGTCACCTCGCCCTCTCTCCTTGACTCAATCTTTAAATGGGATTAGCCAATAGGATGTGAAGAATGATGGGAGATAGTTATCAGTCAGACTGTGTCCTCCAAAAGTACATACTGCAGATCCTAATCTCCACCTACGGGGTTACACTCTCGTATGGGAACAGGTTGTCTCTGTTCTTTTAATGAGGTAGGGTGAGTGGAGAGAGGGAGCACTGATGGCCTAGTGGTAAGAAGCTGCACTGCAATCTCAAAGACAGGTGGTTCAAATCCACCAGATGTTCCATGGGCAAAGGCTGGGCAGTCTCCTCCTCTGTGCATTGTTACCTCTGAGGACCCACAGGGCAGTCAGCTATGAATCGGTTCCAACTCAATGGCAAACAAAAACAGCAAAGACCTAGAGTGTGTCTTCAATCCATGTGAGATGTGAACGAGCAGATCAGGCATTACAAATGGAGGAAGCGAGGTGCCAAGCCGCCTGAAGATCCCCGAGGAACTGAGGAACAGAAGCTGACGAGGCAAAGACCATCATACTCTGGAGCTGACAGAGAAAGAGCCCTTGGAGGCCACATGCTGAAGTCAGACCTCGACTTGCCTCAATGTGAGAGCGTAATTCTCTGTGTGAAAACCAGGAGATCCAACCCCTGGTGGTATTTGTGTTACTGAAGCTCTCAGTGACTGAGACGGGGAGCTATGTAGTCACTGGTCTCTTTCCAAAATCTTCCTTGAAGGTGTTTAAGAGGCTGGCTCTAACCAGACCTTTCAATCCATTTCAAAGGGCTTTTAGCCATCACACACACTATTTTGTCATCACCAGAGCCCAGGGAGACAAGATAAGAAGCCAATGTAGTGCTATTTACAGAGCAGAAGTAGGAGAGGTGAAGAGTGCTTGAAATCACCCAGGCATCTCGTCCACCTTCTCTAAACTTCTCACCCCACAGGCACTGAAGGTGTGGAAAGCACCGCTGAGTGGAAGGGCTTCCAGGGTTTTGCCTCTCACGCTAGCTCTCCTTCCAGAGGGAAGCTGAAGGCACCTTGATGGCTCTTTTCCAAAGGCTACCAGCTGCAGAGAGAGCCCGCACCTCAACCTGCCCAATGGCAGGAGAGGAAAAGCTGACCGGGCAAAGGCCCTGCTTGGTGGCAGCCTGGTGTAGTGAACCATAATCGCCTGTGAGAACATTATGGAGCTCTGGTGGTCGAGTTATAAGGAGTGCACTGCAATTCCAAAGTCATGTGGTTCAAATCCACTAGCTGTTCTGCAGGAGAAAGATGGAAAATTTCACTCCATGCGCTTAAACTGCCTCTGAAACCCCACTGGAGGGTCAGCTATGGGTTGGATCTAACTCAATAGTCCACAACAACAACAAGAGAGCTCTGATGGCTCTGTAATAAGAAGCTGCACTGCAATCCCAAGGCACACAGTTCGAATTCACCAGCTGCTCCCTGGGAGAAAGATCAACAATTTCTTCCCACGTGATTTACTGGCTCCGAAAACCTGCTGGAGGGTCAGCTATGGGTCAGTTCTGACTCGACAACATAAGAAACAATAACAAGGGAAACGGGCGTGGGAGAGAAATGAGTGTGCACAGACGCCGTGCATCCCGCTTCATTCTTCTCATCACCCATGAACAAGGACACATATAACAAGTGCTCATACGCTCATACGCACCAAGTCGTCCGCTGTCACTGGCTGCCCGTTCTTGGCGCTGGCCACCACCATTCGGCCCAGGCGCTCCTTCATGTCCGACAGGCTGTCGGTCAGGGCCAGCACAGCCATGATCTCGCTGGCCACGGCGATGTCAAACTGTGCCTGAAACAGCAAAGCAGAGGCAGTGCTCAGCATCAGCGCCACCTGGAG
This sequence comes from Elephantulus edwardii, assembly GCF_000299155.1. Lineage (NCBI taxonomy): Eukaryota > Metazoa > Chordata > Mammalia > Macroscelidea > Macroscelididae > Elephantulus > Elephantulus edwardii. Next base: position 1,425,835 of record NW_006399774.1, on the reverse strand, counting down.
GCCACTCACGCAGGGAGCTGCATTTCTGCAGACGGGGTGGCCTGCTCGGTTCCCCTGGGCACTCTCCCCTTTCCAGCTTTCCTGATGTCTGGCTGTGGCTTGGATCTGTGCTATCTGATCTCCGGGGCAGCTGTCCAGCTCCCTCTACTACTCTGCCCTCTGTTGGCTGAAAAGGACTCCATCTCCTTAGGCATCCTGTTTTTCCTGCTCACGGAACCATGTGGCTGGCTTCTGTAGCATTTAGCTTCAGACTTGTCATCAATTATTTACGTGACTGTCTGTGTCACACGTACCTCCACCACTAGATCTTAGGGGCCAGCAAAGTGAGGGATTATTTCACAGGGGTTCTCGTCTGAATCCACAGCAACAAGGCTATGTCTTAAATACAAGCCAATGAACCCAGTAAACCAGCGCCATGGATGTGACTCACTCACCTCCGTTCAGGGGCCCCCACGTGGTCAGAGAAGTCCTGTATGTCACAGAAATCTCAATGACAGAGTTCAGGGAAGTAGATTGCCAAATTGTTCTTCTGGGGTGCCCGTGGGAGGACTTGAACTTTCAATCCTTTGGTTAGCATGTGAGCATATTAGCCACTTACATGCATGCAAGGATTCCATGTGCCTGAAATACCAACTCTCACTGGTACTAAGTGAATACACCATCAACAGGAGGCTACGAGATTAGCTCCACTGCCATCAGCCAAACTAGAAAGGCATTTCCTTTGTCTTTCCAGCAAACTTCTGAAGGCCAGACAGTAGAAGAAGCTGGTTTTTCCTGCATCCTCACCTTACTGGTCCTATGCTACTTTCACTTTTTCCTGTTGCCAGAATGCACACTTTTGAAATTGTAACCATTACAAAGAATTCATATTCCCATTATAAAGTCAAGGCTTTATTTTCATAACACAGCAGTGAGAACTGCCCGTGGGCAATGTCAAGTGGTGGCACAGAATCAGTTTTCATCTGACCATGAGGGTCTGACCACCTCAGGGTAGAACACTCTAGCAAAGAAACTAGACAAGAGCTGTTTTCAGTGAAATGTCCCTAGAACTCTGTACTAAGTTCAACAGGAACCAAGAGAGACACAGGGAAGGTATGCTTCCTCTAGCTTGTAACTCAGCCTCCAGGAAGAGTGGCTTTAGACCCAATCACTTCACTAGGCTGTAGCTTAAGTTCTTCTTCCCAGGGGAAAGCGTGAGCCAGACACGTTCACACTACACAGAAATGGTGGTGCCCTGGTGGGATCTCCTTTCAAGACCTTTTATGAGTCATTTCCGCCACTGACAAGCAAGGAAATGAAGGAACTAAGAAGCTTTCTGGCTACTTCCTGGTGGAGATTTCATTAGCCCGTGGATTTAGAGAAACATATTGCCTGAAAGTTTCATACAACTAGTTTCAATTATTACATTCTCAATGTAACTTATTCCAAACATCATAATCTTCTTAGTGTAGAGTATTTAGGACCCTCTGTACCTCTGTTCCACTGTAAACAGTGCGTATAAAAACAATGACTGAAATACTCAGGCTTTGTATTCAATAAATGAAACTGGAACTATTCTTGGGACAGCAACAAGTGAAATAAAACTCTGACTTTATAAAGGGACTATAAATTCTTTATAATGGTTACAATTTCAAAAGTGTGCACTCTGGCAAAAGGAAAAAGTGAAACAAATTGTGTCAATCTAACTAATGTTACTAATTATCCTGACAGAACAATATACTATTAGAGGGCAGCCTGTTTTTATTTTGCAAGTTTAATTTTGCAAAATAATATAAATGTTCAAGTAAGATGATTTTTTATTGCTTATCAGGTTATCAAAAAATTTAAACAAGTGGAAAGATGCAATATTGGCAAGAATATGAATTAATAGAAACTTCCTAAAAGGTTAATGAGGGAATACATGTCAACGTTTGAAATGCACTCTCTCTTGACACCAATTACGCATCTGGGAATTTGTTCCTGGAAGATTATCAGCAAGTCCACACACACATATGTGCATGTTCACTGCAGTGGGTGGGTGTGTGTGTGTGTCCAACAACAGAGATACAACCAAAATGTCCATTAACAAGGCTGTCTTGCAGCGCTCAGGGTAAAAGTATGTGGCTACTAGTCAAAAGGTCAGTGGTTCAAACACGCAGCTACACTAAGCGGGGGAGGGGAAGCCAAGGCAGTCAGCTTCCTTACAGAAGTGCAGATGAAGAAAGCCCACGGGCAGGCCTCCTCTGTCTTAGGGCATGGCTCCGAGCTCAAATCAACTCAGAGGCAGTGAACAGATACACCTAACAAGCCAAACGATTAGAGATGTTAATTAAAAGGACTCTCTCTGCATAAGGCAACTCTGTGTGTGCACAGGAGAGTCGCTGCACTGGCCTTTTTTGTTTGTTTTTAAATTTTTTATTTTATTGTGTGTGTGTGTGTATGTGTGTGTGTACCGTCAAATCAGATATCACTGTACAGGAGGAGACTGCCCCTCCTTCTCCAGTAGAGCATTTGGTGGATTTGAACTGCACACCTCTGGGATTGCAGTGTGCACTGACTTTTTTTCTTTAAAAAAATTTTTTTGAGGCAGCTCTGGTGACAAGAAGCTGCACTGCCATCACAGAGGTGTACGGTTCGAATCTACCGGATGCTCTGCTGGAGAAAGAGGGACAATCTCCTTCTGTACTTGTCAAATCAGATTTGATGATACACACAAAAAAGTTAATAAAATATTTTTTTTTTAATTTTTTTTAGTCTTTTCTATATTTTTCCTCTGGGCTCCTTTTCTTTTTTTAAAATACTAGTTTATTTACAAAATTCTTATACATTGTTTTTCACACTGGGTCTCCCATTTCCTCACCCCCTCTCCCTCCACAATGAGATACCATCTCAACAGGGATGACATTGTACCTGAACACAGAACCCCTCTAAAGCTTTTGGTTTTGCCTTTCCCTAGCCATCTAAATCCATCTTCCTATCTTTCAGAAATTTCCCCAGACCCCAAGACAGTCATGCTGGTCTTCCAGCAGGGACTCAGCATTGCACTCTGCCTGTATGTGCTAGTTCTAGAACCTGGAACACACGCTCAGGTTGTCCGCCTCAGCCAATCCCCAGGGCCCTCTATTTAAAAGTTCCAAAAGTCCACTCAGGATGAGGGCCAATTACCACAGGAAAAGTGATTCTTATTTCATTACTGAAAAAGCAAAGAGGATAAATACCTAATTGTCCTAAAACAATTTTGTCTTTATTTTTATCTTTTTAATTATTTTATTTTTTTGTCTTCCCAAAATAAACGAAGAGTCTCTCACTGGCTGGAAAATAATTTTATGACTTCCTATTTGCCAAGTGCCACTGTTTCACAACAGAGACCGAGTAATAAAAACAAGGTGGACATTATGTTTTCCCTCACATTCCCTGGATTTGGATAAGATGACATTTTGTCCTGAAAAACTCCTTACGCTTCTGGGCTAAAAGCAAGGCATCCCATATTTGAGTGTCTAAGATTTGAATGATGTGTTTGAGATTTTAAGGTTTTTGTTAGTTGTTTATTAGGCAGGGACTGTGTTAACCAGGTGAATTTCCAATAACATATCTCAGAATGTTAGTCCAAGGGAGCTCTGGTGGCCTAGTGGCAAGATGCTGCACTGCAATCCCAGAGGTATGCAGTTCAAATCCACCAGATGCTCTGCTGGAGAAGGAGAGGGCAATCTCTTCCTGTACCAGTCGGATCTGATTTTACGGTACACGTAAAAATAATACAATAAAAAAAAAAAAGCAAAGAAAAAGAATGTTTGTCCAAGACACCCAATGCATGGAATGTCCCAGAAATCCAACTAAATAAAAAGACTGATGTGCAGGCTGGTAAGAAAACACAAAGAGTTTCCTCTGATCCTGTGAGGTGACTGGAGGTGACATCCTCAAATGGCGAGAGGGCCATGGCTGCTCATGACGGACGAAGCCAACACTCACCAAAAGACCCGCTCTAGTGGGAGAAGGCCACCTACCTGGCGGGACAGTCCCTTCTCCGTGCTTGCCTGCCCAATTGTTATTTTTCGTAGAAACCGGTCATTCGTATCCAGTACTGGAAGAGAAGAAGCAGACGATTTAGTCAGTCAGCAGACCTGACTGACCTGGAGGTCATGGAGGCCCTACCTTAGGGGTGTGTGTGGTGTGTTGCTCAGAGAGCTGTGGAAGCAACAGAGGGCAGCATGGACAAGGTCCTGCTTCCAGAACAAAGGCTGTGATCAATAAACAAGGATATACTGGTTAATGTTGAAGGCCATAATAAAACGGGTGATATTAGAGTTCATCATGGCAGGGGTGGGGTGGGGACCCATTTCAGACAAGGTGATAGCTAACCACATTTCTGAAGTAACCCCTAACACACCTAGAAAGCTGGTTGTGATAAGAGGAGGTTCAACCTCCTCTAGTTCCCTCACTGGTCACTGAAATTCAAGGTTTCAGAGTTTACTGTGGAAGGCAGCTATGCTCACCACTTTACTGCCAATGTGGCACTCAGATGTTACTGTGAAAGCCAGGCTGGAGTCTGCGAAAATGGAACTTTGAAAGCCAGGAAACAAAGTCAGGACAATACAACTTCACTAACTATTCATAAAGGCTTCAAATAACAAGTGTCCAGTGTCACCTTAAAGCCAGTATGCTGAGTATCTAATAGGGCAACAACAAAAGTGGTGAAGAAATTGGAGCACTTGAGAACTACAAGGAACTGGGAAGAAACATGGTCACTTCATCTTAGGCATACACAGGGCCGCCAACGTCCTCTGATGGTCCCCTGTGTTCCTAGACCCAAAGCCTCCCAGTCTCTCTCTCCGTGTAATCAATTCACACAGATGCACCCACTGTCTTACACACATTCTCAGTCACACTCTTATCATATACACATACATGTACACACACTAGCACACTTTACCTCCTTTATAAGACACAAGCAGAGTACATAAAAAGATGAAAGGAATGCCGATCAGATTGTCACCAGCTACCACTTGGATTTCCTTTCTAGATACCAAAGCCCCTTAAGTACCTAATCTCACCACACAAGTTCTGTCTGAGTCCTGAGTCCACTGGCCTGTTTTTGGGGTCTCTCTGAACTGGAAGCAAAAGCAGATGTGGAAGAATGCCTAGTTGGACCAGTGCTTCTTGGAGCATTTCTGTTTGTTTGGGTTGCGTTTATTTTTGTTTGTTTGTTTTTTAACTTCTGTAGAGTTTTGGATAATTTTTGTTGACGTGAGTAAATCTTGAAAGACGTTTTAAAGTGTACCATAAATTAACAACGCCTTGAAAAAGTTGACTACTGAATTCTGGACATACTTGTGTTGGCTATTAATCTTCATTATAAAAACAGAGGGGGAACTATGTAGGCCTCCCAGCAAAATGCTGTAAATTACCAGTGTCTGTTGTTAAAAGTGTGGTTGGTCATTTAATAATAGAGGCTTCATTAAGAAAGCTGTAGTTCACCCACAGGGGAGACACTACAAACGCCTTGCCTGTGTGTCTTGACTCAGGGTGGTACACAGATCCACACGCAAAAGGCTTTTCAAAGGCTGGTTTCTGGGGAGCATTTCGTGATGCTAAACAGAGAGGACCTGAACCTCCAACCTTTAGGTTAGAGCCAGGAATGTTAACTGTTTGTAACGTTGCTTTTGTTGTTCACTGCTGGCGAACCAAGGATGACTCATAGTGACTCTATGAACCAAAGGCCTGAATCCTTTCTATAACTATCGTCATTTCTCCAGGTTCACAGAGTTTCCAGAGGCATGTGGTTTAGGAAGTGGATGACACTTCTGCTTCCAAACCTATCTTAAACTGGGAGCTCCCAACAAACAGTGTCCAAGGTGGGTAACCATTATAGCATTTGACACCCAGTGGCACAAGGTTCAGCTCCATAGTAAACCCAGAGTACCTCAGGGCAGCAAATGGACAGAGGAGTGCAGTACAACTCAGAAGAATGTTCCTTAAAAATGAAGTAACAATAGGAATAGGCCCTAGGGCCCAATCAACATTTAAATGCAAGGGTCCTCATAAAGTTAATATTTGCAACGGAAAAAAAAAACCCACAGGTGTTGAGTCAATCCCAACTTACAGAGACTCAATAGACAGAACTGACCTGGCTGAAAGGATTTCCACACCTTCATATAACCACCACAGGTGGACACAATTCCATTAAGAACCTGGTGGTCTTTTCAAACCACTAATATTTTGGTTAGTGGCCCAATACTTAACCCACAGCACTACAGGCGTGGAATATTCCACTTAGCTGTTGCTGTGTGCCGTAGACTCAGAACTGACCCATAGCTGACCCTCCAGCAGGTTTTCAGAGGCAGTTAATCGCATGAGAGAGCAGCTGGTGGCCTTGAACTGTGTGCTTTGAGATTGCAGCGCCACTTCTTGCCACTAGAGCTCTCTGGAATATTCTATAGCCATTCAAGAGTAACACTACAACAAAGCACGAATACAAGTGGAAAAGGCATAGAATAGAAATAAAAGTAACAGAATATAAAATACACACAAATAAATTACAGATGTACACAAAGCCAGGGGTGTGTGTGTGCATGTGCAAACGCAAACACACACACGAACAGATGTCATGGTAATGCAGGCAGGTCTCTTTTTACGGTGCTTTGCTTTACTGTACAGAAAATGGTGCAGCAATTGAGTGCTGAAGACGTCTATGGGAATGCAACAATGAATGAATGGGAATAAACACACACACACACACACACACACCCACACCCCCCGGAAAAAAAAATCATCATTTAAAAAAAAGTCTATGGGGCCCATATTTTCCCCAACAGCACACACTCACCTTGTGTCTCATTTCAGTAATATTCATAAAATCTAAGCTTTTTCATAATGCTCCTCCGTACTTAATAAACTACAGCATTGTACAAGCATAATTTTCACATGGCCTGGGAAATGGGAAAAAATTGTGACTCGCTTCATTGCAATATTTGTTTTATCACGGTGGTCTGGAACTAAACCCTTCATTATCTCCAAGGTAGGTCTGCAAAGTGAGATGTTTCATATTCTTCCGAAGTGTGTGCAAAACTTCTATAATGTTATTACTTTTATGATAAATATTGCACATATATTTTAAAATATTATATATACATACAACATGTGTGTATCCATATATAATACCATATTTATCTACAATATCAACACTCTTGGCACCAGTAGCCAGGAACTCCAAAGATGAATTGCACTGAGAAAATGTGCCATCAGGGACCTCTCCAGAGTGCTGAAGAGAAACAATGTCAGTCTAGAGACTAAGGTGCACCTGATTCAGGTCAAAGTCTTCGCAATTACTTGCTAAGCATCAGAGCTGGACACTGATTAAGAATGACAGAAGAAGAATCAAGGCCTTCAAAGTGTGGTGCCGAAGAATCTAGAACATACCATAGACCACCAAGAAAAGAAATGGGTCTGTCTTGGAAAGATTGAAACCAAGTTTCTCCTTGGAGGCTAGGATTTTGAAGCTCAGTCTCACATATTTAGAGCACGGGGCCAGGAGAGACTGTTCCTTGGAGAAGGACATCATGCTCGGAAGAGTAGAGGAACACAGCAGGAGAGGAAGACCCCAGATGAGATGGATTACTATAGTAACTGGGGCAATAGCATAGGTGTGTCAGTCAGTGAGACTAGCTCAGGATGGGCAGGCTTCAGAGCTGCTATACATAAGGTCGCTATGGGTCCCAGGTGACTCGATGGCATACAACAACAACATTATATATCTCTCCAAATATTCTAGCTGAGTTCAGGCGACAACGATGCACATAAACAGTGCAATGTAACGTAACCACAGAGGCTCCTAACATTCAGACAGGGGATGCTGTTGAGTTTGCAAAGCACCTTCAGGTGTCAATGGAAGCTCCCAATAAAGAGCTTGTGAGAACGTCTCCATTAAAGCAAGTCATTGTGGTGGAATATATTTAAGAAATCATGTATCATTTTAACCACTTTCAAAAGCCTGAGTCAGTGAATTCCCGTATTTCTCACACACATTATCTAACTATCTAATGGCAAGCTATCTAAAGGGAGGGAGATTGCACAGTTTGTCAAAATGCTTTAACGTGCATTATTTACATGAAAATATGGCCCTTCCCAAATTGTCCAACTGTTTTTGACTCCACTGTAAAGACGAGGAAACTGAGTCAGTAACTGTGGAGAGCTCCAAGGACAGTGAGTCAGGTGGGAAAACAAATAATTCTTCATGAATTGGTTGAATGGATCCAAAGCAACTTTGTGGGAAGTGAGACTTGGGCTGTTGCTGTCTCGACACGGAGGAGTCCGTGCTGTTGGAAAAAGGGCTCTAACGGACTTGCTTGATGTCGGGGTGCCACAAACTTTCAAATTTGCAGGGCGGTGAGGCAGTATTAGTAAGGAAATTAATGCAGAGTGCAGGAAGCGGAGGTGTGCCTGTGAGGGTGATTTATCACACAAGATGTGGGCAGCTGTGGAAGGCTTTGGAGTAAGGAAGTGACAAAAAAAATGCTGTATTTATGAGCAACTCTCGGTACACAGTCAGGGAAGCACAGTCCTTAGAAAAGGACATCCCGCAAGGAAAGGTGGAAGGTCATGCTGTTGTCGTTATGTGCCATCGAGTCATTTGTGACTCACAGCGATCCTATGTACAACAGCCCTAAACTCTGCTCTGTCCTGTGCTAATCGCACTGTCTCTGATATACCCATCCCGATTACCCCAATCACTGAATCAATCCACCTCATAGAGGGTCTTCCCCTCCTGTGCTGTCCCTCCACCCTACCAAGCATGACATCCCTCTCCAAGGACCGGTCCCTCCTTACAACATGTCCAAAGTATGTTAGATGGAGCCTCAGAATCCTTGCCTCCAAGGAGCCGCCAAGATTGACCTTCTCCAGGATGAATATCTGTTTGTTTTCCTAGCAGTCCATGGTACCCTCAACACTCTTCTCCAGCACCACAGCTCAAAGGCATCAATTCTCCTTCTGTCCTCCCTAGTCATTGTCCAGCTCTCTGATCCATAACAAGTGATAGCAAAGACCATCGCCTGTATCAGATGCACCTTAGTCTCCAGAGAGACACCACTGGTAAAAAAAGGATAAGAAGAGGAAGAAAGGTCTGGTGTGAAGAACAATGTATATTAACTTTATGAACGTTATGTATGTAAACCAGTATAAATTTTTTTTTAAAAAAAAAGAAAAGAAGACCCTCAACGAGATGGACAGACACAGGCGCGGTAACAATGGGCTGGAACGTATGAGAGGTGGGAGGGACAGGACAGGACGGGCCGAGTGATAGGTGTTGTTCATAAGGAAGCTCTCAGCTGGTGTCGATGTCATGGTCCTTAACAATAACAACCACAGTGAGGTGAGTGCATAGAAATAAAGCAAGAATAGCTATTAAAAAGCAGCTCAGTTAATGAGGCATCTGGGAAAAACTTGCTGAGACCGGGGAGAAATGGCAAAGAGGAGAGGGGGACAGATGTGAGAAGTACAACAGAGAAAGGACTCAGGACTCACACCACCTAACACTATCCAAGCTTGTCTGTAAGGTTGCCATGACGATAACAACTCTCTCTCTCTCTCTCTCTCTCTCTCTCGCTCTCTCACAGACATAGGTTCTTCATGTGCCGGATTTCATTCCTGCAAGAAACATACTACCATCTCCATCCTGCCTCTCTATATAGTAAGGCAAGTCACTAAATTTCTGTTTGTTTTCGCAGTTCATGTTTTTGCTATGTGCTGTTGAGTTGTCTGCAATTCATAGCAACCCTTTGCACAATAGGTCTGAATCTTATCTTGACCCAATCTCACTGCCTCTGACACACCTAAGCCCATTGCCCCAGTTACTGAGTCAATCCATCTCACCCAGGGTCGTCTCCTCCTGAACTGTCCCTCCACCCTTACAAGCATGATGTCCCTCCCCAGGAGCTGACCCCTCCTGGCCCATGCCTAAAGTATATGAGATGGAGCTTCAAAATCCTTGCCTCCAAGTAGAAGCCTGGTTTTACCCACTCCAGGACAGACCTATTTGTTCTCTTGGCAGTCTATGGCATGTTCGATACTCTTTTTCAGTACCACAACTCAAAGGCATTGATTTGTCTTCTATCATCTATCATACTTTATCACTGTCCAGCTCTCTGATACATAGCACGTAAATGCGAAGATCATAGCAATTACCTGTTATGCATCAGAAGGCTGGGCAATGACTAGGGATGACAGAGGAGAGAAACAGGCATTTTTTAAAATGAGATAAGAGGTTCTTGAAGACTAATAGGTCCTAGGATGAGATGGGGGTGGACAGGATTGAGTCCACTCACAGGAAATGACCTTAAAACAAGAAAGGACACAGACTCTCAGCGGAAAGCAAGAACCACAGAAGAGCAGGGTGAAGGAAGAGGGGTTGCAATGAAGGGTGTGGGTGCATGAACACAGGCTGGAGCACAATCGTGAATTTGTGAAATTGATCTCAATCATCTCGCTGGGGTCTCCCCAGGACACAACCCTGAACTCGGCTCACTCTCACCCCAGTTCACCTCCCATCACTCACCTCGCTGCCAGGTGATGGTCTCGGGGTCAATGTTAAGTCGGGCAAATCTGCTCACCTCCTCTTCTGTCAGGGTGTTCGGGTCCGTCTTAAGGATGCCCAGCTTCTAGTGATGTCAAAGGCAACATGCAGGATGGTTTAGAAAAGACAGAAAGAAAAAGGTACCAAAAATGACAGCATCCATCCACAACCAGTGAAGCCTTCTGAAAGAAACCCTAAACTGAATCTCAAAGAAATCTTAAATTAGGTCAACTCACATAAATAAATACGTTACGTCCAAGTACATCAGACAGAAGACACTGACAAATGGTCACATGCCCACAAAATGACATGTGAAAATACAGCATTGTCGGCTGCCGAAAGAGAATGCTTGTGCTGTCAGCTTTTGGCCCAAACGTGGGCTTCCAGGCTGCTCCGTGCCCAACAGAGGTGAAGCTGCCATCTTCAGGTGCAACACTCCAATTCCTCATGTCATATTTATAAGCACGCGTCAGTCATTCAAGTAAAGTCTATGTCAAATCTGGCTCAACAAATTATTTGTCAGTGTAGGAAAAAGAACAGAGAGAGAGAGAGAGAGCTATCAGCTGGAGACAAAGGTGGGTGACTTTTAGTTCACGGCCCTCAGGCCAGTCTTTCATTGTTTTTGTTCAGACATTCCTCTAGGTCGTATAGCCCTGGTGTACAAGTTGCCGTCCCATGGTCACTTGTGGTTGCTGTGAGGCTGAACACTGTGACACGGATGTGTCAAATGTGTTAATGTTTGGCTACCCAATGCGGACTGAGAGTGGGGTGGAGCTCCCCGATTAAACAAGATTGGAAGGAGTGGCATTCACTTCCATAATAGCTTGCCTCCAGAAACCCTATGTACTTGGAGAGAGGATGAAAGGCAACCAAGCGTCAAGGACTCTCCTTCATAGGGTTACTATGAGTCGCCTGTGACTCGACAGCACTTAACAACAACAATAAGAAAAAGAAGCCTGGTTTTGCTTGTTTGTTGTTTTTTTTTTAAGAACTTGACTACTCACTGGGAAGTTGGCCATTCAAACACACCTGTGACATGGAAGAAAGGTCTGGTCATCTGCTCACTATGAAAATCTAATAGCGTGTAGTTCTGTGCTGACAATCATGGAGTTGCCACAAGTGAGAACTTGATGGTAACTACTTAGGCTTTTGGTTTGTTCGATTTGGTTTTATTTCCATAAAGGAAACTTTCAAACATTCTAAGGAGTTTTAAATGACAAAGTTGAAAGAAAAATATATGTGGGGAAACAAATTCTACATGCTCAAGCTGCCCAGAATTATGTCCTAGAATCCTCAATTAATGAACTCACCTCAGTGAGAACCAAAGGAAGGCCTTTGGGCCAACCAGTGGCTATGAATTATACCACTGAAGGATTATACTGAAAGGCATGAAAAAGAACTAGGGAAAATCAATGTGATGACTAGAATGCAAGTATCAGAGAGCATCAGAGAGCATCAGAAAACTCTCAGGAGCGTAAGAATGAAGACCAAGTGTTTCAAGGCCCATTTCTGTTGCCTCTCACTTCAACAAATACAGAGAGCTCAATTTTTAAAAAATTAGTTTCATGAAAACACTTTTCTTTAAAAAATGACAACAACCTGCTGCCAGTGGCCCTGAACTGAATCCTCGCTGACCCTCCGGCAGGTTTTCAGAGGCTGCACGTCAGGAGATTGCTCATCTTTCTCCCAAGAAGCAGCTGGTAAACTTGAACCCTGTATCTTTGGGTTGGAGGCACATTTCCCTACCAGCAGCCACCTGAACTCTGTCGAGATAAAGGATGACTCCCTCAAATTCTCTGTGTCTTGCTTGACCAGAACACCTACAGATGAGCAAAGTCATTCTCTGCCTGCACAGATGGAGAAGCGGAGACCCTGGAAGGTCAGCTGACTGTCCATGCAGTTGCCTGACGGGTGTGTGGGCAGCGTGTCAGACCTCCATTTCTCTCCTCTCTTGTTTTGTCTCTTAAGAGTTTATAACCCAAAGCAGTGTGTGAAAACCCTAATCAAATTAAGCCCAGAGTTCTTGCTTTTGACAGTCTTTCTGATATGTTTCTGGTAACAGGAAACTTACTTTCAGTCGAGCAAGCTGAATTTCTGAAAACGCTCGGACACCGTTCACGGAGGGAACCAGTCGACTGTACAAAGCCTAGAAAAACAAAGCAAAGCAAATCCTGCTTTATGCGTGTTGTAAGAGCCAACCGTGACCTTGGACGGTCCACAGCTATGACAGCGTTCATTACATCTCTCTCCAAACTGTTTAGATTACAGGCTCCTAGTGAAATTCTTGGGCTAATATAAACAGCGCAGACATGAACTGTGTCACTTTCATAAATCTGATGAGCGCTGAAGTGCTACACACTGGAAAGAGTTTGCATAAATATATATTTTGGGTCTACAGCTTTATAACTCTTCAATTAATACTGATCTGAATTTGGTCTCCAACAATTCACCAGAGGATTCTTTTGATTGGAGGGAGTCAGGACCCGTCCTCTATTGCAAATGGACTATTTTTACAAGACTACACCAGAGTTCCTTGCTATATTTTATTTACTATATTATATGAAATAAAGACATATTGAATATATTAATAAAATAGTCTCCAGAGCTCCTTACTTTATACAAGTACTATTTTAATCTATGCCCTACATCTGTGAGGAATCAGCATGGGGGAGTCTGTCTGAATCACGTGTGTAAGATCTACTTTTAGACCAAAGGTACTCCAAGTCCAACAGGAAGTCTGACTTTCCGGCAGGATATCTAGAATACGTGCATGCATCATTCAGTCAAAAGTCAATGTCATTGCCATCGAGTATGAGCCAAATGACAGCTGACCCTCCAGCAGGTTTTCAGAAGCTGTTAAGTGCATAGGAAGAGACTGCCCATCAATTTTTTCTTTTCTTTATGTGCCCTAGGCATGAAACAGCTTTGGCCACAACCCAGGCATCAAGCTAGGATGAACAAAGGACTCAGTGTGCTCTGCCCCTGATGGATAGAAGAGCACCACCAGCACTCAGCTGTGCCTCTGCCCATCACCAGGGGGCTGCCCATCTTTCTCTTGCATAGTTACTGGTGTATTTGAACTGCTTGCCTTTAGATTGTCAGGCAGCACGGCTTCTAACTCACTAGACCACCGGAGTTCCTTTACACCGTCATCGTCTTAAACATTATCTGTCTTTTCCTCTTAGAACAAGTAGATCAGAGATTGGGCCTATCGCCAGAACAAAGAGAACTAGTCTTCCCAAATAGGGAGCTCTGGTGGTCTAGTGGGTAAAAAGTCAGGCAGAGAACCCAAGGACGGGTAGTTCAAATCTACCAGCTGCTCCTTGGGAGAAAGATGGGCAAATGACTATCAAACCTCTCCCAGAGGACAGAATCGACTCAAAGACCATTTGGCTTAAAAAGTACAATTAACAGAATTCTCTCCAACCACTTGGCAGTTGTCTTGACCCCTTATGAGAGTCTGATCAAAGTATGGTTAGTGTTCTCTAGGAAACAAATATCAACATAAAATTATGAGGGGAAAAATTTAGTTTAAAAGATACCAGGGGACTTACAGACACGTTTGCATGAATTCAGAGCCCGAGGCCAGGATACCCACAAAGGCCAGCAAGGCCTTTCCTCACCTTATCTGTCTGAGTACTTTCATGCAGAATCCTGGTGTCCACAGCGGCAGCCAGCAGGTTGTTCGCTGCAGTGATGGCGTGGATGTCTCCGGTGAGGTGAAGGTTGAACTGTAAACCAAACAAAAACAGCTTTCGAACATTTTCAAACAACTACAGGATTCAAGGACATTGAGAATAAACAGAAGATTATGATGATCGCCTCATGTGGTAGTGGTGCTTGTTTGCTGTCACATCAATCCTGACTCCTAGTGAACTATGATGTTGGGAAGGGTGGAGGGGTGGAGAACGAGAGGAAGACCATCAACCAGCTGGACTGCCACAGTGATGGCTGCAATGAGCTCCTGTGTCTCAGGAAGTGTGAGGATGGCGCAGGACAGAACACGGCTCAGTTCTTTTGTTTGTAAAGTAGCTATGAGTTGTACTTGACTCGATGGCACCTAACAACAACAACAACAATAAGAAGTGATCTCATGTGATGCAATACAACTGCCCTGTGGGATTTTCTAGGCTGTAATCTCGACAGAAATAGGTCATCAGATCTTCCTCCCAGGCTGAGTCTCCCTGGTGAGTTCAAACAGTCGACCTGTCCAACACTCCCGACTGTTTCAGAAATGAATGAAAAATATAACACCCTCAGAACTGTGGTCATTTCTTTTTGACCAGTCATGTGTACAGCTAATTATATTTTCAGTAAGAGCAAACAGAATACTTATAATTTGCTTCCTCTTCTTTTTGAAGTGTTATTACGTAATAACCATCTTGCATGTTACAGTTTATTTATAGATTATTAAGTCAAATCTCAAACTCACGGCCATGAAGCATACTGGAACTCAGAGCAACTCATCCATCAGGTTACAGACGGGAGGGCAGTGCAACCCGCTACAGACAATGCCAACAGAGTGCCCTGTAATTAAGGGGATGCGACAAAATCTTTCCTTCCCCTGTGTTTGAATATTGAAATGACTCGAATTTCCATTTTTGTGAAAGGCTACAGTTAGAAAGAACAGCTGGCATATTATGCTGTTGTTTGCTGGCAGGTCGGAACTGACTCATAGCTGATCCTCCGACAGGTTTTCAGAGGCAGGAAATCACATGAGAGGAGACTGCCTATCCTTCTCCCATGAAGCAGCTAGTGGATTCGAACTGTGTGCTTTTAGGATTGCATCACATAGCTCCTTACCACTAGGCCACCAGAGCTCCCTGCAGATAGCTTAGTCTTTCTACCCTTATGCATATCCAAGAGTGTGACAGTGGGTTAAATATTCTGGGTAATAGCATCAAATAGTTTTTGAAAGCTTTGAGGAGCCACCTACAAAACCCTAACAAGTCAGTCACTTCAGAAACAAGATTATCTTTTGCTTAAAAAAATTAAATTAGTTTAGCAGTCACAAAAGCGGTGTTGTGTTTTAAATAGAACTTCCTAAAATTCCTTGGGTGGTTCTATTTTCTAGTTAAACTTTTATTTGATAACTTATAAAACACATTGCCTTGAGAAAACATGAAAAATAATGCAATACTTATGTTTCACAAAGTAAAACTGTAATATCAAAGTTTAAGATCAAAGTCCATACTACTTTATGCCTCAATTTACATGTAATACCACATACATGACTGGCATTTTAAAATCATTAAACAGTCTTCAAAATATAAATCAATGTTTTATTACTAGACATTAAACTCCCTCCTCTACACTATAAATGCTATAAACTATGTCATGATAAGTAGCTTTAACTAAATCTCTCTGCACACATCCACTTTTCCCTAAAGAGAAAGAATGTACTTAATTGGGTCAAAAGGACTGCATATTTCAAAGGCACTTGATGTACGTTTCTAATTCCCCTAAAAAAAAGTTCTATCACCAGATACTTTCTAGCAATTTCAATTTTTCTTAATCAAATTTGGTATTGTTGTTGTTGTTACATGCTGTTGAGTCACTTTCAACTCACGGTGACCCTATGTACAACAGCTCTGAATCCTGCTGTATCCTGTGCCAACATTATTGTCTGTTACACACCTTCCCCATCTCCCTAGTCACTGAATCAATCTATCTCATCAAGGGTCTTCCTCTCTTGCGCTGTCCCCTTACCCTCCCAAGCATGATGTCCCTCTCCAAGGACTGGTCACTCCTTGTAACATGCCCAAAATACCAAAATATGTCAGACAGAGCTTCAGAATCTCTATGTCCAAGGATCAACCGGGCTTCATCCTCTCTGGGATGAAGCTGTTTGTTCTCCTAGCAGTCCATGGTATATTCAATACTCTTCTCCAGCACCACAGCTCAAAGGCATCAATTCTCTTTCTATCATCCCTAGTCATTGTCCAGCTTTCTGATGCATGGCAAGTAACAGAGATTATTAGTATTTTTAAAATTCAGTTCTATCAATCTGACAAGTAAAAAGGTAATTGATTTTTTTAAAAATTATTTTATTTCATTATTTTTTCTGTGTACCGTCAAATCAGATCTGACTGATACAGGAGGAGATTGTTCCTCCTTCTCCAGCAGAGCATCTAGTGGATTTGAACCATGTACCTCTGAGATTGCAATGCAGCTTCTTGCCACTAGGCCACCAGAGCTCACCAAAAAGGTAACTGATTTTAATGTGATGGTTTTAAGCTAGTGTCAGTGAAGACGAACATTTATTGAATAGTCCTCTACTGGTTATTTCTCTTCAACAATTTTCCTATTTTAGAATCCAAGTTTTTCTTTGCCTTGGAGAGGCATATCATGCTTGGGAGGGTGGAGGGGCGGTGCAGGAGAGGAAGGCCCTCTATGAGGTGGATTGATTCAGTGACTGGGATAATTGGGATGGGAGTGTCAGAGACAGTGAGATTGGCACAGGACAGAGCGGAGTTTAGGGCTGTTGTACATAGGGTCGCTATGAGTCGCAGGCAACTCGACGGCACATAACAACAACAATTATTTTCTTAGCATCCACTTGGATGGCGAGGATCCCTAACAAAACAATGCCTCAATTTACATGTAATATCAAATATACGACTGGCCTTTGACCCTCAGACGCGTACATCTCTGGTTCTCTCGGTTCAACAAATAATTCTACTAAATTGTTCAAGCCAGCATCCTCCTCCTTGATGGATCCCTTTCTCTCAGTCACACATCTAATTCATTCTTTGATGAGTACATTTAAATCCTTCATCATTTCTTCAACCTCACGACCTCCCTCCTGGGCCATGCTACCAGCTCCTTGTGCCTGGGATCCTGCCACTGTCTCCCACGGGACTCCTGGTGCCCACTCTAAGCCGTTCTCCAGACAGAAGCCTGAGTGGTCTTACAAACCCCAACAAGCATCCTGTTACTGCCCCATCAAGGTGTTTCATTTACTGACACCATAGAAAACCCAGCCTTCTGCCCATGGTTTGCGGCAGCTGGAAAGACCTGGCCCTGCCCATTTCTTCCTGCCTTGACCCACTTGGCTCCCTCACATCACAGGGCTGTTGCTCCAGTTCTCTGGAGACGCCAAGCCCTCTGCTACCCCGAGCCTTCTCTGCAGAGGTTCCCAGAGCCTGGAATGCATCCCTATTCTTCACCCAGCTGGCTCCTTCCATCCATCCTTCCATCTCGGAATTTTCACTTGACATTCCTCAGCCCATCTGGAGTGGATGCTAACATGTTCACATGGAATTATTTACTAATTAAATGTCTTCCACTCGGCACTGCACGTTCACGGTGCACAGTCAGCAGATGCCTACGAGGTGGGAGGTACTGTGCTCAGAGCTGGAGGTGAAGAGATGGAGATATGAGAGTCTCTGGCAACAAAAAGCAAATTGCCTCACGATACCTGGTCCCCTCAACCACCACAGGAAGCTTCCACCTAATTCCGAGCCAAGTAATGAGCTGCATGACAGCAGGACACCAATCTCATCTCGATGCTCTTATGTTTGTTAGGTGCCCTCAAGCTGAGTGTGACTCACAGCGACCCTATGAACAACAGATCTGATCCCGTCCTGTCCTGTGTCCTCACAATCTCTGACACTCAAGCCCATTGCTGAGATCACTGTGTCAGTCCATGAGGGTCGTCCTCTCCTTTGTCAATCTTCTAACTTTTCCAACCATGATGTCCCTCACCAAGAAATAGCCTCTCCTCGCAACGTGCCCAGAGTAAGTGAAAAGCAGCTTTATAATGTCTGCCTCCAGTGAGCACTTGGCTGTACCTTCTCCAAGATACATCTGCTTGTTCTTTTGTCAGTCCATGGGATATTCAGTACTCTTCTCCAACACTATCGTTCAAAGGCATCAATTCTTGTTCTGTCATCCTTATTCACTGTTTGGCTTTCAGATGCATAGCGAGTGACTTTAAAGAGATCTTGAGTCAAGTGCACCTTAGGCCTCAATCTGACATCACTGCTCCTCAGTAATATGGAGAGGACCCTGACTGCAGACTTTCCCAGTGTAACGTGTCTCCTGATCTCCCGACTGTTGGTCCTATCTCAACAATGACTGCTAAATCCAGTGCTGTTCAGGGCTTGTCACTTGTACCCCATCATCAAGCTGCCCCATCTCGAGATCTCCCTGGCTTGAGACTGTGATTCCTCCTCCTTCAGACAAGTGCTTGGGCAGTTCTTTGTAGCCAAGCCCGAGCATCTCTCCTTTCTCACTCCACTCCAGACACCTGAAGATCAGGCGTCATCCCAACTTTCCCTTTCCCTTCCCTGCTTTTAGCTTTCAAGAGCCAAGATTCTCCTGTTTCTCCAACCAAGTCAACAAACATGTATGAGCGAGCTCCTCCTGTTGGTGCTAGAGCCTGTAACCCCCAGAAAGACCTCCTGCATGCTCCCTCCAGTGCTCTGGGAGTATCACACTGTGTGGGGAGGAACAGAACACAGGGGCAGAAACTGGAAGGACTGGAACCTTCCAGGCATGTGACAAAGCTTAGTATGGACAACTGATGGGGCAGCAGTCAGTTGTGGTGAAGGCGGGTGCATGAGGGGACCTGAGAGAAACTAAGACTAAAGAGATGACCAGCGCCTGTCTGGGAGACCCCATGTGTCACATGCTAGGCAAGGTGTGTGTGTGGGGGGGGGGGGTCTTCCGGGATGGAAAAATATGACACATGGAGGTTACCAGCTAACACCTGAGTTTCTGAAAGATTTCTCAGGACTTGAACTGAGAAGAAGATGCAGAGAGTTGAAGTGATAAGAGCTGGCAGGAGATGCAGACAAGGAAGTGGTCAGGAAGACGTGCAAGCCCCTGCAGACATCAGGACAGGGAGCATCAGCTCTTCCTGCCTCTCTGAATATTTCATTCTGGGATCTTCCTTCAGAGACCCTAAGAACCGCAGTATGACTACTGACAGATGCCGACACTTGTCCACAAACTCTCACACACACTCTTGAGGCCTGAAGGGCTTTGGGGTTCATATTCTCTTGGAATTTAGAGATACGGTGCTATTTCTATCTGTATGTATCTATATGAAAATCTGTATCTACACATAAATATATGTAAGTGCTGTGGTTGTATATCAGAGTCAGAACTGACTCAGTGACCCTCCAACAGGTTCTCAGAGCCAGTTAACTGCACAGGAACAAACTGCCCGTCTTCTCCCATAGAGCAGTTGGTATGTTCAAACCGTGTACCTTTGCATTAGCAGTGCAATTCCTTACCACTAAGCCATGGAGCCCAAGTGGCGTAATCTGCAGGGAGTTACACTGCGAATCAAAAGGTGGCATCTCCTTAGAGGTCTGAATCCACCATCAGTTCCATGGGAGAAAGATGAGCTTCCCATGTGATTCACCTTCTAGGAACACCCACTTTAGTGGCCCATTCCAATACCACATCAACTCAAGAAAGTTTGAGTTGTCTTTTTAAAATAAATATATACGTGGGAGGTTAGGTAATAAATACACCAACAGATATATACACATAATTACATACAGACTATATATACTTGCTGTTGTTGTTATGTGCTAATGAGTTGCTGCAAACCTATGTCAATAGCTCTGTCTCTGAGCTAGTCTCACTGACTCTGACACACCTACCCCCAGTGACTGTTTCAATCCATCTCATCTGGGGTCTTCTCCTGCACTGTCCCTCCTCCCTTCCAAGTATGATGTCCTTCTCTAAGCACTGATCCCTCCTGGTCATGTGCCCAAGCACACTCTTATCAAATACTCCCAGCAGTGTGTAAAGGTCAGCATTTATTAACCAAAAGCAGTATTTCTAAATCGAAACACATGAATGTTGACATTAAGTCGTGTCAACCCAATTCCAAAAGAGGTTTTAAGAGTGAATGATTAGGTCTTGTCATTAAATAAGTTTTCACAGCCTTTGGAACTGTGGATAAAGGATGGTGGTGGCCTTTGTTTACAGAGCAAGGACTGAGGGTTTCAGGAGGGACAACGTCACACAGGACACATCTCCCTGAGCCTTACCTCCTCCATGGGGATGACCTGGGCATATCCTCCACCTGCAGCACCTCCTAAACAACAGAGCAGGCAGCATTAAAAACGTGTCACCAAAGTGCCGTAACCCACACATTCCCAAACTCAGCCGGGAGGCTCACTCACCCACCGTGAATTATTACTATTTCCGTCAAAGAACAGAACAAAATATATATTACTTCACACTGTGGCCCACTACGCAATTTTAAATCTTGGTTTAAAAAACAAACAAAAACAAAAAAACAATGGTAAAAGGAGCAACAAATGTCACCCTTTCAAAACATCTATCAAGATACAAGATGACTGATTTTCTTTTTTTCATGAGCTTTAAGTACCTAACTATGTTTTATCTCAACTGCTCCAACCTGTAAGTTTCAGAGGCCACCACAAATCCACATGATGCTTTCTGTCAAAATATTTAAGGAGAGAGCAGAGTTTAGGGCTGTTGTACATAGGGTTGCACGAGTCGCAAGCGACTCGACGGCACATAACAACAACAAGATGACCTCTCCTTTTGCCCTCTACATATCATATGCCTATCCTAAATATTTCCAGTAGGTGGAATCACTTAATATTTGTCCTTGTATGTTCAGCTTATTTCACTCAATGGAATGTTTTCCAGGTTCGTATACACTGAAGCACGCAGCAGGATATACCTGGTACTTTACACCCCAACGGCTAGCTGTAGGGACCACGTTTTATTTATCCATTCAACTACCCATGGACAGCTGGGCTTCTTTTCTCTTGGGTTACTGTGAATAGAGAGAGCTCCAGTGGACATCACTGCAAGGAGACCCACACATGGGGAGATACTACACTCCTATCAAAGGTGCAAGGAAAACGTGTAACTAGACAGATCACGGTGATGAATGGACAATGTAACACTACATAACTAATATCACTAACTAGTCCATGTGAAGAATGCTGATATGGAAACGGATTAGTTCCATATACATTTACAATTTTTTTTTTAAAAAGGTGAAAAAAAAACCCTGAATTTTTCATTCCTAAAATAAAAATAATAGCTCCATTGTGCGAATCCCTTTAGATTACCCTGGGGTTCACATGGTCTCGTCTCTGAGCCTACAACACCCAGTGACACTGGTTTAAGATGCAGCTCAGAGAAGCTGTAATTGGCTAAATGTCACACAACAAAAAGGGAACCAACATGAAGAAAACTTTAGCTGGATCTCTCCCAGTGTAGTGTCCACCCCACTACATAATGAACAACATTCTAAACTTATCAGGTCTTAATGAGCCAGGAGTTAACTAATATTTAGAAAAGCAATATAAACATCGTACTATTAAAGAGTATGGCATGCCAAGAACAAACAGTAATTATGGCAATAAATATCACTGTACAGTGAGCTCAAGAATGAGTTCACGATAATAAATCAGTGAAGAAGAGTAACGAGCGTGGCGTCAGATAGCACTACCCAGGGCCAAGAGGAATTTCTCCCTCACTTTTCATCCACAGCTGCCTCTCCAGGGATGTTCCAGGGCCCCACCCAGCAAGGGTGAAGAGCAAGACCTGGACCTGGCCGAACCAGTTTCTGTTTGGATGAGAGGACCTTTCCCCACAGCTGGGATGAGACAAGCCCACCACGAATGGTAGGATTTCAAAATGGCTTGGCAAAGAAGGTAGTGATGGAACAGATGCTTCAGCCAGGGTGGGAGTCCTGGGTGGGATCACAGGGTTCCCACTCTCCATGGGGTGGGCTTTCCTGAGGCCCCCACTGACCTACGGCAATTCTGTCCCTCTGCCCACCCAGGATGACAGGCCTGCATTGCCTGGGTGGCAGGGCTGTGACCAGGAAAGATCTGGCATTCACCACAGCCTGAATCCCATAGCTGTTGACGATGTTGTTCTTAAAACTTCCTCCCCCCCAGATTTTGTTTTCTGGCTGGCAAAGAGAGTACCTTTGACTCCAAACGTGGGTCCCTGAGAAGGCTGTCTGAGGCAGGCGAAGGAGTTGACGCTGAGGTGGGCGGTCAGGGCCTGGACAAGACCAATGGTCACGGTGCTCTTCCCTTCACCCAGAGGGGTGGGCGTGATCCTGATGTGAGGAAGAAAGGGGAGCTGAGCAGTGATTCCTGGATGATGAGGTGGCTGTCCTCATCAAGTCATTCCCAATCATGAGGACCCCACGTGTTATGACGGCCCCATGTGTTATGACAACCCCATGTGTTATGACAGCCCCAAGCATTATGATGACCCCATGTGTTACAACGACCTCATGCATTATGACAACTCCACGTGTTATGACGGCCCATGTGTTATTACAACCCCATGTGTTATTACGACCCCACCAGTTATGAAAGCCCCACGTGTTATGACAACCCCAGGCGTTATGATGACCCCGTATTATGATGGCCCCATGTGTTATGACGACCACACGTGTTATAACGACTCCATGCATTATGACGACCCCAAGCGTTATGACGGCCCCAAGCGTTATGACGGCCCCAAGCGTTATGACGGCCCCA
>NW_006399774.1:1365059-1402683 GCF_000299155.1 Elephantulus edwardii | reverse complement strand
GCGTTATGACGGCCCCAAGCGTTATGACGGCCCCAAGCGTTATGACGGCCCCATGCGTTATGACGGCCCCAAGCGTTATGATGGCCCCACGTGTTATGACGACCCCACGCGTCATGATGGCCCCACATGTTATGACAACCCTATGCATTATGACGACCCCATGTGTTATGGCGACCCCAAGCGTTATGATGGCCCCACATGTTATGATGACCCCATTCATTATGATGACCCTATGCATTACGATGGCTCCATGCATTATGGACTGTCTGGCTAGTCAGCTTCATGAAAGAAAAACACCAAGTCTAGCTTCACAGGTTTTACTAGGCGAGTCTGGGCCACCAACCTTGAGGTTAGCAGTCTAGGACAGGCCATCTGTGCCACCTAGCCTGTCTAAGGTGGGGAGGTTACACTTAACAGCTGAAAAAAAAACGGGGTGCACAGTGAATTTTTGAATGGAGTATAATTATGGACAAAGAAGCTCTGGGGCCTAGTACTAAGAGGCTTTGCAATCCCAAACAAAACTGGTTCAAATCCACCAACGGCTCCACAAAAGAAGGCCAGGCAATCTTCTCCTGGGTGATTTACTGGCTCTGAAAATCTGCTGACGTGTCCACTATAGGTCGGTTTTGACTTGATGGCACACAACAACAATAACAGCATGCAAAATTAACCTCAAGTAGTAAAACCAAACCAAAGAGTCCTGGCACACCATTCCAGAATCCACAGGAAAATTCCATTTTTGGAGGCCACTTTAGTGTACTCCCCTCACACAGGCTGTAAGTCAACACAGAGACACATCCTTGCCAAGAAAGCAAAAGAAGACAAGGCTATTTGGGCAGTGATGCCAACAGCACGATCAATATCAAAAGATGACACAGAACCTTCTGTCAAAGTGGTTTAAATAATTAAGCTGATTTCATAATGAATGAAAGAACTGAGAGTAATGGCTTAAATAATTAAGGAAGCTCTTACTGATGGGTAATTTGGCATTCTTTCCCTCAAAGCCATTTCCCCTTCTCAACCAAATATTCGTATGTTCCAAACATATCAGTGTGAGTAGTAAGAAGGAGTCAAGTAAGGTCCCTTAAAGTTGGGCACAAACCACCGTTGTAATTTAAAAGCCATCACTTGAATTTACAGTTTGGTGTCAGTAAGTTACGGGGTATGAACCCAGTTACTAGGAAAATAAACTGCCAACAGTTTTCAGATTTAGCAAACAGAGGGATAAGACACCTTGGACCCATCAACACCCCCATATGGCTCACGTCACTGCAGCAGGCCTGCGCTCATCCAGCCTGTAACACTTGAGTATGTCCGGGTACTCTGTAGACTGTGCCTCTCAGAGCTTACTGCAGATGGACGATATGGACAAAACCACCAGCAATTACAACAAATGTGACAAACACCAGGACAGACAGGGCAATGAGAGAGTATCCAATGAGTGCACAGAAAGGAGATCTAAGCAGATCTGGAATAGCAAGTACAGCCCGCCTTTAAACGGAGCAGTGGCAAATGACGCAGTGCCAGCCCGATAACACTGAGGGGAGCCTCAGAGGCAGCCCATATGCTATGTTTCATGTTTTTATGTTTACTGGGACAAAGATTTCTGACAAAGAAATTGAGGCTCGGCTCAGTGTTGAAGGTTCAAGGTTACATGATAAGAGAAGTGGAAGAACCAGGAATTGAACCCACACAGGTGGCCTGACGACTGCTGTTGTGGTGGTGGTGGTGTTGTGTGTGCCACTGAGTTGCCTGCGACTCACAGCGACCCTATGTACAACTTGGTTATTTTTATGCAACAAAAGCAATTGCTCTAATTGGGCGATTTCAGGCTGGGGAGTGGGCACGACCACACAGGGAGAGGGGACAGAGTAAGAAACGGAAGAAGGCAGAGCCTTGGGGAATGTGTGCTCTGAAGGAAGTCAGGAACTGAAACCAGGAAGGGGCACTGCGACTTAGAAGCAGCCCAGGGGAGGAGGCAGGTATGACAGATGTCAGGGAAGGAAAGGAGAGCTTTCAGACGAAGGGAGGGTCCACAGAGCCAAACGCTGAGCAGGCCTGGATGGAGGTGAGGACAACGACCCCTAGCGTCAGCAGCAAGAAGGTGCTGGTGATCAGTCATTGGCGGACCAAAGCCGATCACCTGATGAAATCATCTTGATCACCTCCTGCCACGTGACGCTGGTGTGATGGTCACCTCTCCCTCAGTCTAAATGGCAAATGGAGTAGAGTCAACACACAGACTCAGTTACATGAAGGTGCTCACACTCCCCAGTGTGTACTCTGAGTCAACATTCTGCTTTTTGAGCTGCAAAAGGAATAAGAACAATCACAAAGACAGGCATCGCCATCTTCCCACAGCTTCCTTGATGGAGGTGAAATTCCACTCTGAGCACTTAAATCTGCAAAGCTGTCACTGTTTGCAAAGGCCTGAGCAGTTCTCTTGGGCTACGGGACATGAGGCTGACATTCCCTCTCCCAAGGAGCTGGGGCTGGCCGCTGAAGGAGCTGGAGCTGGCCGCTGGAGACAGCCCAGCCCAGACACGCCCAGGATGACCTGCTCCAACTCCACCTCGCTGGCCAAGTCTTAATTGGAAACACAGTCCTGCCGAACTTTCGGCCAACTAATACAACTCAGGAGAATCGGAGAGTAGGAAGTATTTATTAGGTGCAATAAAAAGAGAGAAACCATAAAAACTTGCTTCTCCCTCATTCTTGCATTTGGTAACAATATTTGGTTTATCTGGGCTCCCAGCATCCTCTGAGCAGATTCTCAATTATCATGTTGACTTAGGAATCAATCAGAGCCATGCTAGTCTAATTATTTTATTTCCCTGTAACAGTTTATGGAGTTTGTTTACTGCAAACTACAGTGAACACCAACTGAATCACTTGGTGACAATTTGGAAACGATCCCTGGGAAGTTTACCACTAAATGACAAGTCAAGGAGACTGCTTATGCAGAGTAGGAACAAAATTGCTCTTAATTCCAGACTGTAGTTTAACAGCATCATTGCCATCAACCAGGGGGCTAACCATGAACATCAAATTCTAAGTTCTACCTGCAAGAGGAAACAGAGGCATGCTACCTCTCTTGGCCATTATAAGCTGACTAATTTCAAGCATATTTCATAAGCTGAATAAACCTTTGGGACTTCCCAAAACGGACCTGGGAAAAGAGTACTATTAAAAATCCTCACATCTGGTTTCCCTGCTTAATGTTTAAAAATGGAACGTTGGGCATTTTTAAATGACCAGAATAAAAAAAACTCACCACAAAAACCCCACACCTCCTTTCTAACTTTAAAAACAATGGGCTAACATCTGATACATACACAGAAATGTACTATCTTAGTATTTCAAGGCCGAAATGTATACATGAAACCCATAATGATACAAATAAAGCAAAATGAAAATATAAATTACATTAAAAAGGATGATGAACAGGATTGTGCAGAGATTTTTTAATCTTAATAATAGATCTAAAAATGTGAAATACTTTCAAATACATCAGAAGAAAAACATCCCATGTGTGACTCATTCCTCTATTTAGAAAAACGAGACAGGAAGTGCACTTCCAATATTGTTTACATAATGTATTAAGAGGTACCAAAACTTTATCTAAATTATCTAACTCCCCAATCTTAACTAAGCTGAATTCAGGTCCACAGGGAACTCTGGTGGCAAAGTGGTAAGAAGCTGTGCTGCAATCCCAAAAGCAAGCAATTCAAATCCATCAACTGTTCCAGGGGAGAATGATGGGAATTCTCCTCTGTGATTTAATGTCTCTGGGCTGAAGGGTGAGCTGTGAGTTGGTTCTGATTAGACAGCACACAACAAAAACAACGCTGCACCATAAATGAGCCTACCTGAAAATGCCTATATGTAATTCTTTCTTTTTCTTTTTTTATGTAATTCTTTCTATGTGTTGCCATAAAAAGAAAAATTATGGTAGTGTGTTGCCTAAAAAGTACTATGTTAACAACAGATGCACTTGGTCCAAACTTTGTTTAATAAAGAGTTGCATTTATCATACACTTCTAGTCATGCTGATTATTCAGAAAAGTTAGTAGTATTATTTTAATTAGGGAGCTCTGGTGGCCTAGTGCTAAGAATCAGCACAGCAATCCCAAAGTCACTGAGTTCAAATCCACCACCTGTTCCGTGGAAGAAAGATGGACAATCTCCTCCTGTGTAATCAACTGCCTTGGAAAACCCACTGGAGGGTCAACTATGGGTCAATCTCAACTTGATGGTATACAATAACAACAACATTATTTTAATTATCTAACAATAAATTCCATAGTCCATTGGTCCTTTTACCAAGATACATAGTGCAAAGGTCCTATAGTGATTTTTTTCCCAAATGTATTTGTCCTACTCTGAAACAAGAGAGCTCTATTTGCCAAGTTATGCATTTGAATATGTCTAAAGTATGCAGTTCGAATCCACCTGTTGCTTTATTGGAGAAAGATGGGCAATCACCTCCTGTTTAATTTGTCCTTGGTGGTGTTGTTGATTGTCTTCGAGTTGAGTACGACTCATGGTGACCCTATGAACAAAAGGCCTGAAGCCCTGCTACAACTATCGATATTTATCAAAGTTCATAGAGTTTCTGGAGGCAAGGTGTTTAGGAAGTGAAGGCCACTGCCTCTGAAAATCCACTAGAAGGTCAGCTATGAGTCGGTTCTGAATTTACGGTACTCAACAACAGTGGCCAAGTAGGTAGGGAGTTTCACTGTCAACTCAAAGTAGGCCGTTCAAATCCACCAGCTACTGTAGAAAATCTGAAAATCCTGTGGAGGGTTAACTGCAAGCTAGTTCTGACTTGACAACAATGATTCTGAAATGAGTACCAAATTCAACTCTGTATTATCGAGTTGGGAACTGATCCTCCCGGTGGTTTTCAGAGGCTGTAAACGGCACAGGAGGAGACTGTCCAACTTTCTCCAGCAGAGACACTAGCTAACTGGAACCGCCAAAGCAGCACCACCATTGGGCTAGCAGCACACTCCCAAGTTCATAGATACTTCTTTAGCTCCTAAGGAAGGAAGGTGCAATGGTTACTTTTGCATTGTCCCAAAAAGTGGGTTGGAACATTCTATAAACAATAATATTCATCATTGCAAGCTCATGGAAACAGCCCCAATGTCCAACCACAAACGAATGGATTGAGAAAGCATGGTACATTCATACAATGGAATACTATGCAGCAGGCAGGAGCAATGATTTTGCTTGTTTGATTTTTACCTTTTTGTTTGCTTCGATGATTACCTAACTTGGAAGGGACTGGAGACCATTATCCTGAGTGAAATAACTCAGTCCCACAAGGATAAATATTGTATAAAATCATTATTGTAGAATGAGTATAAGGATCCAAGAAGGGTAGGAGAGGTTGGAAGCAGAGGGATGAGGATGTGCAGGGGGATGGGGGATTAATCATGCGGTTGTACAATTTGATGGGGGAGGGGGGAGTTGAAAAAAATTTGTTCTTGAAAACAATGTATTCTGCCTGTGATTATTTTTCTTTTTAAAAGTCATTGAGAGGCCTTTGCACAAGGGAGGTTGGGCCACTGTGATTAAACTGAGTCCTTTGAAATTCTTAAGAAAGGAAAACAAACCAACAACAACAACAAAAAAATGCATTTGAATCTTATAAATAAACTAGCAGAAGGAAAAAATAGTCATTAAGGCAGGTATTCAACACCTTTTCATTCATCAAATGAAAAGCAAAGTGAGAGTGAAATTGTCTTTTAAGCTGGAATTCACTGAATTCACATACTTTAGGTTTCTGAACCGTTTCTGCCCCAGCAATGCAGAGACAGTTCAGCTCCTACCTCGAGGGTGGCAAGAGTGGGATGGAGACCATCCTGTGTGCGCGGAGGTCTCCTCGTGTACACACTCAGATACCCCCTGCAGCTGCAGGCCGGGCCGAGTGCTCAAACAAAATTCCTTTTCATTAGTGTAACTGGGAAAATATGTAAAACTCAAGAGTCCCTAAGATTCTTCTGGCAGAGTTCCCTGAACAATTCCCAGTACTTTTCATTCTGTCAGGCAAAGCAAATAAAGTGATGTGTAGGTGTAAATACCACAAGAAGTGAGGCTGATGAAATACAGATGATCCCGGCTGAGTAAGTAAGTGAGTCTCAAGCTGGAAGAAGAGCTTGTACAAAGGACTAATCTGGCCTGCATTTGGGTTATTAAGGGTACAAGAGTTATTTTTTTTAATCCCATTGTTTTGTACTTTAAACCCACTGTTGATATATTTAAATCACACTTATCTATAAATTAAAATGTACATTAGCCCTGTATTTTTATGTAGGATTATAGGAAAGTTATCTGGGTCTCAGAATTGTTCTAGATTCTGGGGAAAGACTAACGTGACTGTGTTTAGAGAAATCAGCAGGATACAATATGGTATTTTAGAGTCTGGCCTTAAAAATCTATAAAAAAGAATGGAAGTTTAAGTAAAATCCTGGAAGAATGATAAAAATTTTTAACATGCTGAGTAACAAGGTTAGGTGTTTTGCCTTCCTTATACTTGTTCTTATATTTTTTACAAGAAGCCATTTTAAAAAAAGACAAACAAACCCACAAAAACCAAAAATCAATTTTTAAAAGTCTTCAAAACTTGCAGAGTCTATAATATATGAAATCCCCAAAACTTAAGGGAGAAAAAAAAAATCCCAAAACAACAACAAAGTACTGAATCCCAAAGCTCATCTGTACGGAAGTTACAGCTACGCATATGGCTTAAAAATGACTTTTTCCTGTAGCTAAGGGAATCAAAAGTAAAAATGTGGAAGTGATTATTATTTTTAATTGACATTACTTCCAACTGCAAAGGACTGTGTTGTAAACTGGCTGCAAGCAGTGAACTAACAGAGAGTCGATACCAGAGGAAGCTGAAACACTTTAATGTGTGGGCTGCAGTGGGGAAGTTGGTCACGGACCTATCCACAGTGCTAAAAGAGCAATGATGCCAGTTTAAAGACTAAGGAGGGCCTGATGCAAACAAACCATGGCGCTTTCAGCTGCTTCCTACCATCTGGAAGTTGGACAGTGTATAACAAGACAGAAGAAGAATCGCTGCCTTTGCATTGTGATGTTGGAGAAGAGGACTGAATATTCGTGATCTGCCAAAAGAATAAATAACCATGTCTTAAAGGAATCACAGAGTGTTCATCAGAGCAAGGACGGTGAAACTTCGTCTCACATACTATGGTTCTAGTTTCAGGAGGAGTCAGTCCTTAGAGGCATCATGCCAGAAACGATAAGAGGGTTGATGAAAGAGAGGCAGACCCTCAACGAGATAGGCTAGAGCAGGACAGAGATGGTAAGAATGACGCAGGTTAAGGCCAGGATCAGATCTCTTGTTCTTAGGATTGCTGTAAGTAGTGGTCGACTTGATGGCACCTAACGAGATATGAGTGTGCATACACACACACATACACACACACACATCCCTGTTTCAGGAACTCTGAGCCCTGGAGAGTAAGGAGCGACACTGTCAACCAAGGGCAAGCAGTTCAAATTCACCACCAACACTGCAAGAGAAAGATGAGTGGGCTCCTCTCACGGGATTTCCAGCTCTGCAAATCAGCTAGAGAGTGAGGTGTGAACTGCTTCTGACTCGACGGCAATGGGGCGGCTATATACACTGACCATACAGAAAGCAAACAAGCCAATATAGATATGGTTCTTTTTGTTTGCTTGTCGCACTTTGGGAGAGAAGTTCCTACATCTCTTAATGAAGGCAAACAAACAAAAAAAAACCCTCACAGCTGATACGTCAAACCCCTTCTGAGAAAGCAGCCCTGTGGATGGAGAATTGTCTCACTGGATTTCTCTAAGGCTGTCCACGTCTATAAAGGCACACTTAGCTTTCTCCGCCATGCGGCAAAACATTGTCATACTTTGCTACAGATGCACAGAAACCAAAACAGGATGCTTCCATCAGGGTTTTAAGCAACAGATCGATCCATACAGGGGAGACTGCCCATTTCCCTCCCTCTGGAACAGCTGGTGGATTAGAACTGCAGGCCTTCCAGTTAGCAGCCCAACACATTATGCACTAAGCCACCAGGGCTTCAAATTCAACCTCAACCACTTTCTCTTTTTCAATGGTGCCGAAAGGCCCACAATTCCATTTCCATTCTTCCGTATCTTTTCTAAGTAAGGAATCGACAGCACAGATTCAGAAAGTGATCAGTGCTCTCCATGATTTAGTCTGCACATGAGCACTTGGTACTTCACTTAGACCTACAGGCATCATGCCCCCTTCAGCTCAGTTATACAGGTCAATGCCAGCAAAGGAAGAATGTGGGAGAATGTTCTCCTAGGCACGAGGACCACGTGGCTGTGACCCCGTGTCCACCACCACTGGCACATGGCTGGAGCCACACGTGACTTCAAGCTAGAACACCTAACACATGACAGCACCCCCAGAGCTTTTGGTTTTGCTGTTGTTGAATGCCACCAAGTCAATTGTCACAGACAGTGATGCCACGTGACTGAGTTGAAATGCCCCACTGGGTTCTCCAGGCTGGAAACCTCGACAGGACCAAATCACCAGGTCTTTCTCCCACAAGCCACTGCGTGGGTCAGAGCATCAATTTTCCAGTAAGAGGTTGAGTGCTTAACTACTGTGCCACCAGGGCTCCTCTCAAGCTAGGAAGTTTGTTGATCAAACCACCATCATAGCCTTTTCTTTGGGCGTGTAATTCTGTGTTCCATGGACGGGCTGCACCCTGTGTAGATTTGTGTCAACTTCCAATATTCACGATCATGTTGTTGTTATGTGCCATCGAGTTGCCTGCGACCAACAGCAACCCTACAGACAGCAGTTCTGAGGCCTGCCCTGTCCTGAGCCAGTCTAACTAATTCCAACACATCAACCATAAAAATACACAAATCAGCTCGTCAGTACAGAAAGCAGCTGAATGATTCCTTCTTTGCAAAACAGAGTCTTCTGAGTTTTTCTAAATTCTGTCCATTCCCAACAAGTGAGGAAACCAGTGACTCCCGTCACCAGAAAACCTGAAGCCACGTGGAGGGAAGCAGGTATGTGGGGAAAACGCTAGATGAATGTCCAAGTGTCTACCGGATAATTAAATAGTTAACAGATGGCATTCTGTGTGGCCTCACTTATTCAAGATAGGGCCTTGGAGGGAGCTCTGGTGGCCTAATGGCAAGACGCTGCACTGCAATCCCAGAGGTGTGTGGTTCAAATCCATCAGATGGTCTGCTGGGGAAGGAGGGACAATCTCCTCCTGTACCAGCCAGATACAATTTGATGGTACACACACAAAATAATAAATTTTTAAAAAAAGGGGAAAAAAAGATAGGGCCTTGGGGGGTGGGGGGAGAGGGCTGGGCGGATAGAGAAGTGCAGCAATGAATGAATGGAAATCCAAATTCTCTGTAAATGTTCATTAAAATTATTTAAAAAAAAAAAAAAGATAGGGCCTTGAGAGAGCCTTCCTTAGGGCTGAGGATGGCATTTACTTCCTTGTTTAAAAAATTATTATAAAACGAGTTTGCATTATTCTTGATACTATAAGAAGGAATTTTTAAAAATAAAGTGCTGCTACGAACAATTAAAGGCATCGCAGTGGTGCAGGGTGCTGTGCGCTAAGCCAAAGCAGTTCAAATCCACCAGCAGCTGCGTGGGAGGCAGGTGAGCAGTCTCCTCCTGTCCACAGCCTCAGAACCTCGATGGAGGGACTGTGTAGGAACTCACCCAACGACAGTAGGCTCGCTGGTGGTTGACACGGCAGTGAGAGGCTACCTTTCTGTTTCTGTTGAGCGAAAGCATCTGTTCTCAGGGCCTTTCGTCAATCATGTTGTTGTGCGTACTGTTGACCCATAGCTGACCCTTTGGCGGGTTTTCAGAGGCAGTTAATTGCACGGGAGGAGACTGCCCATCCTTCTCCTGCAGGGCAGCTGGTGGCCTTGAACCACATGCCTCTGGGATTGCAGCACTGGTTCTTGCCACTAGGCCACCAGCATAGCTTGGGGGTGTGATGGTTAAGCTGGATGCAGACTAGAAGGCTGATGGCTCAACCCACTAAGTATTTTCCGCAGGAAGCTCTGGTGGCCTAGTGGTAAGGACGCGTGCAGCCAACCTAAAGGTATACGTGTGGTTCGAATGCACTGGCTGCTCTGTGGGAGAAAGATGGGCCACCTCGTCCCGTGACACGCTGGAGGGTCAGCTCTAAGTTGGTTCTGACACAACAAAAAGTTACTCCATGTGAGAAAGACACCACAATTGGCTTCCAAAGATTACGGCCACGGAAGCCTAACAGGACAGTTCTACTCTGTCCTTCAGCGTCAATATGAATCTGAATTGATCTGATATGAACATAGCAACCGTGACCCCATGTTGCCTACTCAAGAAAGGTTGCTGGTTCAAATCCACCCATCAATTCAACGGCAGAAAAATCTGTAGAGATCTGCTCTCATAAAGACGACAGTCTATGAAACCTTATGAGGACGTCGTCTGCCTCATACTGTTTACTCTGCATCAGAATTATCTCAATGACAACAGCATAGTAAACATTATATATGTAAAACATACAGTCGACAATGGGATCTTGGAGGCTGTAAATCACATGAGAAGAGACTGCCAATTTTTCTCCCAAGGAGTAGCTGGTGGATTTGAACCTCCTGCCTGTGGCCTGGCAGGGAAACTCCATACTCACTAGGCCACTAGGGCCCCTGTACTTACAGCATAAACCACAGCCAGTGCAATAAAATGTCAAGACTAACAAAGGAAGTTACATGTTCTCTTGAGCTCCCTCAGGTCACAGTGAAGAAATATTTGAAATCCCTTGTTTCCCATCAGCGTTTTAACTAGCAAGAACCTTGTACTTGGATATATAGTCTTTTAAAAAGGAGAGGAACTAACACACACTCATTTTCAAAAAACGATAAACAAGTCTTTTTATGGAACTCTTTCGTATAATGAGCAATACTCTGAGCATTAATGCTGAAATGTTAGAAAAACAAATTTTTCATACCGAGATTCTCTAAATAGGAAAAATCAAGGATATTAACAGGGAAATATGGGGCCACTGTACAGGGGAAAGCCTGTCAATTTTCCATTAGAATGTTTCAAAATAGAAAGCATGTGTTATGTGCACAGTTCAAATATGTGACGTTCAATTCTTACTTTGCCTTTCCATCCCCCTGAAAGGGTGAAAATATGAAGGTAGATGAGCTGTGATGATTGTATCGTATTATGAGAAACAAAAGATTCACAATTCGTTATGCTTTATGTTTTGTGACGGAGACAAATTAGTTTGGCGCTGGGAGAAAACTTACCTCATGTTAATGAAGGAATGCCAAGTGCAACAGACATGGGAATTTCAAATTTGAGCGCAGGATGGATGTGAGGGGAATGAGGATAGAAAGAAAAGAGGACAGAGTTTTTCAAACACATCTTCTCAAAAGACGATTTAAAAGTTGGCTTACCCAGCAACTAGGACGTATTTTCCATCTGCTTGGTCTTTCAACCTTTCGAGTACAGACAAACGCACTTTGGCTTTGCTTTTGCCGTAGATTTCAATTTCATCTGCCAGCAAGCCTATCTCCTTGGCCAGGACCTCCACAGCTTTGGGAGTCTGTCCTCTTGAAATCTCAATATCACTGGGAGGAAAACATACAAGAGACAAGAGTCTTCTCAGCATAGGTGGTCGCTGTTCACATAAGTAACAACCATACACACCCCGCCAACAATCAAATGAACCCAGTTACTCCACGGTCCTTTCTGCCCAGCATTACAGAGTGCAACTGCTAACAATTAATGTGCAGGAGAAAGGAATGCATTATCTTGGAAAAAGCCTCCCTGAAAAAGTCAACCAGTCCAAGATTTCTATGGGGATGGTGGCGTGCAAGTCCAGTGACTAAACCCATGGCACAGAGCAGGAAGCACTGTCCACCAGAGTGTATCCAAAGGCCTCCCACCATTCCAAGTCACCAGAGAGCCAAATGCTTTGCACGGGTCACTGTCGTGGTGGTTAACCACGAATAAAAGGGCTGTTGCATAACGCTCTCCGAATGGGCCAGCCATTGTGTCTCTTGGTTATTCAAAAATGTGTTTGTTTCATCTGCATCCACACTTTCCCTCTTTATTTCCTATTTCAAGTCCAAAATCACATTTCAAAATAGTTGATTAATTACATGACCACTGGTAAAATGACCTAATGCGCCAAGCTCAACTTCAAACACTGGAGATTTTAGTAGCTCCGACGTGCTGGTGGGCACAAGTCCTGAATGGTTCTGTTTTACCAGCCAGAAGTGAACCCCAGCTCTCATTCTGCAAGAGGAACCATCAGTATCTGGAATGATGAGCTTTGCAGAGAGCAGTTTCTGGGGCACAATTTTTGGGGTCATTTCTCTTACTGGGGCTCAGGCCACTCATGTGTCTGGCAGCTGTCTGTGCGTGAACAGGGGTTAGAACAGATTTACTCCCCAGGCAGTCTGAGGCAAGACCAGAGCCTTGAGCCTGGAGGAGGGAGAGGCAGCATTGTTCTAGAGGGTTCTATGCCGCAGAAGGCAGCAGTTCCACAGCTCAGCATGGGGGACGTGTTTTGTAGGACAGCATTTTCTTCACAGTGTGCTGTATATCCCAATCCTCAAGGGTAAAAATTCTCCGGCTCTTACTTTTCTGGGCCATTGTGGCAAATCACAGCTCACCTGTGTTGTGGCTAGCTCCATCACGACTTTATGAATCACTAAGAAGGCAAGACACTGCCTTTGAACACAGGCTACATCATCACCTATTACACGTATCCTGATTTCAGAAATGAAAAATAAAAATAGAGTAAATTTGACGGTTATTGTTACTATCGAGTCTGAACCGACCCACAGTTGACCCTCCTGTGGGTTTTGAGAAGCATTTAATCGCCTGGGAGGAGATCGCCCATCCTTCTCCCAAGGAGCAGCTGGTGGCCTCGAACCACGTGCCTTTGGGATTTCAGCACAGCTTCTTGCCACTGGGCCACCAGTTGCTGCTGCTGTTGTTGTTGTTGTTGATTGCCGCCTAGTCAAGCACAGTGACCCTATGAACAAAAGGCCTGAAGCCTTTTTATAACTATCGACATTTATCAAAGTTCATAGAGTTTCCAGAGGCATGTTGTTTATTAGGAAGTAAATGCCACTCCTGCTTCTAAAGGCCACCAGAGCTCCCTAATTTGACAGTAGATGGTAAATGAGAATGACCATACTTACCAAAAACGGTATATGGTAAATTCATTCTCATTTAATTTTGGAAAAAATAAGAAAGAACAACAGCGTAGTAATTCAATTAGGAAAAAATTATCTAGTATTGAAATCACAGTCCTTTTAAGTGGTTCCTTGGCCCCATGGATAATTTTAAATACTGACGGCGCTCGCCCGAGTAGATTTGAGTAGGAAGAAAACGCAAGGCCCACCTGGGTACAGGGGAGAGAGGCTGCAGTTTCAGGCAGCGCAGTCTCCACCGCGTGTACTGCTGCTCTCGGAGCCACCGCCGTCCACTGCTGACCACGTTCTTCAGGGGAAACAGGAAGGAAAACGTAAGTCACGAGAGCAAAAGCTGACCAGTGCCTGCTTAGGCAAGGGAAGCGCTTCTCACAGAAAGTCTACCATGAAGAATTATAAAGCTGCACCATAAACTAAGTGAACACCAGGAACAATTTTATTTACATAAATTTCATTTGCAGTTTTTCATTTTTTTTTCCCCAAATAAAAATAATGTGAGACACATGTACTTTGTTGTTGCTGCTGTGAACCATTGAGTCAGAATTGACCTATCATTGACCCTGGGTTTCTAAGAGCAGTAAATCACATAGGAGTTCACTGCCCGTCTTTCTCCTATAGAGCAGAAGGTGGATTTGAACGCCATATCTTTGCATTGGCAGTGCCATTCCTTACCATTAAGCCACCAGGACTCCCTGATGTACTGTTAAGATTACTGAAATGCTCACTAAGGACACGTTGAACATGGATGAAATGATGCTGAGTATGGTCCTTACCTCAAGTCAAAAAGAAATGGGACAGAAGCATATACCCACATAAATGACCAACTTGGATGCTCAGCTTTCAAAACACCTAACACTATTTCAAGTCTATCATATAACCCGGTGCAGCTGGTAAACATGCACAAAAGTGGGGCGTTCAACAGTGATACAGACATATACATAGCTTCTTTTTCTCTTCCTTTTTTTTTAACATATACATACTACACTACAAATAGAATATAGGACCAAAAAGGGAACTAAAAATACATGGAAATAAAATGTCCTTTTAGTCAAATTATAGCATATGCTTCATAGAGAAATGGGATCCCCTTTTGAAGTAGAAAATTTTGTTATTACTTTGTATGGAAGAAGGACATCAAACCTAAAACTTGCTTCCGTTTAATCTGACTCTAACAGAGACACTAGCAGTTCAGGTTTCTCTACTGCTAGTTGGTGCCACTGCCGGGGGCACCAGCACTGCACGCTCAGAGGTGTCAGGACACTCTGTTGACTGTGTGGACAGCTGTAGGCCTTAGGCTTTGGGTCACAGAGATGATGGTGGTGTGTAAAGATTTTTACCAATTCTTGAATACGCCCATCTTTAGGAAGCGAGTCCATCCACTTCCCCCTGGGTGCGAGCCAGACTTGTTTCTGAGTGGTATTGTGTGGTGTTTCTCTGTTCTGTCTTGGATCACTTGTTCCGGGGAACGTTAGCTACCATGTGAATAGCAGTCCTTTAAAGAAGCATAGTCCTCATTCCAACAGCCACTGAAGAATAAAATGTGACATGCCAACAGCCATGAATGTGTGCTATCCTGGAAGTAGACCTCTGGCCCTAAGCAAGCTCTAATTGACGTCTCGATTTTAATCACCTGAGCCAGAAGCGCCCAGCTAAGCTGCACCTAGATTCCCAGGCCGGACAAACTGTGAGATGGTGAATGCTTGCTGTTGTAAGCTGCTAAGTTTTGGTGCACAGCATCAGAGAGCTAACACATACAGCTCAGCCTGGGTCTTCATCCCACCATTGTGTGATCCCAGTTTAAGTTTTCTAAGTCTTTGTCTCCATACCTTTTCAACATGTATGCAGAGCAGATTATCCGAGAGGCTGGGCTCTATGAGGAGAATTGTGGCATCAGGATTGGTGGAAGATCTATTAACAATCTCCGTTATGCAGATGACACAACCCTGCTTGCTGAAACTGAGGAGGACCTCATGCACTTGCTGCGAAGGGTCAAGGACTGAAGCCTTCAGTATGGACTGAGGCTCAATGTCAAGAAGACAAAGATTCTCGCCACTGGACCAATTAGCAGCGTCAGGATGGATGACAAAGAGATTGAGAGTGTTCACAGCTTCAGTTTGCTCGGCTCCACAGTTAACACTCTTGGCACCAGCAGTCAGGAAATCAAAAAGCGTATCGCGATGGGAAAGTCTGCTGTTAGGGACCTCTCAAAGGTACTCAGGAGCAACAGTGTCTCTCTGGAGACTAAGGTGCGCCTGATACAGGCCATGGTCTTTGCAATCGCTTGTTATGCATCAGAGAGTTGGACAATGACTAGGGAGGACAGAAGGAGAGTGGATGCTTTTGAGCTGTGGTGCTGGAGAAGGGTACTGAATGTACCATGGACTGCCAGGAAAACAAACAGATTCATCTTGGAGAGGATTAAACCAAGCTACTCCTTGGAGGCAAGGATTCTGGGGCTTTGTCTGACATACTTTGGACATGTTGCCAGGAGGGACGGGTCCTTGGAGAGGGACATCATGCTTGGGAGGGTGGAGGGACAGCGCAGGAGGGGAAGACCCTCTATGAGATGGATTGATTTGGTGACTGGGGTAATCGGGATGGGTGTGTCAGAGGCGGTGCGGTTGGCGCAGGATAGAGCAGGGTTTAGGGCTGTTGTGCACAGGGTCACTATGAGTCGGAAATGACTCGGCCGCACATAACAACAAAGTCTTTGCTTCTTCATCTGTCAAATGGGCACAACAGTATTTTCTAACAGGGCTGTTTTGAGAATGAAATGTTTAACACTGTGTTAGGTAAACAGAAATAACTTGCAAACTGGAAGGTACTAAACGCTCTAAATTCCAACTCTTTACAAAGCGAAGAGGAACAAACCTGAATCCGCAGAGCTGACGCCAAAAGACTCACGTCGTCCTCGACAATGAGGCCGCTGGGATGCACCTTGGGAGACTCACACTCAAGCTTCCCTGAAACAGACACAAGGTGGAGGAAGACGCTCAAGGCATTGTTACATGTAACCAACTGCTCCTTTCAAAAAGGGGAATATAGGGGGCGTTCCGCAAAAATGAGCAAAACTTTACATCAGACAGAAGTAAAACAACGGGCTCAAACACACCAATACTGTGGAAGATGGCTCAGGCTAAGCAGAATTTCATTCTACTCTTCGTAAGCTCACCAAGGGTCAGCTGTTGGCTAGACAGCAAGTACGAACAATAAAATAAAGCGGGCACGTGGCATAACAGTCTCACTTCCCAGCCCAAGAAGCACAGGTCTGAGGGCCCAAGCGCAGATGGGTCTCGGGGCCCAGCAGAGCCTCACTCTGGTGGGGCTTATTCTATATTTTATAGCAGACCAGTCCTCCTTAGCCACTAACCTGGGATAAGCACTACAACGTGTGTGAACTAGGTCAAGCTAATTTCTCATGCTGAAATCAGAGAATGCCTACCACATGGTTGCTTTTAAATAAACCAAGTATTCCATCATGATTTCCATATCATGTGGCATTTTAAAAGAAGTGTAAATGGCAGTACAAGTCCAACCGGGTACATTCTAATTACAAGGCAGGACAGCCTGGTGAATGGAGCCAAACGACTTAAGAGTTCAACCTGGATTATAATCCTGTCTCCACCTCTTGAAGCAACTGTGACTTCAGACAGAGTATAACATGACTACTCCCGACATGATCAGGGAGATGTGTCAGCATGACCCGCAGGGAGCGGTGCTATTAACCCAAAGTCAACAGCTCTCTCATGGTTTAGAACCCACCAGAGACACCACGGGAGAGAGACAGGCCATCTCCCGTGTGCCCTCTGCCGCCAAACACACACGGAGGGTCGGCTAGGAGTCAGGAGCCCTTCACCGGCAGTAAGTGTCCATCAGTGTCATAGCGTTTTTCTAGTGAAATGTGAAAAGGTATGTAAAGCACATGGCGAGTGTGTATATCTGTGTTGTGTGTGTTTAACACATTGCCGCACACTTTTAAATTGATGACCATGCTTACAAAACCCTTTTTTTTTTTCTACATTGGATTACTGTCATTTGCGGCAATGTGCTAATTACTGTGAAAATACTGCTTGGAAGAACAGAGAAATATTTCACAGTATAAACGGTAAGATTTATACCTTAACCGATTTCATTTTCTAACATATTGTACTTTAATTTTGTTATCAGTATATTTAATTTTTACTAGATAATTCACAGAAATAGAAGCAATTTCATTTGTGAGTACAAAGCAGAAAGGAGAGGAAACACCTATTTTATGTTATGTTGCTATGCTATGCTATGCTATGCTATGCTATGCTATGCTATGCTATCTTATGTTACGTAACATTATTTTATGCTGCTATGAACCATCAAGTTGAAGTCAATCCGCTACTGGCCCTCCAGTGAGTTTTCAGAAGCAGTTAATTGCACAGGAAGAGATTGTTCATTCCTCCTGTGAAGCAGCTGGTGGATTCAAATCGTGTCCCTTTAGTTTGGCACACAATTCCTTACCATAAGGCCACCAGAGCTCCATATCCTATATAATGAAACCCATGTTATTTGAAAGGTGAGACTTGGACAATTTAAAAACTTCCCATCATAAAGGTAATCTGACCACTTTTCCATCAAAACTGACAGGTTATGTACTAAGAAATTAGTTTGAAGGATAGCTTGGTTTCCAAAATTTAAAGGCATATGTAGAAGGCTTTGAGAATTTCTCTAGTTGGCACTTATAAAACACATGCAAAATAAAATAAAATTAAAAAACACATGCAAAATAAAGAAAGAAAATGTGTTGCATTTAGCCTTACTTAGACAAAAAGAAACATTTCTAAGTCAAGAAATCACTGGTGTCTGGCCACCATTCCTGAACATTTTCATCAAATATTTATTTTAGAGAGAAATCCTGATCAACGGCGGGAAATACAGAACAGAATTAAAAATTCTCATGGAATGCAGACTTCCTGGAGCTTTGAAGGCTGAATGAAATCTTGAAACTACAGTTCTAAGATATTTTTTAAACTTGAAACAAAAAATAACCCCTGAAGTCTTCTTCAAAGCAAACAACAGTTAAGCTTAACCAGTGAAAAAATGTTTGCCTTATACATTATGTTCTTTTAAGAACCACTTTACTGAATCAAAGTGACAACAGGAACTTGAAAAATTGTACAGGTACCTCAGGGGGCAATGATTAATATTAATGAAGGAGAAAGAACTCAGAAAAAGGGTTAAGAATGGTTTAACAACTTGAAAAATGTTATCAAAGGTCACCAACTGTACAGGTCTAAAGAGTACAAGTTATGCTGTGGATATTCTCAACAGTAAACAACAACAACAACAACAAAAAAAAAACAAATAAAATTTTAAAAATACTTTTAATGATTTTACAAATCAAGCACCCTGCTAGGACTACACTAAACCTTTACTTAACTAGATGCTATTCTAGGAACAGAGAACGTAAGTGAACAGAAATGATTGTAAAAGATGAAAATATGTCTGCTACGTAGGTGGGCCTCTTTTATCTCATGGAGTCTGAAATAAAAATGGACAAAGATGAATTTTTTTAAAAAATACTCCTTTTCTTCTTTTTTGGATCATTTTACTGTTAACTAATCCATTTTGCTGACAGTGCTATTAAAAAAAAAAGCACAAAATTCTCATGAGTACATGCTTTATGATGTTCTACTGTCAAATGTATTAAGAGTGTTGGAAACCGTTTCCCTTGGGTACTGTTTAAAGATTAACAACACTTCAGTTTTATAAATTATATTTAGGGAAAAGCCAAAAGGCTGGAGAATGTGAGAGATGAGTATTGTTTTGTTTTACCATGATGGAATTAATATAAGCCTTTATCCAATAACTACGAGAAAGAAATATGCTTCCCATTCTTATCTCCATTTTTAAAAGAGGAAGAAAAACAAACAAAAATACAACACACACACATACACACACACACACACACACACACACACACAAAACCAAAAACATCAACAACAAAAACTCCCTGCATTTTAAAAGCCAGCATTAGTTTATAAATACATGTTCTCCAAATAAATTGTTACAAATACCCAAGTGAATGAAGACTATGCCATGTACAGTGACACAGTAAATAATTCCACTCATAGTTTCAGCCCTAACTTTGCATACAACAGAACTTGGCTAATATGAGACATTGCTATTTTGAACTACAGAAACAATATGGTATTTGATATGAGCTCTGTATCTCCATCTATTTTGAGAATTTATACAATTATTTGTTATTTTGTGTGTGTGTCCCATCAAATTAGATTTGACTGGCACAGGAGGAAATGGTCATTCCTTCTCCAGCAGAGCATCTGGTAGATTTGAACCACACACCTCCAGGGTTGCAGTGCAGCTTCTTGCCACTAGGCCACAGGAGCTCCCCTGAGAATTTATACAACTATTTGTGAGATTACATTATCTCAACAATAATTTCAACATAATGAGAAGCTATTAACAAAATTCTTAACACAGCTTGAGAGGGAACCATTAAAACCTACCTGTTTTCAAATTCAGCCATTAAACTAATGCAATAAAAGAGCAGATCCAACAGGTTGAGTATAATTGTTTTCTAAGCCCAACTTCTGGGATATCAGCCATCGGGAAAATTTCTCCTGGGATTAGGTATTCAATAAACTGTCTCTACAGAATTACCTCATCATAAATCATTCTAGCCCATCGATTTTTACAAGGGGGTAAAATTCCCTGTACCACTAAACTGAGAATTGAAAATTTCATTAAAATCTGCCTTCACCCAAACAAAAGTTTATTAAAAATTCTTCTCCTGAGCTGAAGTTTACATATAAATACCTTCTCTGTTAATAAGGTTTGAAAAAGTCTACTCATGTCTTTTAAATAGCAAGTTTATAAAAAAAAGAGAGTGGGAGCAAGAAAGAAGACAAGTCATTTTTCTCAAAAACATTCACAGAGGATATTTCCATACTGAAAATGCTGAATATTTAGAAATAACACTGCTATTGTAAGCAGTTATGTTCATTTTTCTTCATTTGTGTTTCAATAGCTGTTTTATCACCCCTGGTTTCAATCAGGAAACAGTTCAAGGAAGTATTTCTAAATCCGAACTAACTTAAAATGCTACGAGGTGGAATTAA
The DNA here is from genome assembly GCF_000299155.1 of Elephantulus edwardii. Taxonomy (NCBI): domain Eukaryota; kingdom Metazoa; phylum Chordata; class Mammalia; order Macroscelidea; family Macroscelididae; genus Elephantulus; species Elephantulus edwardii. The sequence goes on along the minus strand of NW_006399774.1, from coordinate 1,382,326 downwards.
CTTGGCTTAAGATGTGTCAGGCACTATTCTGGGCACCAACTACTTAACCATTATCTGGACCAAATAGATATAAAATGAACTAACTGTAATCATTTTACTGCCATAAATGTTACATGAAAACATATCTACTTCTCCATTATAGACATGAGTACAGTCCAAGGACAAGGTATGTGAAAATTGGAGAATGATCAAAGTAGGTGACGACATCATTATACAACTGTCAAATTACTTCATGACATGACTGTTAAATCACATGACATAGCACTGTCAAGACATCGAGAATCACATGATTCTCAATCCTGAGCCAAACTGAGTGGGTAGAAACCTTCAGCGTTCCTTACAGGAGTCTAGTGCTTAACAACAGTACTCTCTGTGGAAGCATATGTACAACTGACTTGACTACAGGATGCTAGAGCCATGCTTCTTAGGATGCTTCCAAGATGGGCAAGGAAAACGGCTACTGGAACTGACATTTTCATTTTTCTCCAGTGGACTTTTGTTGTTCTTGTTATGTGCCATCGAGTCGCTTGCTACTCAAAATGACCCTATGTACAACAGCCCTAAACACTGCTCTGTCCTGTGCCAACAGCACTGTCTCCGACACTCCCATCCCAATTACTCCAGTCACTGAGTCAATCTACCTCATAGAGGGCCTTCCCCTCCTGCATCTTCCCTCCACCCTCTCAAGCATGATGTCCCTCTCCAAGGACCGGTCGGTCCCTCCTTACAACATGTCCAAAGTATGTTAGACGGAGGCTCAGAATCCTTGCCTCCAAGGAGCCACCAGGATTGACCCTTTCCAGGATGAATCTGCTTGCTTTCCTAGCAGTCCATGGTATTCTCAATACTTTTCTCCAGCACCACAGCTCAAAGGCATCAATTCTCCTTCTATCCCCCCCGGTCATTGTCCAACTCTCTAATGTGTAACAAGTGATAGCAAAGACCATGGCCTGTATCAGACGCACCTTAGTCTCCAGAGAGACACCACTGCTCTTCAGTACTTTGGAGAGGTCCCTAACAGCAGACTTTCCCATCGCAGTATGTCCATTAATTTCCTGGCTACTGGTGCCAAGGGTGTTGACTGTGTACCCAAGCAAACTAAAGTTGTTAACAATCTCAATCTCTCCACCATCCATCCTGATGCTACCAATTGGCCCAGTGGCAAGACTCTTTGTCTTCTTGACATTGAACCTCAATCCATACTGGAGGCTGCAGTCCTTGACCCTCTGCAGCAAAAGCTTCAGGTCCTCCTCAGTTTCAGCAAACATGGTTGTGTCATCTGCATAACGCATGTTGTTAACAGATCTTTCACCAATCCTAACTCCACACTTCTCCTCATAGAGCCCAGCCTCCCGGGTAATCTGTTTTGCATACAGGTTGAAAAGGTGTGGAGAAGCTGGTAAACCACGTGGAAGAGCCTGCCCACCTGTCTCCCCCAGAGGTGCTGGTGGATATGAATTTCCAGGGAGTATTTGCCTTGAGTTACCACTACAGCTCCCTACAGATGATGGGACCTGGGCTTGTGCCGCTTACTGAATTTAACAACCCCTGAGTGTATGCATGACAACATTCTAAGGTGCCATTGTTGTTAGGTGCCATCAAGTCGAGTACGACTCATAGCAACCCTATGAACGGCAGATCTGAACTCTGTCGTATCCTGTGCCATCTTCACACTTCCTGACTGACGTCATTACTCCTCAACAATTTGGAAAGGTCCCTAACTGCAGATTTTCCCATTGCAATGTGTCTCCTGATTTCCTGACTACTGGTACCAAAGGTGTTAACTGTAAGATGAAACTGTTGACAGTTTCAATCTCCTCTCCATCCATCATGATGCTGCCCATTGGTCCAGTGGAAAGAATCTTTGTTTTCCTGACATTGAGACGCAATCCATACCGAAGGCTGCATTCCTTGATCTTCTGCAATGAGTGCTTCAAGTCTTTCTCACTTTCAGCAAGCAAGGCACGTTGACAGAAGAAGCTACTCCTCGGAGAATGACACGTTTAGAAAGATGGAGGATCAGCGAAAGAGCGAAGACCCTCAACCAGCTGGATGGACATAGTGGTTTTAACACCGGGGTCAAGTGTGTCAGAGGTGCTGAGAATGGCACGGGACAGGGCAGGGGTCAGGACACAGGGCTCACCGGGTTGTTATGAGTCATACTCGACAGCATTTAAAAACAACACTACACCATCTACTTACATTGACAACTGCCTGAACTTGAGGAAAACAATCCTTCTAAATAGAGAGGCAAATACTCCTCATAATTAACCTTGGCCACTTCTGTCAGCTACCTGTCCCATCTTAAAGACATTTACCTGATAGAAAGTCATGGGAACAATTGAGAACTGTCGTCCCTGGTTGTATCCAACTGAGGGGGATGTCTTCTGGCTTGGGAGAGCCTAACACCACAATCTCAGCCTCATGAAGCTAAAAGGAAAGAAGAAGAAAAGAAAGCACATTTTAATCTGGAGCATAAAGACAGGATTCAATATTGTCAAGTTCTGCAGTGTAAATGGTAGCGATCACCGTTCCATACCATCACTGAAAAACTGTGTCACCAATTCCTTTCAAGTAGACTTAGTTGGCTACTTGATCTTGGCACCTGACAGTTCGCATTCACAACAATAAAAAGCCCACTTCAAGAACCTTAAAGATAGGTAAGGATCCACGGTGAGAGTGTTTCATTCCTGACAAGGCCTTGATCCCTCCTATCCTGACACTTTCCTCAGTCTTGGATGCAAATAAAGTTTTGTTGTATTACTGTTGGTTTTGGTGTGTTTTTGTTTGTTTTTTTTTTAAAGGCTAAATCCCGGGGCCTTGAGTTAGTAACGGGACCAGCCTATGCTGCTGCCTCGCCAAACCCCAGCTGGCTTTCAGGAGAGTAGCTGCGCTGCTATCCACAGCAGGCTGTGAATTTAAGAGACGGCAGGAAAGGGTGAAGATAGGATAGATAAGGATCACTGTGCAGCAGAACCTAAAATTCACCATGTGTGTACACGGAGGAGAGGAAGCCAGAATGCAGCGATCCTGGGTGGGTGGGCCTCTCCATGGAGAACAAGAACTTCATGGGGGTCAGGGGAGGGTGCGTTCTCTCCTGACTGCAAATTCAAACAGCCCAACTTCTAGTATGAAATGCCACAGGCTGGTCTACCTGCCTGATGTCACAGCAAGAAGAACCAGCTGCTGGTGCCACAAAGGCGGCCAGCTGCAGGGGAGAAAACAACGACACAGGTGCTCTTGAAATGACTCTGGGAACCAAAGTAACATTGGATTGCTGTAGTTTTGCACAAGGCTGATTTTTGCATAATGACTGACCGTAGGATCTAACTTGGATGATAAAATAAGGAGTGGGTGGATGGATGTTCCTAGGAGAGCAGGTGCAGCCCTGGACTTGCTCAAGAGTCTACGCCAAGAAATCTGGAGGACAGCTGCCTAGCTAACTGGCAGGAAGTAAACCAAAAGAATATGGAAATTATCAAACACCACTATGACCTCTGGTGGCCTAGTGGCAAGAAGTCGTGCTGCAATCCCAAAGGCACGTGGTTCAAATCCACCAGACACTATAAAGGAGGGCCAATCTCCTCCCAAGTAATTAACCGCCTCTGAAAACACACTGTGGAGTCAGCTAAGGGTCGGTTCCAAGTCTACAGTCCTCAACATACAAACAAAATAGTGCTGACACTCATTCACAAAAGGCTAGAACAGTACACGGACAGGGAGCTGCCAGAAGTTCAAGTGGGATTTAGAAGAGGCCGTGACACCAGGGATATCACTGCAGATGTCAGATGGATCCTGGTTGAAAGCAGAAAATACCAGAAGAATGTCTATTTGTGCTTTACTGACTATGGAGAGATATTTGATTGTGTAGATCATAACAAATTATGGCTGACATTGTGAAGAATAGGAATCTCAGAGCACTTAATTGTACTCATGCAACACCTTTACCTAGATCAAGGGGATACTGTGTGAACAGAGCCAGCAAACACTGAATGGTTTGAAATCAGAAAAGGTTGTGTGTCAGGATTGTATCTTTACTCCAAAGCTACTTAATCTATATGTTATTGGTGTTATGTGCCATCAAGTCAGCTATGACTCACAACAACCCTAGGTATAATAGCTCTGAACTCTGCCCTCTCCTGAGCCAATCCCAATGTCTCTGACATGCTTGCCCTTATTACCCCAGTTACTATGCCAACCCATTTCATTTGGGGTAATGACTCTTCTCCTCCACTGTCCCTCCACTTTCCAAGCATGATGTTGTTCTCCAAGTACTGGTCCCTCATAGCTACATGCCCAAAGTATGTGAGAAGCCCAGAGCTTCAAAATGCTTGCCTCCAAGGAGAAACTTGGTTTCACTCTCTCCAATACAGACTGCTGAGCAAACTGTTTGAGAAGCTGGACTCTATGGAGAATGTGGAATCAGGATTGGAGGAAGACTCATCAACAACCTTTGATAAACAGATGACACAACCTTGCTTGCTCAAAGTGAGAAGGACTTGAAGCACTTGCTACAGAAGATCAAACACTAAAGCCTTCAGTTTGGATTGCATCTCAAAGGCAAGAAAACAAAAATTCTCACCACTGGACTGACAGGCAACATCAGGACAGATGGAGAAAAGACTAAAACTGTCAATGAGTTCATCTTAGTTGGACCTACAATCAATACACTTGGCACCAGCAGTCAGGAGATTAGGAGACATATTGCACTGGATAAGCCTGTAGTTAGGAACCTCTCCAATTTATTGAAGAACAATCATGTCACTTTGAGGATTAAGGTGCACCTGATTCAGGCCATGGTCTTTCCCATCACTTGATATGCATTTGAGAACTAGACAATGAATAAGGATGCCAGAAGAATTAAGTTCTTTGAACTGTGTGTGTTGATTATCCTACGGACTGTCAAAAAAAACAAACAGATGTATCTTGGAAAGGGTGCAGCCAGAGTGTTCTTTGGAGGCAAAGATAATGAAGCTTTGTCTCTCATACTTGGGAAATGTTGCTGCTGATGTTGTGTGTACCATTCAGTTGGAACTGACCCATCGCAGACCCTCCAGTAGATTTTCCGAGGCCGTAAATCACAAGAGGAGGTTACTCATCCTTCTCCTGTTGAGTAGCTGGAGGCCTCGAACCACATACCTTTGGAATTCCAGCTCAGCTTCTTGCCACTAGGCCAAGAGAGCTCCATACTGGATCATCTATCTTTCTTGGGAATGGGAACAAACATGGATCTCTTTCTGCCAGGTGGTTAGGCAGCTGTCTTCCAAATTTCTTGGCATAGACTGGTGAGCAGGTGCAGGGCTGCACTGTCCTTGCATTGCATTTCCTCCAAGCTTTTCTTGTGCCCTTGGCAGTCCATGGGATAGGCCATACTCTTGGCCAAGACCACCATTTAAAGGCATTGCTTCCTCTTCAGGCTTCCTTACTCATTGTCCACCTCTCAGATGTATACGAAACAAATGCAAATACTATGTCTTGGATCAGGTGCCCTTAGTCTTTAAACAAATGTTCTTCGGCACTCTAGAGAGATCCCTGACAGTAGATTTGCCTAATGCAACAACACGTCTTTTGATTTTCTGGTTACTGGTAGCATGGGTATTGATCCAAGTAAAATGAAATTGTTGACAACTTCAATCACCATGGACTTCTGAAAATCATCCAATGAAAACTCTGGACCACAGTAGTCTGAGGCTGTTAAGTGGCTCCAACTCCAAGGAACCATAAATTCAACAGAAGGCAAACTTGCTCAGCTCTGTGCCAAACTCACAGACCCCGCTGTACTGAAGTCCACTGGTGCAGTCCCTGTACCCCTAATTAGACAAAACATACTCAATGCTTTTCAGGACTTCCCTGTATTAAGACAGTTATTACAAGAGTATACCTCAATGGTGTTGCAGTCAATTAATCTACTTTATTAAATTAAATAAAGGAAAGTGGGGGGGGGGAATCCTGCTGAAATCACTGGCTGAGTGGTATCTTTTGCTGTGCTACAGAGTCATTATCTTTCTTAAAGCGAAACAAACTATTAATAATAAGAATATTAGCCACCCTGTCTGGGAAGCTGTGTGTGCCATCTAAACATAGCTGCAGTGATGCCAGGAGTGAGGAAAATGTTAAAAGAATTTTTAAACATCTCCATAAAAAATTATTTCTTCATTTACACATTCCCCTATTAAAAATTCAAGCTGATGCTGTTGTTGTTATGTGTCATCGAGTCACTTGCTATTCACAGTGACTCTATGTACAACAGCCCCAAACTCTGCTCAGTCCTGTGCCAATCACACTGTCTCTGACACTCCCATCCTGATTACCCCAGTCACTGAATCAACCCACCTCACAGAGGGCCTTCCCCTCCTGCATTGTCCCTCCACCCTCCCAAGCATGATGTCCCTCTGCAAGGACCGGTCCCTCCGAAATTCAAGTATTCCTTTTTAAAAATCTCATTGCCAAAGAGTAGATTCTGACTCAGTGCAACCCAACAGGAGGTAGGGTCCCCAGGCTGTAAATCCTGATGGAAGCCACCTCATTGTTTTCCTGCAGAGAGGAAGAAGGGCTGGTGAGTTTGAACTACTGATTTTTCAGTGTATAGCCAAGTACTCATCCAATGTACCCCCAGGACTCCTAACTCAACCACAGTCACCATCAGAAGAAATAACATTTTAAAGCTCGTTGCAAAACATTTGCAGACAAGGACCACCATTTTGCTTGATTTTTACACACAATAGAAAAACAGACCATGCTCAGCAGGTATAAAAAAAAGTGTTTAATATGAACAAGACTGAAATGTTCATTGTGGAAATAGCCCACAAACACAAACCCCCAAAGAACACTTCATTCACTGCACATGGCGCCTCTGCTACAACCTGTTCTTTTCATTACTCATAAACCCCGGAAGTCTCATTCAATCAGATACGCACACACAGCTCTTAAACGAATGGTGCTAATAAGTAACCGGGGGACCATGAATCCCACAGAGGACAGACAAGTATCTGCTCCCTTCACAATGAGCACAACCTCGACGCTGATTCTCTCTGGAAAGGAAACGTTGGTGCGGGAAGCTAAATCACTAAACAACCCAGCAAGACAAGAGGGGATTTTAATGCGCGAGAATTCAAGGAGAATTATCGTCTTGCTGGCTGCTCGCTCTTTTTGGCCTCCCAGATGGGAAAGACCCTGGCCAAGTATGACTTGAAACTTTACCTCATAACAAAATATTGCTTTCTCTGCTGAGACCTGAGAGAGCGAGCAGCGTGGAGAGAACCACCCATTCCCCAGGCAGGGGACTAAGTGTTAAAACAATCGCAGGGCACAGAGATGCAGGGGCTTAATGGGGCCACGTGGGATGAACGGGGAGTTTAGACATCAGGAAAACGATTTTGTCAGAGTCAGTGAATTTTTAAAGAGGCGGAAGCAAGATGAGCATATGTCGGAGAGCTGAGGCAGAGATGTTTTGCTTGTATTCTTATATTTCTCTTATGAAGCTATTTTCAACTGTGATTTGAGTTAAGGTTTTTATAAAGCAAACTATTTCCACATTTAGCCGCTCAAGCCTATGTGGTAATCTGGAAATTTGCACTAAAAAGAGCCACTTTTTATTTTGGAAATAAAATACATTTTTTTTAATCTTTGTGGCACTGTGGTTCAATGAGTTCCTTAGAAGTAAGTTGTTGTTGTTGTCTAAGTTGTTGCTGTGTACCACTGAGTCGGAACCAACCCATAGCTCACCCTCCAGTGAGTTTTCAAGGGCAGTAAATCATACAGGAGGAGGCTGTCCATCTTTCTCCTGCAGACCAGTTGGTGGTGGATTTGAACCATGTACCTTTCCGTTGGCAGTGCAACTCCTTACCATTAAAGCCACTAGAGAAAGAGTGTATGACAAAGGTGCTCTGAGAGTTAGGAAGAGCAGTGTTATTGCAGGCCCAGGGGACAGAGCATGGCCAGGGGTTAGGACACTCACCATCTCCTCCTGTGTGATTTACTCCATCTGAAAACAGGCTAGACAGTCAGTTATGGGTTAGTTCCGACTTAATGGACACAACAACAACAACTGCTAGCTTAGTGGTAGGGAACTGTGCTGCCCATCTAAAAGGTGTTGTTGTTGTGTACCATTGTGCCCACCTATCTCCCACAGAGCAGCTGGTGGCCTCGGACCATGTGCCTTCAGTAATGCAGTGCAGCTTCTTGCCAGGAGGCCACCAGAGCGCCCTTAACCAAAAGAACACAGTTCAAATCCACCTGCTATTCCACAGGGCAAAGATGGGCAATCTCCTCCCATGCAACCGTATGCCTCTGAAAACCTGTTGAAAGCCCAGCTGTGGGGTGCTTCTGACTCGATGGTGCACCAAACAACCGTCAAGCAACAGAAATGAAAAAAAAATCCATTTTGGCAACTTTGAATTCACCAGTCACTTTACCATAGAACTAAATCATAGGTTCCAGGCCTGTGATAGTACTAACATTTGAGTAGTGTGTTCCCTACATCAGGAGATATCAGTATCATTTCATTAAACTCATTTTTTTTTAATCTTATTACGATTTTCTCAGAGCAAATTGTTTTTTCCATTTAATAATATATGCATACTCTTTTGTGATACTAATTATAATCCAACATTTGTAAAAGCACTCTTCCCATCCAAAAAAAAAGAACCCAACCAACCACAAACATTATGAATGGGAATAATTGCATGAAACACAATGTGAATGAAGGGTAACATGAAATACAATGTATATAAACTTTTTTTGCAAACCAATATAAAAAATTTTTTTATTATTATTTTGTGTGTGTGTACCGTCAAATCAGATCTGAACGGTACAGAAGGAGACTGCCACTGCTTCTCCAGCAGAGCGTCTGGTAGATTCAAACCACATACATCTGGGATTGCAAAATAAATTTTTTTTTAAAAAAAAATCCTTATGTGTAGGGGGAAGGAGGTATTAATCATAGGTTTGTACAATTTAATGGGTGGGGGGTGAGGGAAATTAAAAGAATTTGTTCAAATTTGTATTTGAGTTTTGTAAATAAACTAGTAAAAAAATTTTTAAAAACCACAGAGAATACAAATACAAAAAAAAAGCACTCTTCCCATTTCTCTTGCTTTCATTCAGTGTTCCTGAATGCTAAGCTTTATCTCTGGGGAACTGCTATACGTTTCCCTCGTATGGTATGTTGTTCTAACGAGTTAATTTCTCCCTGGTGTTACCATTCACCTTATAGGTCTATTTATGATTTGGTTGAAAGTTGAGTCATGGGAACAACTTTAGTTCCAGGTTCGAAGTCAAAGCTTCAGAGATTTCTCCATTCTCTCTCAGTAAACCATCTAACTCTAAGAGTTTGAGTTTGTTCCCTACTTTTCTTTTCCTCTGCTGTGAGCTCTTCCAGAATGGTAACCAGAGGTAGCCAGCCGACTACAGTTCCTGTGACGTACGTCCTTTGTCGTTGTTATTAGGTGCCACTGAGTTGAGAGCATCTCATAATAAATAATAGATTGGTTATCCCATGCCATTCCCATCACCTGTGACACACTTGAGCCCAATGTCACAGTGACTTTGTCAATCCATCTCATTGACAGTCTTCCTCTCTTTGCCCCCCCTTCTCAAGAATGATGTTCCTCTCCAAAGAATAGCCCAGCCTAGCAGCATGCCCAAAGTATGTGAGATGAAGCTTTGTTATGTCTACGTTAGTGTTCTAACTGTACCTTTCCAAGACATATCTGTTAGTTCTCTTGGCAGTCCATGGTACGATCAATACTCTTCTCCAACACCATAGCTCCAACTCATTGATTCTTCTTCAATCATCCTTCTATACTGTCCAGCTCTCAGATGTATAGCAAGTGAATAAAAAGGCCATGGCCAAGGCTACAGGGATGCCTCAGTCTTCAAACTAAGACTAACACATGACTACTCCTCAGTTAATTTGAAGAGGTCCCTCACTGCAGACTTTCCCAGTGCACAATTATCTCCTGACTGCTGGTACCAAGGGACTTCCTCCAGACAAGAGACCAATAATTGCACTTTAGATGGCTGCTTATACCCTGACTGACCTGTTCATGAACACTGCTCGCACATAATCAATCATTCTCACTTAGAAAGTCAAATATTTTATGTGAATTGTCTGAACATCTACCAAGAGACTATTACTTCATATCTCGGAAACAAACATCTACATTTCATTGTAGCAAACCACAAAATAAGAGTGTTAAAATAACTATGCTCATAACTCTAAAATAAGAATGTCAAGGAATTTTCCTTTGAATGTTGTAAGTATTTGGCAAGATAAGGGAGAGACGATTTCAGCAGAAGGTACTTTCCTCACTATTTGCACGCCCGGTGTATCCAGCCCAGAAGTATCTTTTTCCTTTCAGCAATTGGGTGTGTTTCTTTTCCACACTTGTCTTTGACCAGGGCAGAATACTGGCTAGTTAAATGAAAAGCACTTCCTGATGGTTCGTTCATAAGTCAGGATGACCACAAGCCAATTGGGACTTATGACTTCAGCATTTCCCTCAGGTTTCTTCCTCAGAGGAGGGATGATACTCCTTTTCCTACATGTTCCCAAGTTCACCTCCTGCCTCATCATTCATCGTATCTGCTGTCCGGTGCATGAAAACAGACATCAGAGATCTCCAGTTAGGTTCAAAACCATTGCAAAGAGAGTTCAACCCGTGAAGCAAACTTGAAGTTTACACAAGTTATGAAAGATTATTGAAGAAAAATACAGTCCAAGTCTAGGAAGTTATATACTTTAGAGTAGTCATTTAAAAAATACATCTCCAGGGAGCTCTGGTGGCCTAGTGACAAGAAGCTACACTGCAATCCCAGAGGTGTGCAGTTCGAATCCACCAGATGCTCTGCTGGAGAAGGAGGCACAATCTCCTCCTGTACCTGTCAGATCTTATTTGACAGTATACACACACACAAAAATAAAAAAATGAAGAAAAAAATACATCCAAGACTATGCCCTTTAATAACTCTTTAAACTTGGAACAAAACTCAATCCTTGTGGCTCAAATGTTGCCCAAGCAATGCTCAAAACTCACAGTCACTGTCGACAAATCACCCTCCAGTGGGTTTTTCAAAGGCTATAAATCACACAAAGACAACTGTCCAACCTTCTCCCAAGAAGCACCTGGCGGATCCGAACCTCGTGTCTTTAGTTTGACAGCACAATTCATTACCCACCATGCTTCTGGAGCTCCCTTGCCAATACTGTTGTTGTGTGCCATTGTGCTGGAACCGACCCACTGGGTTTCCAGAGGTGAAGCTCTGGCAGTGAGTGGCAAGAAGCTCCACTGCAATATGGAAAGCACGTGGTTCGAACCCACCAGCTGCTCTGTGGAAGAAGGAAGGGAAATCTGTCATCTGATTAACTGCCTCAGAAAACCCACCGGAGAGTCAATTACGGATCAGTTCTGACTCAAAAGTCCACAATAACTACATATAGCACAAGAGGAACAGCAGATGGCTTCAAACTGCATGCATCTGGGATTAAGGCACAGCTTCTTATTCCTAGTCCACCGGAGCGCTCTCCCTTGCCAACAGACAGGCCTATCAGGAGAAAGGTGAGACCAGGAATTACTTCTTCCTTCAAGCAGTCAACAGTATCGCACCAAAAGGGTGGGATTTACCCAGGGAGAAAGTTCAGAAGACAGAAAGGGATAGAAGGATTAACAGAAACAAGAATCACAGGAAGGAAACGGGAAGTGTGTGGTACAAGGCAGGCACTTTAATAATGTCATCAAGCAAAATGTGTATGGATAGTTGACCAGAAAACCAATCTTCTCTATAAACTTTCACTCAAATCACAATTAAAATATTCTATTTTCAGAAAAATTTCTTCTTCGAGCCTTACATAAAAATGGAAAACACTGGTCAGAAAGTAAGTATGTGTTTGGGTGTGTGCTATATGTGATCTATGTACAGAAGGGTGTGGTGTGGTATGAGCACGTGTGTGGTATGTGAGGGTGTGTATGTCACACTTGCGTGTGTGTGTTCAGAGAGAGAGAGAGAGAAGTGTGGGGGGTATGGGTGTCACGGGTAAGGACTGTGGTGGTGAGGGAGGCGGGATTCTCCTCAGCATCTCAGCCTGGCAGACTCACACACAGTACAGAAAAGCACAAATACTCCACTTCCAGTTCTGGCTTCCAGAGCAGCATGAGTAAACCACGCGTCACAGCCTCACAAGAGCCCCCACGACCCACGCTAGTGCAGTGAGAGTGCACTCAACACACACGGTGTGTCAAGTGCAGGTAAACAGAAGCTACAGTGGGAATATCAGCTTTGTACTTCCTGACATTCACACTGTGTAAGGACGGACTTCCGCCTTCCACTTCCAGGAGGCAGCTCTCCGGTCTTCCCCCCTGAAGGGGTAGAGGCTGGGCAGCATCTGAGGTGCCTCTGGCAGGAGGATACGGGGTGGAGTCTCAGGACCCAGTGTGAATCTAGATCTGTCCCTGACCAGCCCTCAGGGTAGCCCAGCACCTGCTTCCCAAGGCCATTTACGTTTACTAGATACCATGTATGGAAAAACATAAGGAAACGAAAATCATGCATAAACCTAAAGTGCCTTATTATTGTAGCCCATCCTAACCTATCTTCCTCATCGCAACTGGACTGGGGTGGTGCAAACCACTCATACTCTCCCTATGACCCAAAAAAGGTGGTGGTTCTAATCCACTTAAGAACACCTTTGAGAAAGGCCTGGTGACTGAATTCCAAAATCAGAGTCAGGCCCTGCTGATGCATGGGCACGTGAACAGGGGACTAAAGACAGGTGAGCTGACGGTGACACAATGGCCTGCTCTCCTCACCTGGGGCCCTGCCCAGACTGGGGAGACGGTTCTCTTCTCCACAGCACACACTTCCCTCCCCCTGTGGCCTCTACCAATACTACAAGGATTTCGCAAGAACTGACCTCAATGGTTTCTTCTTTATTTGGACAAGTTAGTGGGAGGGATCAGTACCTGGACAAGGACGTCATGCTTGTTAAGTTGGAGGAACCGTAAGAAAGAGAAAGACCCTAAGAGAGATGAATTGTCACAGTGGCTACAACTGGGCCCAAGCACAGGAAGGAGCCTCAGGACAGGGCAACGCAACGTTTTGTCCTGTTACATGTCCAGATCATCATGAGCTGGAACCATCACAACAGAAAGTTACACCTCGCCGTCAGGAAAACAATACCATTAAAAAGAATTTGCACACAACTCCCTCATCTGACCCAGTTTAAAAGTTCCCCTGACCCATGCTAAGCACGGGACAGAAAAGGGAAAGAACCTTTACGACAACATCACACACAAATGGAGTTTTTTTTTAAATACCCATTTTTCTTTTTATTATTTTGTGTGTGTACCATCGAATCAGATCCCACTGGTACTGGAGAAGATTGCCGCCCCCCCCCCCCCCGAGTGGAGCATCTGGTGGATTCAGACCACGTGCCTCTGGGATTGCAGCCCAGCTTCTCGCCACTAGGTCACCAGAGCTCCCTACAAATGGAATCTTTTGATCTTGAAGCTCCATCTGACATGCTGTGGGGACATGGCCAGGAGGGACCAGTCCTTGGAGAGGGACATCACGCTTGGGAGGGTGGAGGAACTGCACAAGAGAGGAAGACCCTGGATGAGATGATGGATTGACTCAGTGCCTGGGGTAATGGGGTAGGTGTGTCAGAGACAAAAAAATGACTCAAGATAATGCAGGGTTCAGAGCTCTTGTGCTTAAGGTTGCTGTGAGCTGTAGGCGACTCAACAGCACATAACAACAAGGTGCACCTGATTCAAGCTCCAGTCTTTCCAATCATCTCTTACGCATCTAAGAGCTAGACGATGAATAAGTTTGACAGGAGAATAATCAATGCCTTTGAGTCATACTGTTGGAGTACTGAATGTCCAATGGACTGTCAAAAGAACAGGTATGACTTGATGAAAATGCAAACAGAATGTTCCTTGGAGGCAAAGTTGATGAGGCTTCGTCTCACATGTTTTGGACACGTTGTTAGGAGGGGCTACTTCTTGGAAAGGGAAGAGGTCAGCGAAGAGACTCTAACAATATGGACTGACACAGTGTCTGCAGCAATGGGCTCAAACGTGTCAAGAATGATGGGGATGGCGGGAGATATAGTTTACAGGGTTACTATGAGTCATACTCGACTCAACGGCAGTTTACAACAACAAAGTTAAAGGCCTCTGCTTTTTTCCTTCCTCTATTGGTACTGATTTTGAGGGTCTCTGTGCTTAGCAGGAGAAACCAGATCCTTTGAGAAACACAGAAGGGGTCTCTTATTTCTCTGTGGTTTCTTTTCCATGCAGCTGGGCTCAGCCTGATTTACCACAGCTGGGGGGGCGGGGGAGAGGGCTTCCAGCCGTACCTTACACAGCCTGCTCAGGGGCCCTCAGGCGAGCAGAGTGGGCAGAGGGGTGTGGACAGGGCCTCACAGGCCTGCCAGCCTCTCCATTCTCTGGGGAGGATTCAAAATGCACCCCCAAGGATCAAATGCAAAACTTTCTCACATCTCAGTAGGACTAGGCCCAGAGCGTCTCCAATTCTATGCTCATCTGCACCAGGGGACCAGTTAGTGGACAGCTCTGCACTGTCCCCACAAAAAGATTTCCGTCCACTCAGAGTGCTTGTGTAGTAAAGTATGAGTGTCTGATTATGCACAGACAAATGAGGATGGAGGAGGGTGACTCTTTAGTCCTACACATAAACATCAGGACGGGGGCTTCACCTCCTGACAGGTGATGTTATCTAACACACGGCCCAGCCATGGCACTCAGATCTGTTGGTTCCAAATCAAAGGGTTCCACTACACAATGAGGGCACCAGTCTTGTCTGGTAGAGTACATCAGTGTGTGTCTAACTAGGTCTTTGTAAGACGTGTTCGCTGGTCGCAGTAGCAGCTTGGCCACTGGAAGGTCACCCAGACATGTTTTAGGAGGTGACGGGGAGAGGATTCCACAGTTACTGGGTCAGCCCCTGGTCTCTAAATCCCCAGACCTTCCCCAACCAGACGGCTATCAGGGCCCTTACTCCATTTTAGTGCCCAATGCGCTGTTTCACAGTACTTCGCGAAGAGAATTCCCGCTCAGTTTGGAGCTCCAATTTGCTTGCCTTCTCGTTGATCGCTGAGGATGATGAAAAGCTAAACAGACTAAAGTCACAAACGTGCTGTTTGTTCACTGCTGATTAAAGGACGTGCAGTTTTTTCACAATGGAGCTTTTCCAAGGTGTGGCGAATGTAGAAGGACCCCGTCTCCACAAGGTGCCTAAGGACACCAGCTGACACCCACCAACTGTGGCCTCCACAGGGAGCAATGGCCCCTTGAGAGGTGTGGACCATGGATTACAATGACCAGAGGCAAACAGCCCTGCTAAAGAAGGTCCCACAGTACAAAAATAGGTCAAAGGATTCATTTCCAGTTGCTTCTGGCAGAAAACACAGGAGGAGTGAAAAGTCAAAGGTCAGGCCGCAGACAAGGGCATAGGCGGGGAAGGTATGTGGCTAGTGAAAGGGTAGCTGCTAGTAAGAAAACCAGAATGACCCAGGCTTTATTTAGCTGGTAGCTGGACAGGAGCCTGCTGTGGGGAAGTAGGTCAGGCACAGGAAGCTCTGACGGAGACTATCCCAAACACCAGAGGCCAAGTCAAGTCCCAAGGCAACCACGGGGAACCTTGAACCTTTCCTGTCAATCTATTGGCTACAAAGATGAAGAAATAGTAAGAGTGAAAGTTGACAGCTTCCAAGAATTATAGCTGTTCAAAAAAAGCACCAAGAGTTTAGGAAGCAAACTGTGTGCACAAGATCAAATACAAAATGAATTTTCTTGAAAGGGGCTGCAGGTTGAGCTGCTTTATAAACCAATTAACTGAAACACTCGGGTCAGTCATATGGTTCAAGCTTATAGAACAAGCTATAGGTGGTTTTTATTTGGTCCCATCCATACATTTAAGATAAATCATTGTTAACTTTAGCCAATGAGGGTACACAAACTACCTCTGATGCTATAAATGCTTTGTGGTTATCTAGACATTTTTAAGTTTCCTAATTCCCTATAGTGAATTATGCATCCTCACAAATAACCTTTTTCTTCCCCTCAAACATATGGAAATTCTCCATCTGACTGACCATGAGACCCTATGAAACAGATTGTGTCCAGCTACCAACTTTGAACAGTTTAATCTAATAGATAGATAGTGCTCAAAAGGAGGAAAAGTATTGAACCAGACTTACTGGAGTCCCTGAGAGGATTTCAAACTTTGAATCAAAACTACCCCATGAAGCTATTGTTAACAATTCAGCTCCACTAACAGAACATGCTTTTTCTGAGCACGTTGTTATTGTTGTTATTGGATTCTGTCAGACGTCGTTGTTGTTAGATGCTAAGTCAGTTCTGACTCACAGCGACCCCCATGGACAACAGAGCAAAATAACTGCCCAGTCTTGTACCCCCCTCACTGTCAGTGCTGTGTGAGCCACTGCCCCAGCCACTGTGTCAATCATCCCTTTCAAGGCCCTCCTCACCCTATACTTGACCGAGCACATCTTCCCGAGGGACCAGGCACGTCTGACCACACGTCTAAAGGGAGTGAGATGAAGTCTCACCATCCTCATTCCAAGGAACATTCTTGCTAGGCTTTTCCCCAGACAGACCTGACCACATCATTCTTACAAAAATTATCTCTGTAGTCTTACACTGGCAGCAGTATTTGTAAAGGCACAGATGAGAACTTCAGGAATCAGAGAGCCTAAACTGGTGATGAGGAGACAATACGTTTAGAGATAGTGAGAAATACAACACAAAGATAGGTAATGCATGGCCAATGTCATTGAATTGTACATGGAGAAACTGGGAAGTGAAGTGTGTGTGTATATATGTATGTGTGTGTATACACATACACACACGCACACGCACACAGTGTCCTAGTAGTAAGGAGTTGGACTGATAACCCAAAGGTATGTGGTTCAAATCCACCAGTTGCTCCTCAAAATGGACAGTGTGTTAACTGCCTCTGAAAATCTACTGGAGGGTCAGCTATGGGTTGGTTCTGACTCTCCAGTACACAACAAATCTGTGTGTGTAAAATATATATGTGAATGTCAGTGGCTGAGTGGTAAGGAGTTGAACTGCCAACCCAAAGGCACCTGGTTCAAATCCACGGGCTGTTCTTTGGGAGAAAGATGAAGAATCTCCTTCCATATGACCTACAGGCTCTGAAAACCCACTGGAGGATCAGCTGTGCTGTCGGTTCTGACTCAAGAGCACTCTATTTTATAT